>NC_056747.1:1327020787-1327185787 GCF_019279795.1 Protopterus annectens
ATAAATAAATAAATAATAAATAAACATTAGGACCTGCAACCATGGATGGGCACTTCTCTGTTTTCTCTGCATCCTGCTTGCTGGACATGGGCATCTGGAGGCAATGTCTTATGTACAACCACTTAATTCTCAAACAGACAAATGCAGTATATGAGAGATGTAGTTACACATTGACACTGGAGGCTAGACTCTCACATACAGACACAAAAAGCAACAAACAGTTTGTCAGTGACTCACACACATCACTCACCACTGACCGCACTCACAAAGGACCACACACAGACCCGCGTATGCAAAGGTGTTCATATGTAACTTACCCAAACCTCAAAGGCCTCTCAGGTGGAGTACTCAGAAACTTTGCATATGCACACACAAGACAAATTCCCATCACAACACATAAAGTCACATCTCATTGCATCTCTAATACCAGGCCCATAAGACAAAACACTCCACAACCCAATATTCTGGTCATAGAAAGCTCCATTGTGAGATATACTGATGTCCCTCTTACCTGGGTGGATAAGGAGAAGGTTACAGTTAGTTGCCTGTCAGAGACCAGCATTCACCAGAACACACAAGCACTCAGGTCACTTACCCCTAAGTACCAGTATGACTCAGTCATAGTCCATGTGGGTGTGAATGACCTGAGATGTATCTATCTTGGATGATATGAAGAGAGATATGACTGAGCTATCAGAATATATGTCACAGGCAGGTATGAAGCTAGCAATGAGCAGCATTCTACTGTCTCCAAGAATGATGTTACAATAACAGCAAAAAATGATCGACTTTAGCAATTGGCTTAGCAACTGGTATCATTCCAAAGGGGTCCAATGCCTGTCATCCTGGGAGGATGTGACTGATTGGTCACACTGCTTTACCATGGATGGTCTTTACCTGTCACCTTTAGACTATTGGATATTGGCCAAAACATTATTCACCCCCTTTAGTGCCTTTTTTAGACATTGCCAAATAAAGCTTCCAGCATAACAAAAGCTACTCAGGACAAGCTAAACGAGTTTCTGCTTAATTGTAGGAATCTCAACAAGAAACTGCACTCCCTGGAAGTTCCCCTCATCCTGGAGAATGCTGACATCCGTGCAGTTACTGAAACATGGTTCAAAGCCATAGAAAGTACTCTGGCAGTGCATGGCTATAATGCCTTAAATACGTTCCAACCACCAACTGAACATGAAGGTGCAAAGGGCAGAGGTATATCTATCTATATAAAGGATAAGCACACCTCAAGGCTGGTCAAACAATATGACATGCTTGAGCTACTCCATGTCCAACTAACCATGGGAAAAATCCATTACCATATTCTTTCTAGCTACAGGTCCCCCACCATGAACCAGGAAACCCATACATCATACCCGAAGTTACTAGAATCACTCACAATCCAGTCCAATACTATGGGTGATTTTAACTACCCCTCCATTAATTGGGAGGCATACATGACCACTAACATGCAGGCCCAAAGATTTCTTGACTTTGTAAATTCAAATGCCCTGGAGCAACTAGTCTGCACTCCAACTATGGGAGTAAATATCTTAGATCTGATACTCATAAATATGAGAGAGCGCCGTGATGTTCTCACTGGTATGATCAGATCACAAAGTGAACTCTCTTGAAACAAAGGTAAAACTAGTCCCCCCACCTAACCCCAAAAACTTTAAGGACTTATTTAAGGTAAATTACCCCCTATTAAGGGATGGCATAGCTAGTTTTCAAGCTCCCCCAAATCCAGAAAACACAGAAACCTATGCAAAGGTATATACAAAAGCCACCCTGTGCGACCTTATAAACAACTGCATAGAAATGGCAGTACCAGACTGAAATAGACCCAGTTCAAACCACAAGAACAAGCCATCCTGGTGCACCCCTGATGTTAATAGGTTGTACAACAAAAGAAGGAAAGAAAGAAAGACAATCCTTTTGAGAAGTAAGAGGAAATGTGCACAACAGAGCAAAAACTCCCTCAGTTTAAACTAGTGAATCAGGGAACTAGTCAAGTCTCTGAAAGCAGACTTTGAGGTAAAAATAGCCTTCAAAACTAAGGATAACCATAAGGCATTTTTTCAGTTGTGTCTGCAGTCTTAAGGGCAACACCCAACAATGTGCGGAATTAGTGGTAGATAGCATCACCTATAGTCAGCCAGAGGATATAGCAAATCCACTGACAGACAAATTCAGCTCAAATTTCACCTCCCATTCACCCCAGTACTACCCCAAGAAATAGCCTCCGCCACTCCACTGCCACTTTTCAACAAAGAACAATTTGCCACTGCACTTCAGTGGGACCTGATGATATGCCAGGTTACAGCTTAAACAGCTCAAATTAGGACTAATCGGGCCCATTAACATCTCTATTTAATCATAGTGTCTGGACTGGCTTTATCCCGATAAAGTGGAGGACAGCAACAGTCATTCCTCTGCATAAAGGGGAACCATCTACTGACACAGAAAATGACAGATTCATAAGTTTGACAAGTCGTATATGTAAGGTCATGGGGTCATGGAAAGAATAATCAAGGACTTGATAAACACTGACATAGGAAACCTCCAAACTCTGCACCGATCCAATTTGGCTATGTCAAGGGCAGGTCATGCCAATGGAATCTGATGAGTTTCTCTGAGAAAGGCCTTGGATGAGTGTAAAACAGTACATACCACCTACCTCAACCTGGCCAAGGCATTTGACAATTTCTCATTCAGGTATTATAAATAAACTCACAAAAGTGGGCATAAATCCCTATGTCACCAAATGGATAGTCAGTTGGATCGCAGACAGGACACATGTTTCAAGTGGGTGACTCCAGATCCAGCAAGAGGCCAGATACTAGTAGTAGTGTGCCACAGGGCTCAGTGCCGGGACCACCGCTGTCAGAATATATTTGTCTGAAGAGGAGCAATCATTCAACCCCCAATGATGTAGCTATCCTTCAGGAGAGACTAGATCAGACAAATGACTGGTGCCAGGACCATGGCCTAAAACTAAATGCGAAAAAATGCATTATCATACCCTTTGGGAAATCAAGTACCCCTCCACATTACAACATCAATAATATACCCCTAAAACTATACTCAGAGGTGAGAGATCTAGGTACACCGATAGATAGTAGCCTGAACTTTGACAGCTATGTATTCACTGGGCTGAGAAGGTACTTTCATGTTCACACATATGGCATCCAGAAACAAGGAAATTGTATTCCTGCTGTACTCAGACATCATTAGCCCAAACATTGAGTACAATGTGCCATTTGGCATGTACTTGACTAGGCACTTATAGCAGCTGGAATGACCTCAGAGATTCCTGACAAAGAAAATACAGGGTGTAAACAACATGTCCTATGGGGATAGATTAAAATCCCTATCCCTTTACCCTGTCTCTTACAGACTATTAAGGGGTGCCCTATTTCTGACCCACAAGACACTCACAAATCCAGCCCTGATGCAGCTGATACACATCTGCAAGTTAAACAGCATAAGCTTCACCCAATCTAAGGATCCAAACTTAGACAGCGACTCAAACAAAACATGATGGAGAGACATATATGTTTCTCAGAGATTACCCCTTCTTTGGAATAGCAGAGCCCTTCCCTGGCCCTTCCACGTGCACTTTGGATCAGTGGATGGGGAATCACAAATTCACACCAGGGGTAGTGATTATGTCCCTTAATGGACACAGGTAATTTGTAAGATACTCAAGTTATAGGTACAAACTCATGCCATCTTGTCATCCCTAGGGGGCCATATATTGGGTAAAATTGGCATATGTTGGCTAGTCTTCCAAGGGTTCTTAAACTGTTTGCCTCGTTATCTCATATGAACCTGTGAATCAGTGTAAAGGATTCTGTTATGGCAGCTAAGGATATGTTGGAAGAGACTAAACAAAAGATAATAAAAAACAGAAACTGGAAGCTGTTGTTTATGGATGTGGATAGCAAGATACAAGCAATGAAAATGCATTTAGTCCTTTTAGTTTTATATACAAGTCAGGCATATTTTTATTAACCAGAGAAGAAATCATAGGCAGTAATTAAGAAACAGTTGAAGGATTTTATCTGAGAGGGGAAAGAGGCCAAGGGTCAAGTGAGATAAGATGATCCTTCAAATAGAACAAGATGGTTTAGGATTACTTGATTTAAAGGGATAATTTACAGGTACACCGTTAAGGCTAATATACATAACACAAGTAGAAAGCTATAATTCAAATTGGAAAGGGAAAATGATGAAGCGGGGGGGGGTGCAAGAAATAAGGAGAAAGTGGGGTTTTGGATGCAGATCCTTAAAGAGAAGAACAGCCATAAGAAGCTGCTGTTAAAAAAGGGATAATTAGTAGGGCATATAAAATATTGAATGATAACTATAGGAATCAAATCAGAGGAAGTTAGTAAAGATTGGGAAGCAAGAAACGATAACTGTAGGAATCAAATCAGAGGAAGTTAGTAAAGATTGGGAAGCAAGAAACGATAACTGTAGGAATCAAATCAGAGGAAGTTAGTAAAGATTGGGAAGCAAGAAACGATAACTGTAGGAATCAAATCAGAGGAAGTTAGTAAAGATTGGGAAGCAAGAAATGATAACTGTAGGAATCAAATCAGAGGAAGTTAGTAAAGATTGGGAAGCAAGAAACGATAACTGTAGGAATCAAATCAGAGGAAGTTAGTAAAGATTGGGAAGCAAGAAACGATAACTGTAGGAATCAAATCAGAGGAAGTTAGTAAAGATTGGGAAGCAAGAAACGATAACTGTAGGAATCAAATCAGAGGAAGTTAGTAAAGATTGGGAAGCAAGATTAGATAATTAATTAACAAGGAAACAATGGGAAGACATAGGTATGGCTCCCAAATATGCGATGAAGTCTAGAAGGTTTAGGATTTTTGCTTGGATGTGTTTGAATAGGTACTTTTATACCAAAAGCAGAGTTCAAATAATTTTTCCTCAAGTAGATGGCAAATTTTGGAAGTGTAATGGGGAAGAAAGAGGTAACTAAAACCATGTCTATTAGGGTTATAATTAGTTGTCAGACTTTCAAATTCCATACAGAGTATTCTGTCAGAGATATTGGGTGAACAAATGGGTGAAACTAAGGAAATCATTTTTATTTTGAGCTGGGATAGAGGATCTAAATTGCTTAGATATAGTAAGGACTTGTTAAGTTTAATTCTGGTGGCTGCCAAAAAGCAATTACTGGAAAATGTAAATGAAACTCTAAACCAACTGTATTTGGAGTAGTGAATATTGTAACAAGGATAAAAGAACTGGAAATGGGATCTTTAGAAAAGGATAGCAGCAAATTACATAGACAAAATGGAAATTGTGGGAAAAATACATGCAGAATAATGTTTTGGAGGAAGAATGAAGTTTAAGGGAAAGTAGGAATTGATGTGTTTATGTAATTATAGATTGATAATTATATAAAAGAATATATAGGATCTATAATGTTTGTAACTTTGAATGTGTTTACATTGTTTTCTTTTCTATAAATATAGGTTTGCCTGTGTCTTAAGTGCTAATTCAATAAAGGTATTTAAAATATTGCAGCTTACTTCAAAAGGTAACGTGAATGTTTATACCTAGGGCAAAATTTAACACACCCCAGTAGCAATTTATGTTCATTAGAGGAGTACGCTAGCCACCACGAATATGAGTTAATTATTTGGTGTTCAATGAATTTTAATCTCAAGATATTTATAAAATGATTGATGTTGCCATCATTGTGATGAAGGTTATCAGAAGTAAAAGATGAAAAAGAAAAACCTTGTTGTTTCAAAGTGAACTTGCACTGGGGATTTGAAAACCTGAGCATTCTGCTGTTCAAAATATTGACATAGCATGCTGATGTAGTTGTTATTTATAAGGCATCTCACAATCAAACTTGCAAGAACATGTAAGAAAGGAAAGGTAAGAGCGCTGCCATACAAATGCATACTAGTATTACATAAATTAGAATCTCTGAACACAGAGATAAATTGGTTCACCTAACTAGTTCAGTTTGTGCTATTATTTAAGAAAGAGGCTATAAGCAAAAAAATGTAGTTATAAAATAATGTGATGGAAAACTAGTCATCTTTAGACAGCTATACATTTTGGAATATTAATAAACCATATAAATTATAATTTTATTTGCAGTTTCCGGAAATCTAAGCCAGATGAGGAGAGCATTAATAACATTAGCTACACTGGCAATGGTGAAGCTGCCGTCTGTAACATAACTACAAACGGTGTAAGTATATTGTGTATTCAGGACATTCTTTACCACTTTGAAATGAAACCTTACGATAACGCATCATTGTTTCTCCTTGAAAGGGGTAATAAGGAGAATTTTGTAACTGAAAATTTTCACTCGGTCATCAATGCAAGGGTGACAGTTTATAAGTTATTCTGACACATAAATGGTGTAACAGTATTTTAAGTTTTGTGTTAATGTTAGCACTTCTCAGGATGCCATAGATTATAGTAGGCTTTCTTTGTAATATACATTGATAACAGTGGTGATACATACCACATTATGAAGAATAATTAGAAAGTACTTTTGAAGAATCCTGATCTTGTAGAGAAGTGTGTACTTTGTCAAAATGTATTGGAAAGAAGGGTAGTAACCTAAATAGTTTTTGGAAGTCAGAATTAGCCAGAATACAGTGTCTACTACAGTCAGCCAGACAGATCCATACTGCTCTGGTACACGTAACTGGTGCTGCTGTCCAAATAATACAACAGTTTTACTTTAACATACATGCACACTGTTTTTGCTTGCATTGGAAGATTTTCCTGTGAGAGTAATTTAATGGTTTACTGTATCACAATCTGCACTTATGATGATCTCTATACAAGGAAAGCAAAAAAAAAACTGAAATAGAATTGGGGAATTACATTTATAATATTAAGAACAAAACATAATAATGTGCTTTTGATCAACATAATAATAATTTCAGGAAGTTGCTTTTTTTGGACTTGATATGGTAAGTATGGGCATTTTACTGGGGATTTGGAAAATGATCTTGAAATTGTAGAGCTTAATTGGTAAATACATTGAATGCTGACAGACTAGGTGGCCTAAATGGCTACTTGGAGATTAAATGTGTTCTAAAACACATGGCATTAAATAATACTTTTAACTACATACCACATTTCTCATTTTATATTAGATGTTTTATAAAGGAATATATGTGTTTCACTTGTTTTCTAGTGTATTGTTAAGTATATGGTACATTTTTTTAGCTGTTTTAAGTCACATGACTTTTAGCATGTTTCTATTTAATGCAGCACAAGTTGCCTTTATTTCATTTATGATATAGTCATAATAATAAAGATGAAAACTCTAAACTGAAGTTCTAGCAGTTTCCAATATTGTTTTTTTTTTCTGTTCTTTTTATCTACACTTTAACAGGCTATAAGTCACTGTAATTAACATATTGGTAGGCTCACTGGATGATGGTAGAGTAAGCAAAATATCAGTGCTAGACTGATCTAGTTGATGGCAGGATGTACAATGAACACAGGAAATGGATGCTGTAACTGCAGAGCTTTCAGTAGCTAGCCTATCTAGCTATTTACCTATATAAATTAGTTTGATTACGTCTCCATTATTATTACTAAGAATTGCACTAAAAGGTAAGTGATGTTCTGGACAGCCAATGATTACAACCTTGCCTTATAGCTACAACATTTATTTGGCTGTGACTGGTCTGGCCATAACTCAAGACAGTAGTATACATTTACTGTAAACTGTTAAGATGAGTCATCCCCTTGCATGCGTAATTGATGTTTGCAGAGCAGGCCCATAACACCTGTCCCTGAGAAGTGTCTGCTGCTAGAGGCATGACTTTAAATGCCATAATCATTGTACACCATTGTGTTGTTTGGATTTTAGGGGTGTACATACATTGTAAGCTGGATGTTTATAGCCTACAGATTCTCTTTTTTTTTTCAACCAAAAAATATGTGTATCCATGCAGCCACAAGTTAAACTATAGTACACATTGCACAACAATTATTTTTTAGTCTGAGTAGTTTGAACATAGGCAAGATGAGCTTTGAATAATATTCTCAGATCTCAGTAGCACAACTGGTTATAGAGTGCAGATCAAAAGGACTTCCATGTAGTGGTCTGAAGAAGGATGACTTAATAGCTAACTTTTATGAAGTCAAAGTCAGACCATTGGATGAGGTAGCAACCTGATACAAACCTCATGGAGGGCAAGAAATAGTAGGTGCTCATGTAATTATGTGTGCAGTTCAACTGCAAGGGAATTAGGTATATATACCATTAATGAGAAAAACTGTGATGACAGCCTGGATTCTCCTGCAGTCACTTTGCATCTTATGGGAACAAATGGGCTCATTAATCATGGGAGGAGGGTTGGCATATTGATTAAGGTCTTTACCTCACATATAGAATGTACAAGGTTCTTTTTATGACCTCTAATTATTGGCCAGGCTTGTAATGGGCTACAGATAGATAGCCTAAAAATGTACCTATGAACTTATGAAGCTATGGGAGGGTTGATGGCTGGCAGACAGTAGGGATAAAAAGCATACAGTAAGTAAAGAAAGAAAGAAAGAAATAGAAACAGAGAAATAGTTGATTAGCATGATTAACCTTCAGTAATAAAATGAAATATTTCAACAAATGACTACAGCAACGAGACCTAGGCTGCTTCATAGATTTGTCAAGCATTGTAGGCTGGGATATGCATTGCAGTGGTGATTCTGCAGGGATGATTAATCTAAGAGTGGATAGTCAGTAAACTAACAAAGCAGAGTAAATATGTTTTGAATTCCTGTGACACTGTTATCTAACTATTAGGTCAGGAAGTGGTGGTATTTTCAGTGAAATCACAGAACAAATTAGGAAAGCCCTTCTGTCTGAAAATATATTTGATAGAGAATTAAGAAAGTCTAAGTACTAAACACACTATAAGAGCTCTCTGCAGGATACAAAAGATTAATACTCCTATTTTTAGGGCTGTCTTTGTGGCAAAGAGGTAGAGATCCAGGGTATGCTGCAGCTAACATCAGTTTGAGTACCTGCCTAAATACTGGAGGACTAAATTGGAGAAGAAGTGGTATGAAGAAGCATTACTTGGTCACCCTTCTCATGGGAGATGTTGCTTATTTTGTGGGGCCACCTCCCATTACTGAATCTCTTGTATACACTTGAAGCTTAACAGGAACTCTTTCCTTAGGTGGAGAGGTTGATCTTGTTTGACAGGCAATATTATTTCCAAAGGGGGTGATGTCCCTGTGCTGCACTCATTGCATTCCACTCCCCTGAGCACTTACATGGTACCCTCTATTTGGATATTAGGGCGACCAAATGAAAATCTACTGCTTTCTGGTTTTATGATGACTGTACTGTTATCATCATTTTCCCAGCAGGGAATTACCAGGAAGAGTTACAGCCATCAGCCAGATGGCTGGCAGGTGTGGGGAGAAGCTCCAAAATGATCTTCCTCTGTGTAGACAGTAAGGAGGACTCCAGCTGGGTTGTTGCAACTAGTTCTGGAGGAACACAGTAGAAGCACCTAAACAAAGGCCAAGAAAACACTGCATAGCTTGCCTAGAAGGTACATCAGGATAAACTAGATGGGTTTGAAAGGCATAATACAAAGACAGAAATTCATGGGGATTTCAATAAAAACTTTTAATTATTCAGCCAATTCCTTAGATCTCAAAAGGGTGCCATCATTTAAAAAGAAAATGCCAAAAAGAAAGAGAAAATGATGCAGAATAAGGTATCACAATTTAAATGTAATATGGTCCACTTAACAAAGGAGGTATTTTTTCACAGAAAGAGTGGCAGCTGGCCAAACAACCTTCAGAAAAGATAACAGAATACAGGGGGTTGAAGAATGCATGACAAAATCATAAATGACTGGTATAAAGGTTAGAAAAAAAAAAGAAACAGATAAGTAGGGTCAAGCTCCCCTTAATGTTATCAGCAAACATGTTTAATACATATCAGAGAAGTGTACAGGCTAAAGCTATTAATTTACCATTACAGATTATAAATATTAATAAAAAGAGAGTCCTTTGAAGAAAATGAAAAATCGGTACTTACGTATTATCACAACCACTTTTCTAACCAATAATACGTAAGCACCAACTACTCATGTGGTGTTCAGATGGTGAGAAAAGCATTTGAAATAATTGTGTCAATTGCAAACTGTAGACATTTTGAAAATATTCAGAGATTTTAACCTCCTGTCCTCCCGTTATTTTAGGTTTCCTCCAGATGTCATGCACCCCCATGTTGACACGAATGCGTGTCATCGTTACTTAGCAGGCAGACCTTACCTTCAGTTACGGGTGAAAGGTGAATGCACAAGTTAAAACTGGTAAAGTCCGTTTTCAGTTTGTGCAATGTGACATGCACCGATCATTTCCCCGGAGTAAGATATGAACTGGCCCGTTGCACATAACTGCTGCTTTTCTTCCGAGTGCGAGCGATTGCTTCAGTGTGAATGAATGACTTCACACTTGTGTCTGACTGCCATTCCAGCTATACATACCTGTCAACCATCCAGATCTGTGCACAATTTCCAGCTTTTTTGCACATATTTTTTGGTATGGTCCTCATAAAATTTGTGACTGTCTACCAAGGCAGCCGGATGATCTCAGGATGGAAGTCAGTATGTACTGAAATACATACGCAGTATGTGTAGCAGCGGCCAGTTTATTTTTACTTTTCAGTAAATGTCATTGGCAATGGACAGTGCCCAGGAAGAGGAATTTACCCATTTTGCCTGTTCCCCTTTCAGAACCCATGTAATACCCAAGTTATTTGAAGTTTACACAACCCTTTTTACTGTCCCATACATTGGTTCCACAATGACATTATCAATTACACCACGTTAGAAATGTGGTTGCGATAATACGTAAGTACCGAAAAATCTGGCTAGGTTCCTTACTGGTCTCCTGGACTGCATGCTTAGTAACTACTTATAAATCACAGTCCTAACTGTGGAAGATTGTGGCCAAGAATCATAGCTGTTAAGTAGCTAAACAATTGTAACATATCAGATAAAGGGGAGAAGTTATAGTATCAGTGGTGACAAAATGCTTACATGAGGATTGCTCCTTTAGGAATTTGTAGCAACTGTTGTCTAGAGATATGGAGTTTCCTTCTCCTTTTAAAGTCTCATTGAGAGAGTGCCATGTCCTTGGGCCAAGGAGTTAGAAGACCTTTTTCGGTTATACCTTAAATAACAACCAGTGAATGAAAGTGCTTCAAGTAAATTTATGTTATTTATTCTTTCACTAGGTTAATCCCACTAAGCTTGTAGGCTCTTTTCATGGGGGTGTTATTTATACTTTTAGTGTAAATATGGCCAGGGCATCAGGGAATTTCCCATACTCATAATTGTTGTGAGTGAGATCCATTTTGGAGGACCACTTCCTGTTTTCATTCCAGGTGCAGAGATGGCCTGGATTAAAAAGATGGAGAGAGAAGGAGATGATAAAGTCATGAAACAAATCAAGGATAAATCAAATACTGAGACCAGAGAATGTGTGCAGGATTATGAAGCAATGTTTCAAAGAAACCTGTTTGATGGAGACGAGTCAGCAAATGATGGATGTATGATTACATGCGAAAAAAATTGTGATGCAGAGTGAGACAGAAAATGAAGGAGATGTTTCCTGGGGGGCATTATTGAGAAGATATAGGAGAAGGATGCAGAGACAATCCTGCAGAAGTTTAGTGGGATGGAAAAAGAAAACATATGCAAAGAAAGTAAAAGAAGGAAAAAGTGGAGTAGCAGGAAAGATGGCAGAAGAAAAATGAAAAAACAGAAGTATGTGGTAAGGATTCAAAGTAAATACAAAGAAAAGGACAGACATGAATATAAGATAATTTAATAGCTTCTTTGGGTGTAAAAACACATGAGGTAAGAGCATTTATTCTTATTAACAAAGAGACATTTAGGTTCATTATACTTGAGACTGTTTTTTCAAAGGAAAACTTTCTTGGAGAATATGAAAAAAGAAAGACTGTATCACATGGACTTTTTATGTGATACAGGCATTTAACAGGGACCAAAAAAAGAAAATTCATGTACAGTTTCGAACAGAGGTAGAAATGGACACTTTGAAAGGACATTTGAAAGCTTTATGCAAAGAAGTACTGGACATTGCAAAAGTTTATTACAAAAGTGGATTATGGACTGGTGACTGGGACTGTAATATTGTGTTAAAAATAGAAAGAAAAAATATACATCTACCAAGCATGATAAATGTAGAGGGGTATAGGGGTGCTGTAAAATACTGGGGACAACCATGGGTTTTTTTGGGGAAAATAAAGTCATTTGATACATAACTTTAACAAAAGAAAATGTTATATTTGAGGGAAAATGGGACATGATACAAAAAATGTAAATTGAAATGTTACAAATGTAACAAAACTGAACATTGTTGGATGGATTGCAAAAATGAAAAAGAATGAATAATTAGCAATCTCTCCTTGGCAGCTGTATATCCTGGTGCTAGATTGGAGCAGCATCGGCACCATAATCAAGTTTTTCCACCCTGCAATACCCCCTGCGTCTAATTCCTGGCTGGATAGCCTACACCCAAACTACAGCATACTAAACTCCAAGACTTCAACCCTTGTATTGGGACTAGAAACTTAGCCTTTCTCTAGAAGGTGTTAAGAAAGTATGTACTTCTGCTACTAAACCCCTGTGTTGCTATAGATACTTAAAAGCCAACTAGGTGTTCAGTACGCTCCCCTACCAGGAAATCCAGCAGCCTTCTTATTTACTATTTTTCTTTTCTTTGACTTAATTGTTTACTGGAATTATCATTGTAATTCAGAATTTGAACTTGGATTAGCATGTACTTTGAAATTATTTTGTAATCTGTATATATAAATGTATTGATTTGTTTGTTTGTTTTGGAGCTTTTCTCCCCGGGCCTCCACTGAAAACGGGCCCATTAGCCCAGTGGACTTCCCCGGTAATCAAACTGAAATAAATAAATAAATAAATAAATAAAGAGAAGAAAGTGGACAAAGAGAAGACATTTTAGAGGCAGTAGAAATAGAAGAAAAATTAGATGAGAAAAATAATAAAGAGGACATAGAAGAAGGTTCTTTAATAAGTGATCTGATATAAATTGGGACATAGTGAAAGAAAAGAATTCTATTGGTAAAAGGGTAAAAGAACAAGGAAATTTAAAGGGATAAGTACAAAAGAAAAAAGAAAGGAAATGGATGAAAAAGAACATAAAAACTGAGGCTTGGTATAATAGTTAAGGTGTTTGACTCACAGACACAAAGTACAGTGTTTGATTCTCACCTTTGGGAAGAAAATTGGTTTGGCTTAAAATGGCCAATTAAGAAAGCTAGCCTAGTACTTGGCTATGAACTTATGAATCTAAGGGAAAAGGAAAATTAATATTTTAGAGTGCTTTCCGTAAATGTGAATAGTATTAAGAATATAATGGGAAGAGTAGGAATTTTGGAATGTTATAATACATTTGATGTAGATGTAATTATATTAGAAGACAAGCTTTTTAACAAATGAAGAAAGATTACAAACAGAGAAACTATGGTAAGGAAAGATAGTCCGGAATTTGGGAAATGAGAAATGTTCTGGAATAGCTATATTCTGTAGAAATACAGTAAAGATATCAGGTGTAACATTAGCAAAAATTAGAAGATTAACCAAAGTAGATTTAAAGTGGAAAGAACAAGTACATTGAATTATGACATTGCATGCTTATACTAATTGTAAAGAAAGGGAAAGTTTATATCATCACATTTAAGACTATGTAATGATAAACATGAATATTATAATAACATGAGATTTTAATTGTGATTTAAGATGCAAACATAAAAATAAAGAAAATCATATAAGAAAATGTTAGAAGGTATAAGATGTGGTAAGTTAAAACTTTGGGACAAAAATTCACGGACTTACAAAAGAGGTATGTATAGAACTAAAATAGATTATTTCAGAAGGGGAGGCAGTCAAACCAGTATTTCCTGATCATCTTTCAATATGGCTAGATATAAAGGAAAACAAGGAATATATAAAATAGGCAAAGGAATAAAAAGGAAGATAAAGGATAAATGACAAAGCATGGAATGAAGAAGGAAAGAGATTAGTAATACAGTTAAGGAAACATCATACTTCTATAAGAACATTTTATAAAAAATGGTCTGAATGGTGGATAATATTTAAGGAAAAATATGAAAAATATTTTTATAGTGGCAATATGATGTGAGAAAAGTAGGGAAAGAAAAATATAAAAGAACATATAGCAATAGATTGGAAGATTTAGACCATAATGATAGAAAGTACTTTGACAAAGAAAATAATTACATGAAAGAAATCAAGAAAAAAACACAAGAATTGTTATATAAGTAAAATATTTTTACAAGGAAAAAGTATCAAATTGCTTAAGCCGATTAATAAAGGAAGGTGATATTGTAATGAGGGTTTACCTTCATAATAGCAAAACACAGTGGTGTGATTGCTCTTATGAGCGAATCGTAACCACGAAACTTACAACAGCGACAGTTGTAAATGTTCAAAAATCAGCAAATCGAAAAGCCGATTCGCTGATTTTGGAACATTAATATCGAAAAAAAATTAGATAAAGTGTAATTCAGGGGGGCAAGCCCCCCTGCGCCTCCCATATCCCCCCTATTTTATTATTCTAACTATGAGATCGCACTACAGTAGGGAAAGGAACCATTTTCTGATCCCCACTATAGTGCAACCTGCCCCAGTATGTCGAATGTGCAATGAGCGAATCTCACTGTGCATTTGCTCATTGCACATTCAAACATTTTTCCGTTCGGCATTTGCAAACTTTGCATACTACCTTTCGGAAAATTGCTGTTCGCCCTTGTGCAATACGCACATGTAAAGGTAAACCGTAATGAGAGAAATAAAAAATATTAAAGGAGAAATAGCAAGAACTTAAGAAAAGATTATAAATAGTGAGTACAATATGTACAAAAAATGTTTAATAAAAAAAAGGAGGTAGTGAAAAAGCATGAAAAGTAAAAATGTTAACAGAAAACAGAGAATAAAGAGCTGGAAACCGATATTTATTTAAATGAACTAGATAAAGCATCAGGGCAAGTAAATATATATTCAGCTGCAGGCCCAGATGGACTAGGGTATGAAATATATAAAAAAATTAAGGGATTTGCAAAAATATATTTTTTAAGAATTTGGATAAATGGTTAAATGAAGGTTTTATGTATAAAGAATTGTGTAATGGAATACTTAAATTCATATGGAAGAAGGAAGATAGAAGGCAATTAAAATGGAAAAAAATAATACAAATGAGATTTAAACTAAAATTAGAATATTATGGAAAATGGCATATATAGTACAAAGGGAAAGGGTCATCAAAAATTATTAATGGTAGAAAAATTGTGGAGGATATTATGAACAGAAAAGAAGAAGCAAAAATCATGATAGGAGACCTTAATAAGGCATGTAACACAATTGGACATGAAATCTTATGGGTAATAATAATGAAAGAATGTAAGTGAGAAGGTTAGGAATTTATGTATGTCAGCATATAGTAATAATAATGTAAAAACACTTGTAAATGGCAGGTTAAGCCAATAGGTACATATGAAGAGTGTTATAAGACAGGGATGTCGAATGAGCTGTATACTCGCTGCATTAGTTGTGAATGTGATAGTATGTTAAATAAATTACAAATTGAAGTTACCAGGTATATCACACCTAAAGAGTTAAAAATTCCAGTACTGTTAACATATGCAAATGACATTATAATAATCGTGAAAAACAAAATTTGAATAAAAGAAATAATAATTTGCACAAATTAGTGCATAGAGATGATAAGGATAGCTTTAAATAAAGAGAAAATTAAAGGTTTGGGTGATGTAGTAAAGATTGGGATTTATATTTTACAATGAATGAAATTTCTGTGTTAGGTATAAAATCTGGGAATAAAGATGTAAGTACAACTCAATGGGAAAACAACAGAAGAATAAAACTTTTTCTGGAGAACATATAAATTATATTCAGAAAAAGGGCTTATTTGATAAAGTCAGTTGTTGTGTCTTTTGGCTTTTCCCGGTTAGGGGTCACAACAGCAGAACTCCGGTCCGCTAATGATTGGCAGTAGATTTTTACATGCTGAGTTGCCGGCCCTGATGCACAACCTTCAACGAAGGTACGCCCATTCACGCATGTCTCTACACAGAAGATGCTCTTGCTTAGAATCAAACAGGACAGCGTCTTACTGTGAGGCGATAACGCTGCCGCAGCACCACCACCCCAGTATTGATGGGAAATAGCATACTTAGCAAATGTATTTATGCTGCCAACAGTATTTGAAAAATAATTATTGTGATTTTTTTTTTTTCATTTATATAGGCTTTTAGAGTAAACCCAGAAAAAAAGAAGGTTTGTAAGTAAATAAAGAAGGAGGTTTAGGGATAATTAATCCAATGATATATGCTTCTTCATTAAATTTGACTGAAGTGTTAAAATGGATAAATGATAAAGATACGAGATTAATACTAAAATTATATAAGTATGATAAATTTAGGGGTATTATAAAAAGAGTAGAAAAGAAAATGAGTGTGTAAATGAAGAAATAAAATGTTACCAAGAAGAAAAAAATATATATATATATATATGTATATATATATATATATATATATATATATATATATATGTATATATATATTTTGGAAAATAAAAATTGATGATATAGAAGAAAATAGAAAAGCATGATTCAAGAATGTAAAGATAAAACATTACTATGTAAAACCATGGCAAATCTAACAGATAAAAAATAAAGCTATAAGAATAAGAACCAAATACTGTAATCAGAAAGTAGAATGTCAAGATGTTTTTTTTGTTTGTTTTATTTTGTTTTGTTTTTTTTGTGGAGACTGGTAATGGATAAATTGCCAGTAAAAGTAAATATGCCATATAAAAAGAAAACTGAAAGGATATGTTTACATTGTCAAGAAGAAGAAACTATGTAGCATGTGTTTTTAAGATGTAAAAGATTTAAAAAGTTATGGGGAAAATTATGCAAAGAAGATATTTTTAAAGATATAAAATAAGTGGATAAAATAAACATGGATATGATTAAATATGGATATTATAAGCACATAAGTAAAGAATATGTCAAAAGAATAGATAAAAAGTTATTTTATGTTATATGGGTTATGCGGAATGAAAGAATACATGAAATTATGTGTAATGGTAAATGGATTTGAGCAACAATATTAAGTAAAATCAGATGTTGGTTATTGAAAAATGGGGGGTCTAATAGGGATGAAAATCTAGTATGATTGTAAAAGAAAATTATGAATGTGTATAAACAGATATGTATATTAATATATTTATATATTTGTACATGTACAAATATTTATAAATATGTAAATATTTTACAAATAAAAGTTATTTTTGTATATAAATTAAGGACTCCTATGCTTTTCAGTAGGTGCCGTGGGATCTTTTACATCACCCTGAGCTACTAACAACTCAGGAAGATGGAGCCCCAGTTTAACATCTCCTCTGAAGGATGACAAACTCAGGAATACACCACCCTGTTATGGTGTACTACAGCGTCAGTAATTGATCTACCTAATGTTGGAATAAAACCCACAGCCTTCTGAAAATTATTCTGAGTAGATGAATTCTTTTTCTCATGTCATAAACACAAAGTCCACACTAGTTTAGCAATAAAATGATAACAATTATAACAAAAGTCCACTGAAACTGTTGTTGAATAATGACTGGTAGGCAGAATAATGTTTAGTAACTTTTGTATGATGTAATTCCACTCCCAGCAATGTCAGTGGGTAGCTGCCAGGCCACTGAGCCTGCTGCACATTTCTGATTTATGATTTTACACTTGTGAGGGAGTTATCCATAAGTTCTTCAGACAGTCACACCATGGCTGTAGTTTGCAATTTTTTTTTTTAATTTTATTCCTTTTGTCTGCTGTTAGACAAGGACTATATCACGGGCTATATTTCACATGTTCAGATGGTCAGAATCCTGGAATGTTCATAGATGGTCATTGTTTTCTAGTTTTTTTTCTTTTGGCTGGAGTAATTGTCTGAAATAGGAGAAGAGAACTTTGCTGTGTTGCCCTACTGATACTGTACTGTGGGTCTATATTATATCATCGAACGCTTAAAAAAGTGAACGCTGATTGATTGACCTAATTTAAGTGAAAGCTTACAATCTCGAACTGTCAGATCCCAGGGAAAAAAATCTCTGATCCAAAACACATACACACAACACAAGCACACCAAACAAACAGAAATCCACACACATACACCTAAAATCTGATACCTAACCCTACACTAAACTATGCACACACCACTAACTACCCACTTACCTTAACCCTAACCCTAAGGTCCATCATTATCGCACACTCACCTCACCCGCTCCCTAACCCTAACTCACTTAAATCTGCCCTAACCCTCATGTCCACTCAATCGCACACACACCTAACCCGAGCCCTAACCCTAACTCACCTAAATCACCCTAACACTCACATCCACACAATCGCGCACTTACCTGAATCCGACCGGTAACTTTCCACCATAGCAATGAAAATACCAAAGCAACAGAAACGGACAACCAAATTCTTTCCCTAGGAAAAAATTTGAGTTTCTGCTGCTTCGATATTTTGCAGTTTCGCGAAAATAAGTTCGATCAATCAACGTTCGCTTTTTTAAGCGTTCGAGGATATAATATAGACCCCTGTACTGCAGTAAATGGAAGTTTGTTTTCAGTGGAAGAACACCTTCGTCCAGCATGCTTTATGGAGAAGAAGAATGTTGCTATTTCTCCAAGATTTTTAATTTTGAGGTCATGGCTAAAGTGACTGGTTGGATGAGAAGAATATTACTGTGTTATCATACTGCTGTGGTCCAGGTCTTTTTGTAGTATTTTTTACTGACTGTATAGTCTTTGGACTTCATTTGAATACTAAGTTTTTTATAAGCTTTTTGGACTTTGTGGATTTATTAGATAGCTTGACTGTTGTAAATAACAAGTATTTTTATGATTGATTGATATAATAGTTTTAAATGCACCATGTATTACTAGGTGACAATTTTCCTCAACAAATGTACTGCATTTAATTATGTTTGTTTAACTGGTTTCTACTGACTTTATAAAATTGTTTGAATTTTTTGGTTTGTAAAGTGCTTAGGAAAAAGTACTAAAAATAAACTTAAACTTGAATTTAAGAAAATGATAACTCAGAAGAGAAAGGCCATTTCCAAACACTGGGAAATAAAACACATTTACCAATGAGTGCTGACTTTTCAAGGGTAAGGTGGTTAGCCATTTTTCTGAGAATTACTGGTATGCATTAATTTTTACTTTTACCACAGAGATATGTTAGATGATCGGTAGGATTAAATCCAAAAATTAATCCAAGTATTTAAAGTGTAGCACAATTTCCAGGGCAGGCTATCAAAACTTGAAACACTCCAACTGTGATGGAGATGAATGTATGTAAAATTTTAACACCAATGTTTGTCATTATCAGATTAATCTTAAAGCATCCATATTAGAAGCAAATCTCCATATATGCCATATCTTTTCAGAATATTTTCTTTATCAGATAGTCCAAGGTGGACTGTTGACAGACCATTTATCATTATCACAAAGTATGATACAGTAGGTAGATCAAGGTGGGGGGTTAACAAGGATTCTAATACATAGCCATGAGCAGTCCCAGAATAAAGTGTTTTGGGGTATATCATTTGGTAGCTCCCTTGATGGCCAATCAGAAGTTGTTTAGGTAGCTGTTAAATCATATATAGACATTATCCAAAAGAACTGCTGCCCAAATAGACTGCTATAAGGAGTGATTTATAAGACCAAAGGCTGCTTCACTTTGCTCTAGCAAAATGGCTCCAACCACCATTGGATCATCCATTCTTCTAAGTGCACTGTTACTAAATAATCAAACTGCAGTCATGGTAATGAGTCCCTCACAAAAAACAGCTTTTCTTCTTTTTCAAACACTATAATTATATTGATATTTAGACAGCTAGTAGGAAGTAGCCCTCTGAAACACCATTGTACACATTGGTAGATGATATAGTTATGTAATGGGAAAGAAGGGACAGGTTCCAGAGTTTTGGAAATAGAATGAAAAATGTGCTTCTTTCCCAATTAGTGAGGATATTGGTTTGGTATAGTGAGCAGTTATCCATACAAGTGAGGGGTCTTAGACTACAAGGGCACAAACTTTGATGGATCTGGAATGTAGTCTTGTCACTGCCTGAGGAACAAGATGCAAGATGCATTACAGGTTAATAGATAGTTACTAGGCATGTAGTCTGGGAAACAGTTGAGGAACCTAGCCCAATCCCAACTGACCTCAAGCACTTTCTGGTTAAAGTGACTTGCCCAGCATCACACAGTAAGGAAACAGAGTTTGAGGGAATCTAATTCTGTATTACACTGTGCTAATTACCAGACACCTCTGTGATAATTTTTGTGAGATCTGTTTAAATAAAGAAGAAAAGGTAAAGGGAGTACGTAAAAGAGGGAAGTGCTCCAGCATGTGTGTGATCATTGATGCTAATTTTTTCAGCTAGGATGCCAGCTATTTAGTTGTTAGATAGCATCACCCATATTGCTATTAGAAATTATGTAAGAATTTCATTGTTTTCTCTTGCCAACCAACCTGTTTATCTCATTCCAGAAATAGATGGGGTTTGAAAGATGGTTTTTAGGTACCTTATACATTTATGTTGCTTTTTGTGGAGCTATATTAATCAGATAAAGGAATCATATTTAGGTGTCCACTGACATCTTTTCTTTTTTTCTTTTCGAGTCACAGAGGTTTAGTAGAGCCTTTATCTTCTTGGTTAACCAAGGCTGCACCTGTGACAAACGTAATGAGTAAAAGAAAGCACTTATCCTCTAGTTTTCTAGACTTTCTGAGAACTTAAGATTGTGTTAAATTAAGGTCTGCATTTATCAGAATAAAGGGCCAGTCAACCTGGCAAAGTTTACGGCAGCCAAGGTTTTACTTGCAAAGAAGGTGAGATCCAGAGATGACTGTCATTGGGGTTAATATGAAGTCATTGGATGAGTAAGTGGATTTTAATGGGCAGAAATACTTCAGAATGTGGTACTTTACAAGGTTGACTTGCAGCAGTGAAATCAAGTGGGCAACTGTATGGTCTCATTGGTTGATGAAGTGTTTACATCATCCAGTCAGCCTTTCATCTTTCCTCTGTTGGATCCAACAGTATCATCATTTAACTTAGTGGGAGGTGGGTGGTTCTTGTGACACCATGTGACACCATGGCTGAGTTGAAGAAATAAGGTTGCATAATTTTATGGGTACAACTGGTAGTAGGACATAAGTTTTTTTTTTACTTTGTTTATTAAACAAGTAAATATAACTGCACACAAGGACTTAACTTTAGTTGTGAGTTAGGAACACAGTGAGATTAAATGACTTACTGATTGTGCACAGTACGCATATGGTCAACAAGGGAATCAAACTCAGGCCTGTTGGATGATCTGTATTATGGATTATCTGTATTAAGGGGGCCAGAGAATATTTAATACATATAATGTGTAGTTTAATTTGTCTTTCTACTGCAGCTTCAGCAATTGGCCTGTCAGAACCAAATGGGTAATTTAAGATGCTCTCAAGATTGTGCAGTAATTCTCCTGTAGAATCATTCCTCTATCATTATATTTTCCAGATTTATCACTTCTTATGGTAGACTATTCAGATGATAGAAGTTTTATAGCTGTTGAGCTTGTCTAAATTGAAGTTTTAGACATACTTATTAATTCAGGATAATATCCTGGGTCCAAACTTCAAACTCATAATTCTTGTTATTTTTGGATTGATTGTTAAAAGGAGCTAATGCTACTGTGCTTGGTGGGTTCATGGCAAAAGATGAAAGCATGCAGAATATTAGTAGTAGATACATGGCCTGGGTCACATATTCTAGAACCATCCTTTAGAGTTAGTCCAGCAGTAAACAAGATTGTTTACTAGTGCTGATGGACATATTGGTAGAGGAAAATTGGAAATATACCATTGCCATTTGGAGAAGGAGGGTTGACACATAGGGCAGAGAGGAAATGTGGCCTTGGGGATGAGTATGGGGTTTGACCCAGCAATTGTAGGGACTGTAGACTGGTTTGAAAAACTGGCACAATGGGCCAAGTAGAGACCCAGCCAAAGGCTAACATGGATTTGTGTACCATAAGCCTACTTATTTTAGCAAACATCTTAGCAATGCTAAACAAAATATATCTTTTTTATTACTGAAGTATAATGCATCTGTTTACTCTCAGGTTTTTGAGCTAGAACACCAAAATTCCCTTGATCTGATTTTGATTTGAAGGCACCATAGTAATATCATTGTTGATAATGAAAGGAAAATAACAGTTTCAATATATATATGATCATTTTGCAGGAAATACTGAACAACAAAAATAGTAGAAATGCTTCTCTTCCTTCAGCTGTAATGTTAGTTAAACCAAAACTGTTATGAGATGGGTTGATCTCTCCATAGTTTGATGAAAATATATGTAAATGACTGCATTGAAAACAACATATAGATCCTTCGCAGCACAATTTGCACTTTCCATTTATTACGGCTTTACTTTAAAAATGCTGACCTTTATGCATAAGAGGCCTCAGTCTTTTAATTGTCACTTTATTTTTCAATACCACCTATTCTTTTGCACAGTAATGGCTGAAAGTAGGAGAGGGTAGAAACATTAGGTTCCTCTTAATGGAAAATAAGCTTGAAATGATCACTTTGTTATCACTGTACTTTTAGCTATATTTATACCTAGCATTAGTGCCAATTTAGTGTTAAACTAAGATAAAATGCTTTTTTGTCTGTCTTTTAATTAAAATTAAACTAAAATTAATTAATTTTGTTTTGTTTTGTTACATTGACAGATCAATCACCACCCTCGAGAAAAAGCAGAAGCTGTCCCCATATCTCCAATTAAGGTAAAGTGACCATATTCATTGTTTTTGAAACTAAAACATGATTTCAATAATCTACACTTTGATGGCAGATTTGAATCCTGAATCATTATCTTGTATTTTTGGGCTCCCTATTTCTGATTACCTCTGCCCTGATGCTGTCAGTGTGAAAGTCTACACACTGGAGTACTAGAATCACTTAAAATGCATAAACAAAATAGAAATTAACTGGGTAAATTAACTGATACAAAATATGGTTTTCATCTTTAGCTCACAAAGTACAAAACTAGCACACCAAATAGATTAAATAAAATAAAAGATGATGGACAAGATGACTGGGGTTAAATCCCACCACTACCAACCAATGAAAATAGAGTAAGCACGATGGCCAACAGACAGTGGTTTGAATACCACTATTGCTAACCAGTGTGAATGTCTATCAGGTGTATGGTCTCTCAAATTATTACACTGGTACCAAACAGATTCAGGTATAATTCATTCCCTCCACTGGAGCTCTGGAAGTTTGCCCTGTAACTTCCCCCAGGTAGAGCCTAGCTTTTTGATAGAATCAAATTATGTCCTCTCATTTCAAACAAATGTTCATATCTCTGGAACCACACGTGTTACTAAAAATGTGTGAATGAGAAACTCTTCAGCAGAAAGCTATTTTTATAATGGTAGTGTTCTTTAGGTGCTAGGTCTTTAACTGGATTTCATAAGTCACAGTAAACACAATAAATATTAAGTTTGTAATATTTGGTAAGCAACTTACAATATCTCAGTAACCACTCAAGATACACACGTCTCTCAGCAGCATTTTGTTCACCCAGCTGAGAGCTTTCATATGAGGCTAAACAATTCTTTGTTTCTTGTTTGCTGAGATATTTATAAAAATACAAACTTTATGACAATATAAAAAACTATTATATGAACAACAATTAATATATTTTTTTTCCTGCACTAGACGAGGTCAAATATCAATACAGTTGTGTTTGCCATTTAAGTTTTAAGATGAAATCTTTTTAACACTTTATATGTGACATGGTTTTGGAATTATTAATGTAAATATGAAGAAGCAATATTTGATGCTTAAAGGCGTCAGTAGGATGTAACTCTGAAAACACCTTGAGGTGTCACTTGGTTGTAACGAGCTAAACAAAGCCAAAAATGATGTATCACTAAATAATATACTAAGCGCAGCCTGGCCACAAGATCATGCTGGAAATGTGCCATCCACATCCAAGAACAGGCTTCACAATGAGCATCCTTCTAAGAAGAGTCATTAGCCTAGCTCCACAGACCCTTTTCTCGCCAGTCTCAGTTTCAGTGCCTTCTAGAGCTCACTTACTCACAGTAAAACCTTATGTTTACATGCATATTCATTTCTATGGAAACCTGGTAGTATTTTCTGCAGTATAGGCTTCTACCCCAGTGTTAGTAGGCTGCCACCATCCAAGGTCATTAGGCCTGGGACTCACCAATTACCTTTTCACTCTTGTTAATTAGCCGAATAATTATATGTGCAGATATGTGTGAAAAACAGTCCAGCTGCTAGACACGAATGCCAGTAACGTCTCGCTGTTTAGCAATTAATACCCCCTTAATAACTGACAGTTACATAAATAGACAACTAGTCAACAATCTCTAAAAGTGAATAAATAAACAATACTTTAAAAAGAATTAATTAAGTTATATAGACATTGCATTATACAGAAAGATAATGAATTGCACAGGAAACAGAAAATAAGCCTTTTGAATGTGTATATTGCAGGCAAGAAAATATCCTGCATCTAGTCCCCCACTTGCTAATTTCTGAACTAAAAGAATTACTGACCTAATTCAAAATGCAGAAACGAGGTGTGGAGAATGTAAACGTCTAAGCCTCAGTATAGTTCCTTCTCAACAGTCTTTTGTTTCTTCTCAATTGATAGCAGCTGGTTTCATTTCCATATGGAATCTAGAGATGTAACAAAATAGGTTTTCCCACAATTACATACTAATGAGGCTGTCAGCTTCTGGTTGGTTCATTTATCTATTTAATTAATCCTCTAATTACATTTGAATGGCTCTTGCTTTCCTGACAAAGGGAAAAGTCCCAGATCCTGCTTTTACATTCTTACACCCTAAGTATAATTGCTGTGGTTTCCATCAGTAGGCAGCTATAACTTTACAGCTTCAAGAAAATTTTCACAAGGTTACTTACATTTCCATGTCACTTAAAAGAAAACATATATTGCATATCTATATATATCAATCTCTCTAGCTGTAGAGCTGACATTTAGCTTGTGACTGTTTCAGTATATTACGTGTGTACATATTCCTGCCCTTGTTGGAGCTGTTTGCTATCAGCAGTGGGTGAGGAATGAAAAAAAATATTAGCAACAAAGTAGACCATAAACCAGCAAATATGCAACTAAAGCTAAAAAGATCAGGGCCAAAGTAAATCTAAAACACAGCTAACATCTAGCATTTGTTTACTATTTGATAACTGTATCAATCGGCTGTTGTTTAATGAATCACCTTTAACTATGGCCTGAGCCAGAGATACCTGCAAAACATAAATTAATAACAATATTTTCAAAGCTTAATAAGAATAAAGTAATTTACAGTCACTAATATACAGCTATGAAATTAACATAGAGGAACTTCAACCCAAATGTTCAAAAGGTTATTCTGAGGACTATGATTTCTGCAGTAAAAGCTAAAAGCTATAAAAAGTTACAATTTAAAGACATACAGAAAGAGAGAGAATATAAATAGTATAGCAAGTGAAAATGTTTAACTATAAGAGGTGTAAATAGTTTACTAAAAAAGCCAAACAAGGATAACTGGCTGCATGCAGTTTAAAGAGGTAGTAAAAGAATGATATATCAAAAGAAATAAAAACTAACTTGTGGCTCCAGAACCTGTACAGGTTAAATAAAATCATTGCCATACTCATATCCCACAGTTCACATAAACTTTTGGAAATGCCAGCTGTTTTATCATAAATGAACAAGCACTTGAGAAAGGAAAAGCTTAAAATGTGATAACTCTGGATAATCAAATGACTGTACTAGGAGTAGTCTTAAAAAGGAAGGTTAATGTGAGCAAGCACTTTCTGTAGATGAAGCTAAGGACTAACTAAAGTGTTTGAAAAACATGGGCTAAAAATACAAACCTGTTAGACTCAGAGAAAAACAACCTGCATTGTTATGACTACAGAACCTGAAAGCAACAACAATTTTGAAAACTGACATAAGAACTAAAAAGAAGATCCTGAAGAAGAGAGCAAAGCATTTTCCTTTCATCTCATAATATTATGGAGTATATTGTAGTCAAGAAAAAGCTTAGTTGAAAAACAATATTTTGTTAGTATGTCTGCTTCCATCAAGCAATTTTTGTGTCATAATAACATTTAAATTTAGTAATAGCAACTTTTTGAGCTGCTAATTAGCATTAATATTATACAGAACATCAACAAAAGATTAAAACTATTTGATTTTTCAGTTCTGAGTCAGTACATCCCTTAAATATTGCCCTGAATTCAGTGAAGTTTTCATAGCTTCTTATAAAAGATAACCAAATATCCCAAACTGATCTGTGACTGCTTGTGTTGACAGTGGTTTGGACAGAGAAATAGACAGAAAAAAACACTGGTGACCTGGTAGGAAGATGGATAAAGATGGTCTTTAATAGTGAGGTGATGGTTCAGTTCAAAGATGACAGCATGGGGTTTAGAAGCATAATGAAGATTATCAGAGAAAGAGCTGCACAGCCTGAGGGCAGATGTAGGGAACCATTTACTGCAGAAGAAGGTTTAAATCCAGAACTTCATAATCTATTCTTTGACAAAGCGGAGTAGCAAAACTGCTTCCTTCATGAGTAGAGTCATCAGAAACTCAAAATTCCTGTGTATTCTGTAACAGCATACTTATTGTTATGGGAGACTGCCCTATTATCTTGAAATGAGCACAATCCGTACTGTTTTCAAAGTCTAATTTTGGGAGTCCTGATACAACTGTATGTCTAAAAATAAGGCAGCAAGATGATATCTACAAGCTGACATGCTTTGCTAAGCATGAAAAGTAAATTGGTCCTCATGAGATGTACAGAGATGAAGTTATTAAGGAGTGTTTACAAAAAAGTTATGAAGAATAAGATATATTTTCCTTATTTACATTAATAATGCAAAAATGGAGTGTGATTCCGTCATGCTGGGGTGACACATGCAAGCAGTGGTTGTTGGTGAAAAATGGCAATAAACTATGCACAGAATGTGAAGACATTCTGAGACATAAATGCATTTTTGGTAAAGCAGTTATGACGATTAGCTGTATTTTCCTAACTGCATTAATTTCATAAAAGTTGTGTGACCTACAGGTGAACAAATGTTGACATCTTATATATAAAACATTAAGGCACACAATGTTGCCACTGGTACTTGTCATCTAATACATGCAATTCTGTTGATTTAATGTGTATTGAAATATTGTGAAACTACATTCATAATTTACATAAATTTTGTAGTATAACAAAGCTGGAGTAAGCTGCCTTTCTTATTATACACCATTAGAAATCTCTCAAACAAGTGAACAACCCTTCTGTTGATATCTTGGATATATTTTGCACACCTACAAAAATAGAACCCTTTATTTAACTATAGCATTACATAGTTACAGTAGAACTGCTAAAGTCCCAAAATTGGGCTATACAAATTCCTTAATGTTGCATGCAAATGTATGCTTTCCCATAAACAATCTAGTTGTTTCTTTAAAGTATTTAAATTAACAGATTCTCTAGTATAAAGGGGTATTGAGTTACACAGTTTGTGAATTGACTTATTTATAAAGTAATCTCTTTTCTTAGTTTTATTGCAATTAACAATCTATGAGAACCTCTACATCTTTGGTTAGCAGACTTTTCTCTTAAAATAAGTTTTAAACTGGATCTTAATTCATCATCTTTTACGGCCCTGTAAGGTAACTCCGGTTTTCCGTTAATGATGCTGTATAAAATTATGAACAGTTTAAAGCGTTTTAATCTTTCTTGATAAGTTAGTTTGTTCAGTTAGCTACCATTCTTTGTGTATCTACTCTGAATCTTTTCAAGAGTAACTAAATCAGCTAGTGATAATGTGCAAAACATTAAATTGTACTCAATCAATGAGCTAAAAATTGATATATACAAATGTATTAAGACTTTTGTATGACTGGTTTGTACTCAATCAATGAGCTGATCATTGATATATACAAATGTATTAAGACTTTTGGATGTCTGGTTTGTACTCATTCAATCAGCTGATCATTGATATATACAAATGTATTAAGACTTTTGGATGTCTAGTTTGTACTCAGTCGATGAGCTGATCATTGCTATATACAAATGTATTAAGACTTTTGGATGTCTAGTTTGTACTCAATCAATGAGCCAATCATTGATATATACAAATGTATTAAGACTTTTGGATGTCTAGTTTGTACTCAATCAATCAGCCAATCATTGATATATACAAATGTATTAAGACTTTTGGATGTCTAGTTTGTACTCAATCAATGAGCTGATCATTGATATATACAAATGTATTAAGACTTTTGGATATCTGGTTTGTACTGTACTGAGAATTAGATTGATCTTCTTCACAGTCCTTGCTCTTAATTGTTGATAGTGTTTTTTAAATACAAGTGCCTTGCCAGTTATGATGCCTAGATTTTTATATCATGTACAGTCTTTAATATGGTACCTCCAACATTTATTTTCATATGTATTATACCTCCAGAAAGAACAACCTTATATTTATTATAATTGAACTTTAATGATATTGCCCAATCATAAATCACTTTGAGATACCAATTCAAATAAAATATATTTTTCTTTCATAAATCTGCAGTATAAAATTAGCATCTACAGCAGACCTTTGATACTACCACCAGGATGTAGCTCACTGTCCATCAAAGAGTTTTCATATTTTACGTTATTTTTATTTTGTAATGCACATCATTTATGTGATATTGCAAATCTCATGAAGTATGGATTCTATAGACAATTTTGGAGAAATGCCAACATGAAGCAATTGGTTTCCTAGCTTAGAAGACCTTGGGTAGCAAGGGGATTAATTAGCCTCCTGTTGCTCATTTGAAGGAGTCGTTATGGTACAAGCGGTTATTTAAACATGAATGTTGAATTTGAAAGCAGGAAATATAAATGAATCTGAATCAGATCATGTTTCAGATGGATTTAAAAGGGAGATGCAGTAGTGTTCACTTTATAGAAAAAGATGGATAAAGGTGCAGAGTGTGTATAGTAACATTTGAGTTCAAAGAGGTAGGTTCTATAACATGTAAACCACATGCTAGCAAGGAAATAAAAAAAATCCCTTTGGCCTCTATTATTTCCTCATGAAGGGGACAGGAGGTTAGAATTAAAAACGCAAGCTTATGGTTGACTGATTATTTAAAGTGAATGGTGTCAAGAAATTGGAAATACAATCGGCAAGTAAAGATAAATACAATATCTTTAGTAAAGAAAGATGTAAGCATGTGTAACATTTTAGGGGTAAAGCTATATACGTATTGGACGGAGCGGTGCAGTAGTTTGCATTGTTGCCTCATAAACAAGAGGTTCTCTGGTTGGATTCTCAGCTGGGGTGCCCTCTGTGTGGAGTCTGAATGTCCTCCTTGTGTTTGTGTGGGTTTCCTTTGCATGCTCTGGTTTCCACCCATATTACAAAGATATGCATCTGGAGGGTTTCTCCCTGGGCCTCTGCTGAAAATTGGCTCGTTCCAAGTTGTACTTTCCCAGTAAACAAACGTTAAATAAAATAAATATTAGCACTGTGGTTTAGTTTCAGAGGTGTGACAAAAGGTATGACTTTTTCCCCCTACATGTTAATGTGTCATGGTTTATTTTGTGGTTAGCTGGAGATGTCTTAAAGATCATTTAGTATTTTCTTATTTTTTAAATTGTTTTTGTTTCTCATGACAGTTGCCTGCCATCAGCTATATCATAGATCCTTTCCTCAGTCACTTGCTCTATCCTCCCTGGTGCCTGTCCAACCTACCCTTTTGGACTGGAACCCATAAATGGGCAATCCCTACAGAAAGCAATAAGGAGGGGGCATGCAGAAAGGAGCAGTACTGCTATGGGGCTGGATAACATACTAGTATGCCTCTGGTTAGCCTGAAACATGACTTGTCAGACCCCTTACAGAGGTTATTCAATGTCAGCCTCCAAACAGGCTTCACATGGATAAATAAAGACAGCAGCAGTTATCCCTTTGTACAAAGGTGGAGAATCAATGGATCCAGATAATTGTAGACCCATACACCTGAACAGCCTCATCTGTCTGGCTAAGGAAAGGATCATTATGGAATTAATAATTAAGGACATAGCTAACCTACAAATCTCAGCCTAAGTCAGTTTGGATTCATCAAGAACAGATCCTGCCTACTTAACCTAGCTGACTTCTTGAGAAAGTTCTGAAGCAGTGATGAGGGCATAACAGTACACACCACATACCTAGACCTTGCAAATGAATTAAACACCATTTGACACTCAGGTTTTGTAGATACCCCCCCCCCCCGAGTTAAATGTAAATCCCTGTGTATCTCATTGTATAAAAAAATTGGCTCACAAACAGAATCCAGAAATTTAGAATGGGTAGCAAAACCTCTTCCAAAGGACCTGTCAGTAGAGGTGTACCCAGGGCGCAATCCTTGGGCTACTCCTCTTTTGCATTTATTTATGTAAGTCAAAGCAAATCCTAACGGTTTATGGCTGAACAAATTAACAGATATTGTAAACTTAATGCCATCATTAACTCTCCAGAGAATACCAAAATGCTCCAATAGAACCTTTGCTAAACCAATAGCTGGTGTCAAAACCATAGTCTACAACTAAATGCCAAGAAATATGTAATCATATCCATCATGAGGCATGACTTCCATTGTAACTATCACATTGATAACATACCCTTGAAAGTTTATCCCATAGTCAAGAATCTTTGAACCTGTGTTAACAATGACCCCCTCATTTGATCACCATGTAGCCACTATTTTAAGGAAGCCCCTTTTCATCATACAGTTTATATCTAAAGGTATGGCATCCACATCCAGGGATGTAATCAGTCTACTGTACTCAGCTTTCATCTAGGCAACAATTGAATGTAATTCCCCATTCAGTAGTTACCTGTCCAAATACTTGTCACAGCTAGAGTGACCAAAGTATTTTTCACTTGAAATCAAGGGTCTAAATAACAAAGACAATGCTGACCAACTCAAAGACTTGTCCCTCTACTCAGTATCATACCGGTTACAAAGAAGCAATGTCTGCCTGACATATATAGCCTTAGCAGACCCTACTCTGTCAGACCTATTACGCGATGGTAGCATGACCACCCACTCGTTATCTTTTGCAAGATTAATAGAACATGTTGGAGGGATATGTATATATAACAGAGAATACCCTTTGAATGGAACTGTCATCCACTCCACATAAAGCAAAAGTAGCTCTCCTATTCTTTTCAAATGCAGTTTGGATGAATGGATGAAAAACTGCTAATTCACCCCTGTTTTACCCCTTCTCTATGTTAGATTGTGTTTGCTTTCTTGAATTTTGCATCATTGCCTTCTTCTAGTTTGCATGTAGTGATTTATTTTCTTTACACTGTGTTTTACTTGTATTCAACTTAACTGTCTTTCTAGTTGCCTGACCCTTATGTTAATAAATATGTTATGTTAATCTGATCACATAGCTCCTTCCCTCTCCTCTTTTATAGGCTACTGTAAGTAAGCACAGAATTATCATTTTGTGAAATCACTCCGCTTCAACTATTTAAATTTATTGGCCATCCCACTGTATTTCATAGACCCAGAATACAAAGTGGCCACCCACTTCCAATCTATCTTGCTCTTTTAAAATTAGTGGTTGTCCACTTAGCTAGTTAAAGCTTGTTAGCCCCTCTTTGTCTCTAACATCTTAGTGCACATTGCAACTCTTAGCATATTAACCCATTTTTCCATCTTTCTTTAAAATCTGCAACATCTAGTCCAAGACCACCAATTATTTTAGAGCCCACATTCCGCCTCTCGGTAGTCGTGTTGGGATTAGTGCCTCTGTTTGGCTAATGGTGAGAGAAGGAGCATAGGGACATTATTCTCTGGAAACCGCTGATCAGCAGAAAGCCTAATAATTGCTTCATAGGTGACAGCTTGGAATATGCACTTTTGTTCCCAGTGAGAGAAGCAGAGTGCATTGATTCCTGTTTCTGCTTAGGCAGTGAGTGCCTGTGCTTGATGTTCCTAACTGGTCTAGTTGCTATTCAAGGCATCTACCAGGAAAGGCTACAACAAGCCTACAGACCATTGCATCATCTTGGACATAACTGTGGATCATCAAACAGCCTATGTCCTGCTTCTCATCTTGTGTCAGGTGCTACTGTTTTGTTTCTGGTGAAAGAAGAAGCACAGGAGCATTGTATCCCAGCAGAGTGAAACTGTGGTGAGACCGGCATTAGTAGCAGCCAGGCAGTAGCCATTCAGGTGACTCCCCTCTTTTCATCATTCTTGACAATTGAATTCTTTCTTTTCACTAATTACTGCTTGATTACTTGCTGTGTAACCTAACTTCAGAATATCTGCCTATATACTTTATCCATAAATCATCAGGGTCTACTTATTAGTTTTCCCTCTAGTGTTTGGCAGAGTCTTGTACAGATGCAGAAACTCTGATCTGACATGTGTCCTGTAAAAGCAGCACTGAGATTTCACCAATACCTAGTTGCACATAGGACAACTTCTTTGCTGTGGCAAGCACTCCTCCCGGACTTGCAAACTGGATACTCCTGACATTACTTTATATTCTCACTCCAGCTGTATAATCTATAAAAAAGGGCCTGTTGCCATGTGGTATGAACTTTTCCACTATCTGCTTGGTAGATATGGGCATCCTGAGGCAATGTAGAAATTACCTCCTGCTTACTGACAACCAGTTAATTCTTAAACAAACTGATACAGTATGTGAGAGATGTATTTACACAATGTCACTGGAGCAAAGTTCTCACATAAAAATACTCCTATTGTCAATAAGGTTGTCAGTAGTACACATGTTGCACCCATTGCACACAATTCAAAGCAGACACACAGACCCACATATGCTAAGGCACTTAAATCTAACCCTCCTAAACATCAAATAACTTGTAGATGAAGTACATAAAACAAAAACCCTCAGCAATCACGAATGCACTCTTTCAAAACAACACCCACATCAACACATACAGCCACATCTCATAGAGTCTCTACTTCTAAGCCTTTAAAGCAAGCCACCACACAATCCAACATTCTGGTCATTGGAGACTCCATTGTGAGACATACTAATGTCCCTCTCACTTGGCTGAGTAAGCAGAAACTCACGGTCACTTGCTTATCAGGGGCTAGGATCCACCATATTATGCATGCACTCAGGGCATTGGACCACAAGTACCAGTATGACTCAGTCATAGTCCATGTGGGTGTAAATGGCCTGAAACGTACCTCCCTAAACTATATGAATAGAGACATCATGGAACTTTCAGAATATGTGTCCCAGGCAGGTATGAGCCTAGCGCTGAGCAGCATTTTACCTTCTCCATTGATGATACCACAATATGAACAAAAGATGACTGATTTTAATAATTGGCTTAGTTTCTGGTATCATTCTAAGGGGGGAGCAATATTTGTCAGCATGGAACTATATGTTCAACAGACCATGCTGCTTTGCCAGGGATGGACTGTACCTCTCCCCTCTAGGCATTCGAATATTAGCTAAAACATTGTTGTCCCACATAGGGCCTTTTTTAGGCAATGCCAAACTGAAAGTACTTCCAACATAGCAAATCAAAAACAAGAAATGCTAAAGGTGTCACTGCTCAATGCTAGGAGGCTAAACAAAAAACTCCACTCCCTAAAAGCTCACCTCACCCTAGAGAATGCTGATGTCTGTGTGGTCAGTGAGGCATGGTGTAAGGCAGCAGAGAGGCACACTGACAGTAAAAGGCTATAATGCCTTCTACGCATTTAGACCAGCTACTATACACACAGGTGCTGGTGTCTCAATTTACATAAAAAATAAATATACCTCAAGGCTGGTCAGACAGGACAATGCACTTGAGCTTCTCCACATTCAAATCACCATAGGCAAAATCCAATACCATTTCCTTGCAAGCTATAGATCCCCTTCTATGACCCAGAAAACCTATACCATGTATTACGACTTCCTGAAAACAGTCACCATCCAACCCAATACCATATTTCATGGGCAACTTTAATTACCCCTCTATTAACTGGGAATCATATATGACACCACACTTGCAGGCACAGAGATTTCCAGATTTTGTAAACACAAACTTCCTGGACCAGATTTTCAGTACACCAACCTGGGGTGCAACAGTACTGGATCTGATCCTTACTAATATGGGAAAGTGCTACACACCCTCTAGTAAAATATCTTCTTTGATAAGATCAGACCACAAAATGGTCTCCTTTAAAGTAAAAATAAAACCTGGAACCCCAGCTAACCCTGGAATATTCAGGATCTATTCTAAGGCTAACTTCCTACTATTAAGTTATAACCTGGCCAAATTCCAAGCCCCTATAAACCCTGAGAACACCGCTGCCTACATGGAACTGTTCACAGAAACCCTGTACAAGCATGTTAATAGCTGCACAGCAGCAGCTGTACCCACCAGGAAGAAGTATAGAACTAACTCATAAAAACAAGCTACCCTGGTAGAATCGTAACATCAATAGGCTGTATAACAAAATAAAGAAAACCATGGCAAAAATTATGAGGTGTAGCACTTGGCAGGATAAAAGTGCTCTCAAACTAAACAAACAATTCAGAGGACAAGTAAAGTCTACCAAAGCCAAATTTAAGGTATATCATTCTTATCTATGTCTGCAGCCTCAAAGGCAATACACAGTTGTGTGCAAAGCTCATTGGAAATGGAGCCACCTATAGTGAACCAAAACATATAAGCACCCCTCTCTCCCCCCCTCAACCTTCCCTCAGGAAATACCATCTAATATAAGTCCTCTGTTATCACTAGGAACAGGTCCTTAATGCTCTCTCTAAGGCCAAGAACACTGCTTCAGTGTGCCCAGACAATATCCCAAGGTGCCTTCTAAATAAAGTAAAACATGAGCTATCAGGCCATTTGGAATTACTACTTAACTATAGCCACCAAAGAGGCTTTATTCCACATGAATGGAGAACAGCAACAGTTATCCCTTTGCACAAAGGTGGGCCATCTACAGACCCTGAAAACTACAGACCCTTAAGTCTCAGTAGTCTCATATGTAAAGCCATGGAAATAATTATCATGGAAATTATCAGTAATGACATAGCAACCCTCCATTCACTGAAACCAACCCAATTTGTTTTTGCCAAGGACAGGTCATGTTTACTCAACCTGGTGGACTTCTTTGAGAAGGTTATCAAAGCAATGAATGAGGGCAAAATAGTTCACACTCCCTACCTTGACCTTGTCATGCCATTTCACACAATACCACACTTGGGCATTATTGACAAACTCAAGAGATTAGGTACAAACATTTATGTCACCTGGTGGATGGTCAGTTGAGTCACAGACAGGACCCAGGAAGATAGAAGTGGGGAATCCACCTCTACACAGAGGCCAGTCACAAGCAGGTCCCTCGGAAATTGTTCCTGGAACTGCTCCTTTTTGGCATTTACTTCTCTGAAGTTAAGGCCAATGACAATGACCTCTGGCTGACTAAATTTGCAGATGATTGCAAATTAGGAGCTGTTTTTGAATCCTGCATCAACACAAGCATTCTCCAGGAAGGGCTGACACAGACAAACAACTGGTGTCAGAGCCATGGACTAAAACTACATACCAAGAAATGCATAATAGTATCCTTTGGAAGTCATCCACCCCTGGTAACTATCATATTGACAACACACCCCTTAGAGCTGACCCAGTAGTCAGGGACTTAGGAACACACAGACAGCAATCTAGCCTTTGACTATCACGTGTCTGCAGTAGTGAGGAATTCATTCTATGTTGTGCAACTTAAAAACAGATGTATGGCATCTAGGTCCAATGAAGTCATTATTCCACTGTATTTGTCATTTATCAGACCTATCATTGAGTACAATTCCCCCCTTGGTATGCACCTAACCAGGCATATCTAACAACTGGAACATCCATAGAGGTTTCTCAATAAAAGAATACATGGCATGAGTAACATGTCCTATCCAGACTGCCTCAAGGTCCTATCCCTGTATCCCTGTATTTTGTCTCCTATTGACTGTTGAGGGAAGATCTTTGCCTGTTAAATCTGATGGACTTCTTTGAGACAGTCACCAAGGCCCTGCATGAGGGGAAATCTGTGCATACAGCCTACCTTGACTTAGCCAAGGCTTTTGATACTATCCCCCACTCAGGCATCATTGACAAACTCACCCAGCTAGATATCAACCCTTATATCATTAGATGAGTCGCTAACTGTCTCACTGATAGAACACATACAGTCAAAATAGGGAAATTCACTTCCAACAGCAGACCTGCAACCAGTGGTATTCCACAGGGATCAGTCCTGGGATCTCTACTGTTTGGAATCTATTTCTCTGAAGTACAAGCAAAAACTAAAAGTTTGTGGCTGACAAAGTTTGCTGATGACTGCAAACTGGGAGCAGTCATAGAATCTCCAAACAATGTCAATATCCTATCAACACTTGTTCAGAACTTGTTGTTAGCACTAAATAAGCTACAAATTACTATAGCACCCAACCTTCCTCTTTGCCTAGAGGAATACAGTTTTTGTACTTACTTTCCTCACTTGCTTAGAGAAAAATAGCTCTTATACTCACTTTCCTCACTTGTCTAGAGGAAAGTAGTTTTTTATTCAGGCATGTCCAAGGGTCAGTGCCCAGTGTTCTCTCCTGTCTATCTGATGATTTTGGGCATCTTGGGGCAATGCAGCAATTGCCTCATGTACACAGACAACCCTCTCCTCCTACCACCCAATACCACAACCTGTGAAAGATGCAGTTATCTAGCCAAACTGGAGGTAAAGCTCTCTCCAACCAAGAAGAGAAGGTAAACACTTGCACCACACCACACTCATCACATAGTCCCACTCAACCTACACCACCAAAATCCACACATAGAAACACAAAAACATTCACAGAGGCTCTCAATAATAATCTGCTCAAGGAACAGAGACCTTCAAAGCATAAACGCAAGCAACCTCCACCCCCCAGCACAACCCAAATGACACATAGCCCACAGACTCAGTGTGCCAATAAACCACAGCCCATAAGGCAAAACAACGTACCCAACACACTAGTCATAGGTGACTCTATAGTCAGGCACACTGATGTCCCACTCACCAGGCTAAACAAGGAGAAGGTTACTGTCAGCTGCCTGTCGGGTGCCAGGATCCGCCACATAACCCATGCACTCAGGTCACTCCATAACAAGTACAGATATGACTCTGTCATTGTCCATGTTGGTGTGAGCGACGTACTTCCATGGACTACATGAAAAGAGACATAGAAGAGCTCTCTGATCTTGTAGCCCAGGCAGGTATGACCCTAGCCCTAAGTAGCATCCTGCCATCTTCCAGAATGATACCACAGTACAAGGACAAAATTATTGATTTCAACAATTGGTTAAGCTTCTGGTGTCATTCTAAGGGGATCCAGTATCTATCTGCCTGGGACGACATGGTCGACAGACCACGATGCTTTGCCAGAGATGGCCTGCACCTGTTACCCCTGGGATTCCAGATACTGGCTAAGGCTCTTGCCACCCCTATAGTGCCTTTTTTAGGCAAGATTGAAATGACAAATTTACCACCATAACAGGAACAGGTAAGCAAAAATTGAGGGTAATGCTACTCAATGCTAGAAGTCTAAATCTCAAAATGCACTGCCTCGAGGCACTCCTTAAAATGGAGAACATTGATATCTGTGCAGTGACTGAGACCTGGTTCAAGGCTCCAGACAGCACCCCTGCATTACCAGGCTATAACTCATACCACACTTTTTGGCTATCTAACTTGGACTGGAACACCAAAGGAGGAGGTGTGTCCATATTCATTAAGGATATTCACACATCCAGGCTAGTTGCTCAGCATAATGTGTCCGAGGTTATCCAAGTGCAACTAACTTTGGGCAAAAACTGCAATCCAAATTGTAGCTTGCTACAGATCCCCCACCATGCCCCAGGATTCCTACTCCTCTTTTCTTGATATACTGGAAAATATTAGGGTTCATCCTAATTCAAACACCCTAATAATGGGCAATTTCAACTACCCCACCATTAACTGGGAAAACTACTCATGTAACAACTCCTTCGCTCAACGCTTTCTGGAATTCAAAAATTCAAATGTCGTGGATCAGCTTATCCACACCCCACCAAGGGCAGCAATATCCTAGACCTAGTCATTACCAACATGAGTGACTGGTGTTCCACACCTGAAGTCAACTCCTCTGTCAGATCCGATCATAAGCTAATCACCCTAGATATCTGCATCCTGCCCTCCCCTCCCCCCACACACACACACACACCATTAAGGAAACCATGGTAAAAAATTTCTCCAAAGCCAACTTCATGCTTCTTAAGACAGAAATGGCAAACTTCATGATACCCATGCAGATGGACAATACAGCTACGACTGCTGAACCCTACACAAATGCACTCTATAAGCACTTACACGAGTGCATGAATCGTGCTATCCCAAACAGAACCAAGACATTATCCTCCAAAAAAAGGAAGCCAATCTGGTGGTCCCCTGTCATAAACAAACTCTACAACAGAAGGAAGAAACTGTTGCAAAAGAGAGTAAAATCCCATGAGTGAAGGAGCTCCCTTGTCAGCCTCAGTAAGAAGCTGAGATCCCTTATAAGATCCTCCAAAGCTAGCTATGAAAACAAAATCGCCACTGATTCTAAGGGCAACCACAAAGCATTCTCTAGCTATGTCAAGAATCTCAATGGCAACACCCAGATCTGCTCTGAGTTACAGCACAACAGCATGAAAATTACAGAACCAACTGATATTGCCAACATCCTGGCAGATAGGTTCAGTGCTAACTTTATCCCCCTCTCACCCCCTTAAGGGCCCATATTTATACAGGAAGAATGCAGAGTCCCTGTAATCACATGTATGCAGGTAAAAGCTGCACTCCCTAAAACCAAAAACACAGCATCCATGGGACCAGACAACATGCGTTTTACACAAACTTCAGAATGAACTGGCTTCCCACCTAAGCACCATGTTCAATCATAGTCTTACGTCAGGCTTTGTGCCCACTGAATAGCACACAGCAACAGTTATCCTACTCCACAAAGGGGGAGCCAGCACTGATCCTAAGAACTATTACCCTATTAGCCTGACGAGCCTGGTCTGCAAGGCCATGGGACATATCATCATGGAACTCATAAACAAAGACATTGGTAACCTCCAAACTCTGGACCCCACCCAGTTCGGGTTTGTAAAAGGCAGATCATGCCTTCTGAACCCGATCAACTTCTTTGAGGCAGTCACCAAAGCCGTAGACAAGGGTAAGGTGGTTCACACAGCCTATCTTAACCTCGCCAAGGCTTTCAATACCATCCCCCATTCTGGAATTATAGCTAAACTCACTAAACTAGATATAAATCCCTATGTCACAAGATGGGTTGCCAAATGGCTCACTGACAGAACCCACACTGTCAAAGTTACAGACTCCAAATCTAACTTCAAACAAGTGACAAGTGGAGTACCACAGGGTTCAGTCCTGGGACCTCTCCTGTTTGGTATCTACTTCTCTGAAGTACAGGCTAACACAGAAGGCCTCTGGCTAATGAAGTTCGCAGATGACTGCAAACTAGGAGCCATAGTCAACTCCCCAAATGATGTGGACATCCTACAGAAGGGCCTCACTGAGACAGATGCCTGGTGTCAGAGGTATGGCCTCAAGCTCAATGCCAAAAATGGAATTGTCACCCCCTTTGTTAAAAACTCTGTACCCATGAACTACCACATAAACGGCAGTCTACTTAATGCTGAATGTGTGATGAGAGACCTTAGGACCCAGGAGGACAGTAGTCTCTCTTTTGATAATCACATCACCACAGTAGTCAGGAAATCCTTCTATGTGGCACACCTCATCACAAAAGGGTTCTCACCCAATTAAGAAGAGGTCATTGTTTCCCCTCTATTCGGCACTCATTAGACCCATTATAGAGCACAGCACCCCTTTTGGAATGTACCTCACAAGACATCTGCAGCAGCTGGAAAGACCACAGAAGTACCTCACAAAGAGGATTACTGGCCTCAAATAGATGCCCTACACTGATCATCTCAAAAAACTCCAGCTTTAATCTGTAGCATATCACCTACTCCAAGGAGATCTCTGCCTAACATATAAAGCTATGTTAAACCCAGAGCTGTTGGACATGCTACACCTAAAGAAATCCCAATCCCTACGAGCTACTTGCTCTAGGGACCTAAATCTTGGCACCAAAATAAACAGGACATGCTGGAGAGATAGATTCCTGTCCTAGAGCCTTCCTATACTCTGGAACAAGCTACCCATCTATGTCAAGCAAAGTTCCTCATTTGCACTCTTCAAGAAAAATCTTGATGATTGGATGGGAAATAGCAAATACACCCCAGGGATCACTTCTGTGGCTCTGCTCAACAGGGGCACAGGAAATTAACTTTCTTGGGTGGCGTAAGCCAGGGAACCTTGTTGACTAGGCTTACTTAGGCCCTTGGGCTAATAGCCTAGTACCTACTTATGAACCTATGAACCTATGATGAGGGTCTTACACAAACAAATGATTGGTGCCAAAGATATGGCCTTAAACTCAGTGCAGAAAAATGTATTATCATCCCTTTTGGTAAGAACTATGTTCATGATAACTACCACATCAATAGCAACACCATAAGTACACACTCAGTGGTGAGAGACCTGGGCACACAGGTTGACAGCAAACTTACCTTTGATCCCCATGTCTCCACAGTGGTAAGATGATCATTCTATATTGCTCATCTCATAAGTAAGGGCATTGCCTCCAGAAAAAAAGAAGATATAACCTCCCTGTACTCTTCCTCATCAGGCCAATAATCAATTACAATGGCACTTTTGGTGTGTACTTTTCCAAGCCCCTGCAGCAGTTGTAGAGACCACAAAGGTTCCTCACAAAGAAAAATTCAAGGTCTTCAGCATCTGTCCTGTGTGGATCATCTGAAATTATTTTCACTTTATTCTGTTTCATACACACTACTCCGAGGCAATCTCTGCCTTGCATATGATGCAATCTCTGACTCTGCTTTATTGGAAATGCTGCATATCTGCAAGTCAAATGGTACATTGGGTACTCAATCTAAAGACGTTAACCTGGTATGTGACATTAATAGAACCTGCTGGGGGGACAGATTTGTCTCCCAGAGGTTATCACACCTTTGGAACAGACTCCCACTTTATGTCAAACAAAGCACCTCACTGGTCCTATTCAAATGTAATCTGGATGATTAGATGGGTAATCATAAATTCACCCCGGGGGTTCCATCTGTGTCCCTCTTGGATAGGAACAATAGGTGCTGGTCCTGGAAATAAGGGTAGAACTTGGTTAGACTTGTAAGGGCCCCAGGGCTATTAGCATAGTAACTTCCTATGATCCTGTACAAGACATTGTTAAACCCCACCCTGATAGACCTCCTGCATATCTGCAAAACAAACAGCACCAGAATTACCAATTCTACAGCCTTAAACCTTGTCTTTGATAGAAATAGCCTGCTGGAGAGACAGCTATGTATCCCAGAAACAACCCCTTCTCTGGAACAGACTCCCCATCCATGTAAAGCAGAGCTCCTCCCTAACCCAATTCAAGTGTAACTTGGACAATTGGATGGGGAATAGGAAACTCATCCTTGGTTTGGCACCTATCTTTCTAATGTGCATAGGCATCCTGTAAATGGTTCGTCCCTCATGCTTGTAAGTGGTTCATCTCCCAAGCCCCTGCTTGCACTTAACAATAGTACCAAAACTTGTCAGAGATTTGGAGAGCATGGCTAGGCTTAAAAAGGCCTTTGTGGTCATTAGGCTAGTAAACACCTATGAAACTATGAAGCTATATCCCTCATAGATTGGGGCAATAAGTAAATGCCCAACATTTCCTCGTTCTGCCCATTTCTGTTTTTTTTTTCATATGCAAACTATAAGGGCTAAAGTTGACCATAGGAAAGTAAGGCTAGCTTCTTAAGATCGCACAGATCAATAGCCTTATAATTAAGCACCTATGTTCCCAGTTTGACACCATACTGACAGATATAATGGCCAATTTTTTGCCCCAACCAATTCCCGATGTGCTTTACGTATGTACAAGCCTCTGGACAGGCACCATTGTTCTTCACCAATTACTGATAGTCATTGCCGTAAACTCTCCCACTCTTCCTAGCCAACTCCTCAGAGATCAGATTCACTAATTGAACCTTAGGCATCTGGATCTCAGTCAGGGCTCCATCCCTGACATCACAGATAGAACCTAGTTGTTTTGCAAAAAGCTGAGGGTTTATACTCTTTCAAAATATAGCCTGGTCTTTGGTATATAGGATGACATTTTTGAAAGAGTTAATAAATATTGAGAAACCTTTAGGGATGATACAGATCCACGGGAAACACCTACGAGTATGTGATTATAATGAGGGGGAAAGGGCATTGAGACAGCATAAACTTGCAAAGTTAGTGTTAGAGAACAAGAACAGAAACATAGGCTGGGATTCAGGAAATATATCATTACCAGTACTATGTGGTCTTTTCCATGGTGTATAATAGTGTAGTGGCAATTCATTGACATGATAAAGCCACATAGAGTAATAATTCATTAGAAGTTCATTGCCTTATCTCTGAATCAAACAATGCGCTATTACAGACAACTGTCCTAGTGTTCCACCTGCCAACCCATGTAACTTAGTTGTCCAGGTATCTATAAACACACACAAACACTGAGACTAATGCACATTGACACACACAAACACACACACACACGCATGCACACATGCAAGCACGCACACACACACACACACACACACACACACACACACACACACACACACACACATGCCTATTTGATCTCCCCTCACACATGGATAGCTTTGCAGTGTGCTACTGCTGTGAGGCAAAAAGACCCACACTTGCCATAGGACTGAATGGTTACATGTTGTGAAAAGATGGCGTACACTTTTTTCACTTCACTCCCCAAATAGCATGATAGAGCAATTCTTTGACTCACTCTAGCTTGCTATTCCAACCCTGGCAAAAAATTCTAGGGGAGTGTGCATAGCTAATAAGCAATAGCTGCATCCCCTAGACTGCCATAGTTGCATGTGGTCATCATTAGTGACATTAGTGTAAAACTATGGACTGGTGGTGCCTTTTTATTACAGTGGTGGTATACCGGTCTCTGAATTGTAAACCTGTATCACATTTAACAAATGTGTCAGGAACAGGTTTGCACATTGCAGTATGATTTCTGTATCCCAAACACACAATTGTAGGTATATTTGGCAGATCCATGAATAAGCAGAAGGTACAAAGTCAAAGGCACTGACTAAGGCTTTGCAAACAGTCTTTATTATGGCAGCTGGAGCAGCTGAGTAAGTAACAATGTTACACATGAGATTAGAGTCGCACAGCAAAGAAGGAAACACAGTGTTACAGATGATGAATTGTGAGTATTACTTTAAGGAAAACTTAAAAAGTAATCCTACATTTTGCAGTGTGAGGAAACATCTAACAAGTACCTCATAGTCATTACTGTCCATAGTATTTATGCTATTGCCAGAATTGTTTAGGCTCTTTTATCTGCCCATAACTGTTATTTCAAATCTCAATAAAATATTAAACTTTAATCACCAAAAAAAAATGCTTGATTATATCATTCTGGCTTTATGAAATGAGCAGCAACAATGTGTCTTCAATTTGGTAAGTTTACTAGGTTCATAGGTTCATAGGTTTATACTAGGCTATCTGCCCGAGGGCATTTATAAGCCTAGCCCATAGTTTTTTGTGGCTTATGCCACCCCTTAGTTTGGAGAAACTATGCCCATTATTTAGCTGTGCCTCTGTCGAGCAGTGACACTGAGGTAACCCCTGGGGTGTATCTGCGATCTCCCATCCATTGGTCAAGATTCCTCTTGAACAAGGCCAGCGAGGTGCTCTGCCTCACATAAACCGGGATTTTGTTCCACAGCATAGGGAGTCTTTGAGTGATGAATCTATCCCTCCAGCACGTCCTATTAATAACCGTGTCGAGGTTTAAGTCACCCGCCCTTGTGGCTCTGAGGGATCTAGATTTTTGAGATGAAGCATATTCATCAAATCTGGGTTTGACATGGCCTTGTATGTCAGGCATAGGTCACCTCTGAGCAAGCTGCACGCAACTGAATATAACTGGAGTTCTTTCAGTCGTGCAGCATAAGACAGATTTTGAGACCCTTTATCCTTTTGGTGAGGAACTTTGTGGCCTCTCCAGCTGCTGCAAGTGTCGGGTCAGATACATTCGAATGGGGCATTGTACTCGATCATTGGTCTGATGAGTGATGAGTATAGGGAGACTATGACTTCCCTTGATCTAGATGTGAATCCCTTCATGATAAGGTGGGCAATGTAGAAGGTCTTCCTAACTACTTTAGCAATATGAGTGTCGAATGAAAGGCTACTGTCAACCTGGGTTCCCAGGTCCCTAATAACTTCTTCTGTGTTCAGGGATTGCCACCTATATGGTAGCTAGGGGTAACCTTATTTTTCCCAAAGGGTATGACTATGCATTTCTTGGCATTTAACTTGAGGCCATGGCTCTGGCACCAGTTATCCGTTTCTGTGAGACCCTTCTGAAGGATGTCTGTGTCGGATGTGTTCTCAACTACGGCGCCCAGTTTGCAGTCATCTGCGAACTTTGTCAGCCATAACCCTCCTGTGTTTGCTTGTACTTCAGAAAAGCAGATGCCAAACAAGAGTGGGCCCAGGACTGAGCCCTGTGGGACACCACTTGTGACAGGCTTAGAGTCTGACATGGCGCCAGCAACTCTGACCCTGTGGGTTCTGTCACTCAGCCAGTTTGCAACCCATCTTGTAATGTATGGGTTTACATTTAAGTTGATGAGTTTTTCAATGATACCCGAGTGGGGTATTGTATCGAAAGCCTTCGCCAGGTCTAGGTAGGCTGTATGGATTGCCTTTCCCTTGTCAATGGTCTTGGTGACTGTTTTGAAAAAGTCAACCAAGTTTAAAAGGCATGATCTGCCTTTGACAAAGCCAAACTGGGTTGGATCCAAAGTCTGCAAATTCCCTATGTCTTTATTTATGAGATCCATTATGATCCTTTCCATGGCTTTGCAGATCAGGCTTGTCAAGCTAATGGGACGGTAATTTCCAGGGTCGGTGGAGGCACCGCCTTTGTGGAGTGGGACCACAGTCGCTGTGCGCCACTTCTGGGTACGTATCCGGAGGTGAGACTAAGATTAAACAGCTGTCCTAACTGTGGGTTTAATTCCTCATTGAGTTCATGGAGCACACAGCTGGGGACACCATCAGGTCCCATGGATGCTGTGTTCTTTGCCTTGGAGAGAGCAGTTCTCACCTGAGCGTTGGAGATGTTTGGGGGGCTACAATCATTTGGTATAGATATCTCTTCTTTAGGCGGGGAGGGTGGGGAGAAGTTTGCACTGAACCTGTCAGCCAGTATGTTGGCAATGTCTGTAGGATCAGTAATCTTCACATCATTTTGAACTAATTCTGAACATATCTGGGAGTTTCCTCCTAGGTTTCTGACATAGCTAAAGAATGCTTTATGGTTGTCTTTAGAGTCCTTAGCTATTTTTTCTCAAAATTAGCTTTGGATGATTTTATGAGAGCTCTTAGCTTTTTACTTATAGTGATCAGCGGTGTCTTACCTTTTAAGGATTTTGCTCTATCTTGTAGTAGCTTTCTCCTTTTATTGTAGAGTTTGTTTATGGCTGGGGTCCACCAGACTGGACGCTTGCCTTTGGTACAAAGAGTCTTTGTTTTGCTTGGGATTGCCTGATCCATGCAGCCCTGCAGGTGCTGGTAGAAGGCATTTGTAAGTGATTCAGCGGTTTGAGTAATGTTAACCGCCGGCTCAGGGGCCTTAAAGGAGACCACACTAGTCTTTAGAAGTGTGAAGTCGGCTTTCGAGAAGTTCTTTACTGTGGTCTTTTTCATTTCGGGTGGGGGCGGGATGAGGACCTCCAGCGAGATTAGTTTGTGATCAGATCTCACCAGTGAGGGGTATACTTCTGGTGTTGAACATTGTGCTCCCATGTTCGTGATGATGAGATCAAGTATGTTCTCTCCTCTTGTGGGGATGGTGACTAGTTGTTCCATGGCATTTGAGTTTATGAATTCCAGGAACTTTTGGGCTAGAGTGTTTGGGCTTGAGTAGTGTTCCCAGTCTATATTAGGGTAGTTGAAGTCACCTAGTATGATGGTGTTTGGAGATACATTTATCCCCTCCAGTGTTTTCAGGAAAGCCATGTGAGGTTCCTGAGTTTGCGAGGGTGGCCTGTAACATGCTACAATTTGCAGAGCAGTCTTGCCTATGGTTAATTGCACCTGGATGGTTTCCGATGCATCGTGCGATGCCACCAATCTTGAGGTGTGGGTGTCCTTGATGAATATGGATACCCCTCCTCCTTTCTTGGTATTGTCCGGGTTTTGTGGCCGGAACGCATGATATGAGGTAAAACCTGATAGTGCTGGGGTGCTCTCAGGAGCCTTGAACCAGGTTTCTGTCACAGCACAGACATCGATGTTCTCCATACTGAGAAGGGCCTCGAGTGCGTGCATCTTGAGGTTGAGACTTCTGGCATTGAGCAGCATTACCCTTAGTTTTTTTTCTTTGTCTTTATCTAGATTTTGATAAATGGATTTTTTTTTTTTTGTCTTAACAGTTGCTTTCCTATTTTGCATAATACTTGTATTGGCACTAAAGTACAACTTGTTAAACTCTTTTAAGGAAAAAGTTATTTGTCTTGCTTATTTTATTTTTTTTTTTTGGTCACATCATCTAGAAGACCTAAGCAGCATTGCGTTTAAACTTCCTTGACTCGCAACTATTGCTGTGCATTAGAGTTTTGTTTAGTAGATATTTCTTGCACAATATTTAATTCAGTTTCTTATATAAATGTGAACACAAACTTTTGTAAAAATAGAGATTATTTTTAAAATATGTTTTATTTAACATTTGTTTACTGGGAAAGCCTAACTTGGAATGAAGCCACTTTTTAACAGAGGCTTGGGGAGAAACATTCTAGATACATGTCTTTGTAAATTGGGAGGAAACCAGAGTACCTGGAGAAAACCCCACATGAATGCAGGGAGTATATGCAGACTCCGCACAGAAGGCACTCCAGCCGAGAATTAAACCAGAGAACTTCTTGCTGTCAGGCGACAACATTACCACTGCACCACTGCACCGTCCTGATTTTGGAATGTAATACCACATGACACAGTAACATATGGATATATTTACACAGATTGTACTGAAACCAACCTATGAAACTCTTTGATTAGTCACAAAATCATCAATCAGTCAAAGAATAAAAAATGCACCTTGTCCGACATGCACAAGTGCTATGATGTCGGGAACTAATATATTTAGTTTAGGGGGATTCTAGGGTGTCTTCCCTCTGATAACACATTTTTCATTTGGCTCAGGAGTTTAACACCTTGATTTCACTAAACCAAACATTCATGACTGTCTGTCAATACGTATGCATTTTTTCACTCCTCCATCTGTACCTTACCCATTGGAGGGCTTGAAATTAATGTCCATTTTATCACTGTTTCTCAAACAAGGCAAATGTAATATAGGAATGTTATGCTTATAAGTTTAGATTTATTGAACTTTGTATAAGACCTAAGATATAACAAGGACAAGGTAATTCTTATATTATAAGAAATGCTTAAATGTTTAAGAATTGTAAATATAAAAAGGCATTATAATTTTGGAAGACATAATGATGTCTGGCTCCTGCAGTACAGTTTTGTGTCACTACAAATAAAATGTGTTATAATATAGCAATAGCACACGCCTGGGTGTGGGTAATGCTGGATTTACCCACGGTTGGCATGGTTTGGTCATGAGGGCGAAGCCCGAGTGGCCAAACAAAGCCAACCGTGGGTAAATCCAGCATTACCCACACCCAGAAGTGGTTATTGTTATTATCTAATGACATTATTTAAGAAAAAATAATTACTTTTCTTAAATAATGGCATTGTATAATGCCTCCTTGCTGCCCTTCCGCAGCTGTCTGGTATTCTGCGGCAGTTCTGATGTACTGCGCATGCGTATGCCTATGCAGTACATCAGAGCTGTGGGCAAAAGCAACGAAGAAAGCAAGATCTCCATTGCTTTTACAAACTGTCTCACTATGTTAAATGGGTTTAACATAGTGAGATAGCTTTAAAAAAAGCAACGGAGAATCTCCGTTGCTTTTCTTTAAAGCTGTCTCGCTATGTTATACTCGTTTAACATAGCGAGACAGTGTTGCTGTAAGAGTTATAGTAATGGAAAAAGTCTGGGCAACCGGACCTTTTTCCATTACTATAACTCGGATTTACAACGTGCACGCTGACCAATCAGCTTGCACGTTTTTGAATATTAATGGGGGGTCATTGTATAATATTGGTTTTGGAATAGCACAGTAAGAATTCTATGTATAGCTATGTGCAATGATTTTGCAATGGGAGAGCTACATGAAATGTGAACGACATTTTTCATCAGCTCTTCACAGAATTGTATTAATAATGGATGCCAAGGAACTCACATGTTACATCTATTTAAAAGGACATCTAGGGCATTCAACAGTAATATGTAGCATAAAACATCTGAAAATATTTCTATTTTAGGCTGACAGCATTTCTGCAATAACTGAAAATGTTATGCTTGATTATTGATAAGCTCAGTGTGTAGAAATGCAGTGAAATTAAATCCTTATTTCTTACGCAGTAATGCTACAGCTGAATTGCATACTTACAAATGATTTCTAGAGTTCTGTTGTGCCACAGTTTATATGTATACCAAATGTTTAGAAATAATACATGTTAAAGAGCTGACTCCGTCTTGATTCAGTTAAAGCCTTGTCATTAGCACTAATATCCACTTTTGAATTTATTTAGAATGATATATTTGAAAGCTAGCTGAAGCATAAAACAGTAAAGGGGCTGCATTGTTCTGTTCTTACCTATCTGCTTCACAAGTACCGTTAAGAATTTAGTAGTTTCAGGAGTGGCTTGTCCTTGCTGAAGAGCACAGTACTGTACAAAGGCTTAACATAACTGCCTCATTTTCATTTCAGCCACAAAAAGGCAACAACATTGTCTAGAAAGTGCATTGTAATTTTGTGTGAAAATCAAGTTAAGTTCATATAAGGAGCATTAGCATAACTTTTTAATGGATACCGAATGCAAAATATCTAATTCCAAATTCCTTAGCTCAGCATCATAATAGAAACTATTTTTGTGGATTTGTATCATCAGTTATTTTCCTGCATCCCATTACAAGATGCTTAGGTCCATTTACAGATTAATTACTGTAATGAGTGATGTTTGAGTAGAAGCCTGGGACATGGGAATGAATGTATGATTATGCAGTGTGGAAAAGTACATTAAGCTGATTTTCTCAACTGCATTCACCATTAAAAGCATATGTCTGGCATTCAGTGGGCTAAGTTATAATACCCTCCAGACAGATGTGAATGTTTGAGTGCTACTGTCCAGCCTTCAACAGGTACTGTGTGATGACAATGAGCCAGTATTACCCCCCCTCAAGACATCCTGTCTTGTCTTTCAGTAGCTATGGTACATTCCTTTGCTGCTGTCTGTCTAACATTTAAGCCCACCATATAGAAATATTAGCCCACAAAAGACAACTTAACATAAACTTGACTGATTCATAGATGCCCCTGAGGTTCATATCCTAAATATTTAATTCCCTTAGAGCCAATAATTGCTTGTCACATATGAAATATAAACCTATATCCAGTATTACTGTCTAAGCATTGTCTCTCATCACTGTCGCATACATAGACCATGCTTCCTCTGAGAAATACTATCAGGCAGTCTCATATCAGTCTTCTGATTGGAAAACTCACATGGCCCTACCAATTTAACGCCAACGCAGCATAGCCGTTTCAAAAGGTAAAGAAATCTTGTGCAAACCAGAAAAACAATCCATTAATTCCAGTATTTATTTTCTGAACATTCAGAATTTACATTATAGAATGTAAAAATTATATGAAGGATTATGTAAGTAAAACTGTTTAAGTGTTAGAAGTGTAGAAGTGATGAGTCAGTCAAATGGTGTTATTGTTCATGTTATGTTCATTAACTCATTGAAATTATAATTACTAATAAACCATTCTCAACTTATACTCTATGTTAAATATTTCCAGCCGGATTCTGCATTCTTTGCTGATGAAGGGGCACGACCCAGCTTTGAGAATCCCATATACAGTCCAGATCATGAAGGGCTTTCTAAAGCACCCGTCATTGGTTCAAAGGTAGGAAACTTAATTACCACAGGTGAAAACTTTGCATTTTTATGACACCCATAAATATATGGCACAGCATGCAGGATAATATTTTTGTCTTACCATTTTGTTTCCCCTTACATTAACTTACCTTGATTTAAGTTAATCACACTATTGAGAATAAGGCAGTGATAGTTTCTGTAGCTTGATTTGTCTGTTTTATTATTGTGTGCTATAGCATTTTTTCATACATATAGCTATGTGAATGAAATAGGATGGCTTTCTAATCCATAACCCCATGTTTTTCTGCTACCTAAAAAGACCACAGACTCCTGCTTAATTGAATTAAATAAGGATTGCTGTAGCTTAGTAGTGTATGCGAGCCCACTGTTTAACAGTCCAGTTAAATGACCACTACCCAAAATGTGTAAGATCTAACCCTGTTCACTCCAGAGGAGAAAAACCTAGTGCCCTTACTGAGGTACTGCATGGGTACAGGCCAGGGCATAGTCATACCTCCATGTCAGAGGGCTATATTAATAAAAATGTTAAATGCGTATATATACTACAGAGTGACTAGTGGAAACTGACACAGACAATATCAGTGAGGGGAAAACAGTGGGTTTTATTGTAAAGATATAATGGGCAGTGGACTATTTTATCAGCAAGTTTTTTAACACATGTACTTTCCTAGATTTAAACTAAATAAACCACAAATGCTTTCATCACCATGGGACATGCAGAAGTTTGTGCAGTATCCAATATATATGGTTTAAGGCCATGGAGAGCACCCTGGCAGTTTAATGAGGATACAAACTGGAAGTCGACCACCACAATAAATGGATAAAATGTATTTATTGTGAACAGATAAGCGCTTTCACGTGTGCCAAGACACGCTTCTTCAGATCCTTACAACAAACATCTTCTAAAACCAAGTATATATACGCATTTCTAAAGTGATCAATTAACTTAATTAATCTAAACCTAAACATGTGATTAAAATCATTCAATTAAACAGACCAAGCACTGGCAAGTACTGTTGCTCATGTTGCAAAGTAGATAGAATAAACAAATGCAGAATCAAAGCTCAAACAGTTGCATAATGAACAGATTTTCTTAGTTAAAACAGAGGCAACTAATCTTAAAACTGTGTGTCCTAAGAACTTTTGTTCAACCAGTCCTAATGACTGAAAATAAATATTTTTTAAAAAACCTCTATGTCCAATATATCCTATGAGTATATGATGAATGTGCAAAACCGCTGAGATAGAATAAAATAGAATAAAAACTGAAATATCAGATGTTGTCAGGCAATAGCATGAAATTACTGCCCTTCCTTTTAAAACTCCTTATCTATTACATGAATTATCAGTAAAAGTGAAAACCTAGCTTATATATAAGTCTAAAATTGTGTAAAAATAAACGTAAATATAAATGCAGTGTAAATACAACAATATGAAATTTATGTACATATGTATGTATGTCTGAGTAAAATAAACATAAAAAGTGTATAAAAAGTGTATAAAAATATATGAAAATGTATAAAATATATGCATATTAGTAAAGCCATGTGTATGGCTCACTTAGTGATGCAGCAATAATAAATAAACACATTGAACTGGAAAGGGAACGAATATGATCAAATATCTGGAATGAATTGATTGCATGTGTTAAATAGAACTCATAAACAAACACAAGTTGCAAAAGATAAAAATATATAAAAAACATTGAAACGGAAAAATTGGTATAAAGCCTAGTATCTATAAAAATCTATAAAAATCTATAAAAATACATGGCCATGTACTATCCAAATGTGTATGTAAAAACTGTCAATCTAACAAAAGTGTAGCAGGCTAAAACCTCCTGACAGGATATACAAATTACATTGATCTTTCCTATGCTGACATTATAGGTATGTCAAGAAAAAACTGCTGATCCAAGTCTGTCTATAGAATAAGAAATGTAATAATGAACAAGTGTAATCAAATAAATGTATCTGTATACACTACCATTAAAATCAGACATAGTTAAGAGAATTACTTTGCACTGCGTCCTTTCAAAGGAGCCGTTACACTGACATATTGATTGAGTCCTGGCTCATAATGTGCTTTGAGTTTAAAAATCCAAGAGAGTTCCACTAACTCTAAATCATTAAAATTGTCTCCATCTCTAGAATTAGGTAGAACTGTCTGTAGGATTCTAAATACAAACGAATGTGTTAGATTATTAGCAATGTGTTTAGCCAAAGCACTTTTGGTATCACATTTCCTGATATCTAAAGCATGTTCCAGTATCCTCTCCCTCAAGGTCCTAGTAGTCATTCCTACATAGAACGCTGTACAACTCTGACATGTAGCTAAATATATAAGGTTCTTGCTTGCACATGTACCTTTGTGATGGGGTTCAAACCTGTAGTTCAACACTGGATGTTCAAACTCCTGGACTGTAGTAATCAGTGTACATGCACTGCACTTGTTACAAGGAAAAGTACCTAACTTCACATTCTTGTTGATGCTTATATTCTTATTAACATTATTAGACTCTATACATAGGAGTCTACTGAGATTCTTACTGTTACGAAATGTGTATGAAGGTGTGGAGCCCACTATCATTGCTAACTGTTGATCAGTCAAGAGGATATGCCAATTGCTGAGAATAATGTCTTTAATGTGATGGATGTCACTGGTGTATCTAAGATTAATTCTAACTCTGGAACTGTCAAATGACTTCTTGCCACGAAAACCAAACGTATTTGTGTGATTACCAACTAAAGCAGTCTCTTTATTGAATAGAACCTGATTCTTGACCTTCCTGATCTTTTCTTTGTCATAGCCTCTGTCCAAAAAACATTGCTCTAAAAAACTGCTCTGTTTATTGAGTTCAACACTGTTGTGACATAACCTCTTAATCCTGGTGAATTAGCACTTCATTATACTATTGAATACGTATCTGGGATGCATACTACTAAACTGGAGTAGGGTGTTCCTCCAACATTCCTTTCTGAAAATAGTTGTCTCAATCTTATGATTCATGTTCTTATATAATCTCACATCTAAGAAATCTATACTCTGTGGGTCATGACATGTCGTAAAACTCAGAAAGTCAGTAGTAGATTCTAACTGTTCTATAAAGACTAGAAGCTCAGATATATTCCCATGCCAAAATAAAAGAACATCATCTACAAAGCGTTTATAGAGGCTAATTTTCTTAAAACTATCATGTGTGAACAAATGTTTCTGCTCCCAATGCAGCATGACTAAATTCGCGTAAGTGTTGGCGCAGGGGGTGCCCATGGCTACCCCCCACTGTTGTAAATACAGTTGGTCTCTAAACTTAAAAACATTGTTGGTTAAAACAAGTTCCATGATGGCACATAATAATCCCTCTTCACTAGAGTTGAACTTCTGACTCTTATTTATAATGTCCCTCAGAGCCTCTAAGCCAAAATTGTTGGGTATGGCAGTGAACAGGTTCTTTACATCCAAGATCACAAAAAGTAATCCCTCCATATTTGTATGGTGATATTCAGTTAAGCAGTCTAGCAACTCATAAGTATCTTTTAAAATTGATGTAGTCTCACTAACTAGCGGTCTCAGTTTCTTCTCTATAAAGACAGATAATGTCTCAGTAACCCAACCTTGTCCCACTACTATGGGTCTCATAGGTGGTGGGTATATGCCTTTGTGTATTTTCGGCAAGCCTTTAATGTATGGTATCCGAGGTTTCTCTATAAAAAAGTACTGGTATAGATCATAATCTATTTGTCTGCACATTAAATTCTCATAGAGCTCTTGGTGTACTACATAAACAATTCTAGTAAGTTCTAAATGACTGATGGGTTTATATGTAGTGATCTCCTTTAGTAAGGTGAGCATCGCATCTTGATATACTTCAGTGTCTAGTAAAACAATAGCTCCCCCCTTATCTGCTGATTTTATTACCAAATCACTATTCCGTTTTAAAGAATAAATCCTATCCCATTCAGTGGTATGTGTGTTGGAAAACAATGCGCTATGTTTAAAATCATAATAGTACTTGTATAAATCATCTTCACAGACCTTTAAAAAACATTCAGCTACAGGATTCAAAGCTGGCGTGAAAGTACTCTTTTTCTTAAAACAAGATACAATAGTGTTATCGGAGGCTTCATCTGAAACCTTCTTACTGTTAAAAAGTAGTTTCAGAGAAACATTACGTAGGAACAGTCTCAAGTCTTTCAAGACTTACTTACAAGCAGTGATAGTTTCTGTAGCTTGATTTGTCTGTTTTATTATTGTGTGCTATAGCATTTTTTCATACATATAGCTATGTGAATGAAATAGGATGGCTTTCTAATCCATAACCCCATGTTTTCCTGCTACCTAAAAAGGCCACAGACTCCTGCTTAATTGAATTAAATAAGGATTGCTGTAGCTTAGTAGTGTATGCGAGCCCACTGTTTAACAGTCCAGTTAAATGACCACTACCCAAAATGTGTAAGATCTAACCCTGTTCACTCCAGAGGAGAAAAACCTAGTGCCCTTACTGAGGTACTGCATGGGTACAGGCCAGGACATAGTCATACCTCCATGTCAGAGGGCTATATTAATAAAAATGTTAAATGCGTATATTTACTACAGAGTGACTAGTGGAAACTGACACAGACAATATCAGTGAGGGGAAAACAGTGGGTTTTATTGTAAAGATATAATGGGCAGTGGACTATTTTATCAGCAAGTTTTTTTAACACATGCACTTTCCTAGATTTAAACTAAATAAACCACAAATGCTTTCATCACCATGGGACATGCAGAAGTTTGTGCAGTATCCAATATATATGGTTTAAGGCCATGGAGAGCACCCTGGCAGTTTAAGGCTGCAATGCCCTGCATGCATTTAGACCAGGTACTGCACAGGCAGGTACTAAATATGGAAGTGTCTCAATTTACATCAAAAACAAATACACCTCAAGGTTGGTTGAGCAGAATGACGTGCATGAGCTTGTCCATGTCTAAATTACCAGAGGCTAAGTCCGTACCATATCCTTCAAGTAATAGGTTCCCCATATAACCCAGGAAACCCACAGTGCATATTTAAACTTACCGGCTGCAATCACCAATTAACCCAATATCATATTCATTAGGTGAATTTAACTACCCCACTATAAGCTGTGAATCATACACAACTCCCAAACTGGCAGGCAGAGAGATTCCTGGGGTTTGTTAACATAAACACCCTGGACTTGATAATCCATACACTGACAAGGGGAGTGAATATACTGGATCTGGTCTTCACTAACATGGTCGAATACTTTACCCACGCGATTTTAATATCCTCTCTAGTAAGGTCAGGCCATAAAGTTGTCTCCTTTGAAATAAAAATAAGCCCAGGACCCCTGCTACCCCAGAAATATTAAAGAACTATTCTAAGGTAAACTTCATACTATTAAGGGATAATTTGGCAAAATGTCAGGGATTTTTTCAAACCCTGAGAACACTGCTGACTATGTAGAATTGCCTTCAGAGATTCTGTACAGCCATGTTAATAGATGCATAGAGACAGTAGTGTCTACAAGTAATAAGCACAGAAAAAAATAAAAAATAAGCCACCTTGGTGAAACTCCAACACTAATAGTCTGTATAACAAAATGTAGAAAGTCACAGCTAATGTTAGGAAATGCAATGCTCAGCATGATAAAATATCTCTCCTCAATCTAAACTTGCAACTCAGTGGGCAAATCAATTCTACCAAAGCCAAATTTGAGATGAAAAATAGCCTCTCGGGCCATGGAAAATTTATTATTTATTTTATATTTGTTTACTGGGAAAGACCAACTGGAACAGAGCCTATTTTCAGCGGAGGCGCGGGGAGAGATGCTCCAGAGACATGTCTTTGGAATATGGGAGGAAACCAGATCACCCAGAGGAAGCCCACACAAATGCAGGGTGGACATGTAGACTCCACAGAGAAGGCAGCCCAGCCAAGAATCAAAATGGAGAACCTCTTGCTGTGAGGTGACAACAATAACCACTACACCACTTTCTTTAACTATGTCTGCAACATGAATGCACTACATAATGATGCGTTAATGTATTAGCCACATACACTGAGCCAGAAGATATGGCACATCCACTAGACGATGAATTCATTCCGGTTTTACTCATCTCCCCCCAACACCACTCAGGAAATACCATGGAACATAACACCCCCCCATCTATCACTAGGTGGCAATTTCTCAATATGCTCTCTCAAATCATTAGTACCACATCGATGGGTCCTGATAATATCCCAGGATGCGCCCTAAATAGCATGAAGCATGACCTATGAGGACCACTAGAGTCAGTATTTAACCATAACCTCCAGGCAGGCTTTGTGCCACGTGAATGGAGGACTCCTTTACAAGGACAGGCCATTTAGAGACCCTGGTAACTACAGACCCATACGTCTGGCTGGATTCATGTGCAAAGCCATGGAAAGAACTATCATGGAAATGATTAATAATGGGATAGGAAACCTTCAGACACCGGATCCTTCCCAGTTTGGTTTTGTCAAGGGCAGATCTTGCTTGCTCAACCTAGTGAACTTCTTTGAACACCAAAGCAATAGCCAAGGGGAAAACAGTGTATACTGCCTACCGTGACCTGACCAAGGCATCTGATACAATCCCCTCTGGGACATTGTGGACATACTCCTATTTCACCCACTGAATATCTGAGTGGCTCTCAGATAGGACCTTAAGTTAGAAATTAGGACAGGGGAGCCCACTTTCACAAAGAGGCCAGTCACTATCAGAGTCTCTATGCATCTAAAACCCAAAGACAAGAAATACATAATAGTATCTATCTGTTGGTAAGTCAGTTACCCCTGGAAACTACCTCATTGGTAACACACCCCCAAGAGTAGACCCAGTAATCAGGGATTTGCAGATGCATGCAGACAGTAGCCTGGTCTTTGATCACCATGTGGCTATCGTAGTAGGAGGTCATTCAGTGTTTTGCAGCTTATAATCATCTAGGTCCAAGGAAGGCTTTTTTTCCACTGTACTCAGCCCTCATCAGACCAGGCATTGAGTACAGCACCCCTTCAGTATGTACCTGACCAGGTATACGCAACAACTGGAATGTTCATGGAGGTTCCTTACAAAAAGGATACTGGACATAAACAACTTGTTCTATGTGGATTGCTTCAAAGTCCTAGCCCTGTACTTGGTCTCCTACAGACTTTGAGGGCCAATCTATGTCAGGCACATGAAACATCCTGGGTCCAGCTCTGATGGACCCTGTGCATATCCACAATATAAATAGCACCATGTACCATATCTGGGGACATAAACCTTGTTTCCGGCATATATAAGGCATGTTGGATGGACAGGTCTACCCCTTCTCTGAAACAGTTTTTCCATCCACGTGAAGCAGAGTTCACCCCTGTTCTGGCACCTATATGCCTTATGGACAGAAGCAGCCTGTAAATACCTGACCACCCAAGCCCTAGCCTACATATAGACCTTAGAATAAGATTAACGTCCCTATACTTGTCCCATACATTTGGGATATATAACTAAGCTTAAAAAGGCCCCAGTGGTTGTTAGCCTTATATACACCTATGAACAAACTATTTTATATGGGAACATAATTCATACATGATCTACACTTTATTGTTACCATCCCCTGAATCTATCATAACCACCTCCAGAATTGCTTTACCACATGAAGTCTTGTTCAGTCTGATTCAAGGAAATAGCATTTGTGGAAAAACTAGTTGATAAAACATATGACTACTTCTTCTGGGTTTATTTCCAAAACCGGAACTTGTAAGAATTACTCAAGAATTACTCAGCATACATTGTTGAAGTAGGTATACACAGCTATACACTTTGCCATTGACTACATAAGTACATGAAATCACCTGCCTTGAATAATTTTTGCTCAGTCAGCTGCTGGCTATGACAGTCAGAACAGGGCTATGATGAATGCCAGCATATAAGGAGCTGTAGCTAGGCAGCGTGAGGGGAACTAATTGATTATTTGATAACTCAGGAGAATTTAATCACTCTGTTATCAAGGAATGGGATTTTGTTTTTGCATCAGTTATTTGATTCTGTGGAAGGCTGAAACTCTTTACACAGGCATTTATAGGTGCATAAGAAGGTTATGTGACTTGGGGAGTGTCACTCTTTGTGTAAGTGGGAAATGATGAGTCAAACCCACTTTTTAAACTTCACAGTCACACACCTGAACTACTATGCTTAACTTTTAAGCTGTATGTTCTTGCTGGGTAATGGGACCCTTACAGCCATTTCAGCCCCAACTGCTGAAGAATCCAGGAACTCAGAGCGAACATAAGTTACTTGTAGAGCTAGAGTCAGGGTTCTTGGAGAGATAGTTAGCTCAGTGGTAGTGTATGGAAAGTGGGGTGGTGGGAGTTAGGGCAGTTTCCAACATGTGCAACTGACAGCAAGGATGAACATTTAGGTTACACTTTGTACTCCCAAAAGTGTAAGCTTATAGTAGACCCATCGGTAGTACTATATTAATCCATGAATTCTGTTGATTCACCCTCAAGAGTAAGTACTGCCACATCCTGAGAGTATAATTCTCACATCCCATTATTACTTATTGCTGTTATAGTTAATGTTATGTGTTTATTTACTTACTTGTGTATAATAACCACAGTAACGGAGACAGCAATCATTGGATATGCACACATCACTACATGTCATGCTATGTATTGCACTCAGAATGACTGATGTTTGTCTCATATTTGTGGTCATTACTGGGAACTTCTGTGTTGTTGTTGAAGGAGGCAGGTTTAGAACAAACCCATACTTTGGTCAAAAAATACAAATGACTGCAAGATGGTTATTTTTTTTCAAGGGGTAGGTGACAACACTTGTTTAAAGTACTCAGCCCAGAGGTTGATATACCTTAATTGAAAAGACGAACTCTCATTCACATGAGCTGGTTTTATTAGCAGAATTACATTTTTAAACATATTAGCTATGTGATTTACTATGTATTCTTCCAGCATTGTATTGTAATGTGCATAGAGGTATAGATTTCTTTTCAGATGTTTTTTTTTTCTAAATGTGTGTTATTTAACCTGCTTGTTATATTGTTCATAATGTGGCAGCTGACACTTTTGGGAGTACAAAGTTTAAGCCTAAAGATTCTTTAGGAGCTCCATTAACAACAGTCACAAGCATTACTTTTCCCTGATAGGTAATACAATATATATTTCAAAAAGAAAGGAAAAATATTTCAGTGAGTCAAGTATCAGTATTTTTGACAAGAGAGGCTTATAATGTATAATTCCCATCTTATTCTGAGCTTAAGTAATGTGATGAGGGTACAGTACATTAGAGGTCAGGGAAGGAGTTTGTTTGAAAATGGAGAGTGGGCAGGGTCCTCCCAGCTGTTAGAGTTATCACTTTTGCAGACTGTATATTTTGTGTTATTTGGCCCCATATTTGTTTTGCTACTTAAACTGGTAGAGCAATGTTCATGTATGAGTCTTTTAACGATCATCCAGGAACACTGTCACACGATATCCAGCTGGAGACCATAGGACTCAAACTCAGGACTATAGCATAAAGAATGTTAGCTGTTAACTCATAACATTCTTATTTATTTATTTGCCATTTGTTAACCGGGTTGGTCTGGCTGGGCAGATGCCCTTTTTCAGCAGAGTCCTGAGGAGAAAAGCTCCATTACAGCAATTAATTTTTTACAATCAATTAAGTATTTAAGCATTCAGTCATAAGGAGGTACATACAGCAAAAATAGATTAATTTTATACAATATTTGAAGAGAAAGAAAAATTGAACATAGATATAAACAGTTATGTGCCATACAATCACAGATTCATCATAATCATTATTTGAATGGGAAATTGCTAACCTAAGTATAAGAGTAGTGAGGCATACAGTACCAGAAAGAAAAGTCCTGGCACAAGGCAAAAGTAAAGGAGGGGTGTAGAATGTAAGAGGAGGGGGAGATAGGACATAGAGGTATATAGTGAAGATATGAGTAAAGTGGGAGGGAAAGGTCAAAGAGCAGGAACATAAAATACAAGTAGGAATGGATATTTGTAAGAAATAGGGGTAGAAAGGGGGTGAGGCAGAGGAGTCAGAGTTCAAGTAGGATCATAGAATCATCAAAGTTAAGAACCACCATATAAAAGTACTATATGTGAGGAAGACACAGACTAGATCATAAGATGAAGTTTATTTTTTCACAGTTGTATCAAGTTATGTTGTTGGGGAAACATGACCTTGGATGTGCAATATTCCTTCCAGTACTAGTTTTCATTTTGACTGGTTTTCATTTTCTTCATTATTTTGATTCCTGTCACTAGACTGCTTGGCTTCAGTTTTTGTCATTTGGCAGTTTAACAGAATTATGTTACAAGTTTGTTGGTACTTTATCTTACATTCTTTTGTACATGTAGCACACCCGCAGGTGTAGCTGAAGTAGATATGGGTTCCTTCCTACCTGACTCTGGTGACACCCCTATAGGCCCAACACACCAAGATGGCAAGACTGACAGATTTTATTCTAGGTGACAATCTAGTTAAAAAGACAATAGCACAACCCCAAAAAAATTATTTTAACAGTGCACCAGTTAGCAATAATGCAAGGTGAGATATGCATGCAATGAAACATACACTCACCCTCTTTCCCAGAACTCAGCAGAAGAAGATCTTGACATTCAAACATGCACTAAGAAGGCAACATCAATGAGCAGTAAAGCTTTATAAAATGCAATGTCATTAAGCAATAAAAGAGTTATAATACAACAATACAGGTATGAGAAAATGCAATGTCATTAAGCAATAAAAGTAATGTCTTTCGGCTTTTCCTGGTTAGGGGTCACCATGGCAGAACTCCGGTCCGCTAATGATTGGCAGTGGATTTTTATAGTGCTGAGTTGCCAGCCCAATGCCCAACCTTCAAAGAAGGCATGCCCATTCACGCATGCACCTACCTGCATGTCTTTAATGTCACTCGACTGCAGGGAGGACATGCAGACTCTGCACAGAAGGCACTCCAGCCAAGAATCAAATGGGAGAACCTCTTGCTGTGAGGCGACGATGCTAACTGCTGCACCACCGCGGTCTAATGTCATTAAGCAATAAAAGAGTTATAATAAGAAAATGCAATGTCATTGAGCAGCAAAATTCTTGAGGGCAGCAGTACTAACACAAGCAAAATGTAATGTCATTGAACAATGACGATTTATAATGCAACAATACAGATATGAGAAAATGCAATGTCATCGAGCAGTACTAACACCCTCAACCCCCTTGATCAATTCTAAACAGACCAACTATGAAAACACTCTATTATACCCTGTTCACCAACCAGTGGCTACTTACAGTCTTGCTGCCGGCACGATGGGGCCCAAGTTGCAGCTCATATGGATCCCAGTTATTTGTAATCCACAAAGGATTTGGAGGGGGGACCACAATCTTTTAAAAATGTAAAAAGACAGCCAGAGCCTCTCACCACTCCGACGAGATTATCCTAGTAACCAGGCACCGTGGTTCCTCTGATGAGAAAAGTAGAAAAATCACCTGCTAGGGCTCTGGTAATCATCTATGGCTTCTCTGTACTAGGCCCAAAGGAATTCCTTTTCTTGCCGAGTCATATGCAGGTGTGGAACTACTGGTTTCAGCCTTCTCTCCTGATTTCACAAAATACCATCATCCAGGATATCAGCAACAAACAGACACAAACTGCTACTCCACTTCCCTGTCCCAAAGCACCAAAGAAGAAAATCCAGTCATGCTGCAAGTCCCTTTTCCCTTCAGCTCACAGTTTCAGTCTTCCCTCCTTCAGCTAGTATCTTAAGTCTTCTCTTTCACTTTCAAAATTGTCTTTTACATCCCTGAAACAGCTCCATCTTGTGGTCTGATGAAAAACTACAGTCTAGTACTTCTACAGTGAAATACAGTGGGAGCTACAATCTTCCCCCCACTTAAAAATCTTGGGTCCCCCCAAGTCAAAGGTAGATTAGCAGAAAAATATTTACACTCACTAATGCACCATCAACTGAGCAATATTTTTGCATTCAAAAGGTACATTCCACCAAGGGTGATCAGCCTTATATGTAAATTGGGAAGGAGTGTCACCAGTGGAGTAAGAGACATAGGGATTATGAGCACGGACTCTCCGATGAGCTGTGGTCACAGGTTCCTGTGTACTATGTCCCAAACTGTTATATGTAAGTCTCTGTGGGGGCCGAATCAGTCTCTGCAGTTTTGGTTCGGAAGAAACAGCTAAGGAATTTTGCTCAGAAGGTTTGTCACTCACATCACATTCAGTGTCCAGATCTTCAGTAGGTATATTGTCCACTTCTAAGATCTCCTGTTGTATAATTTCACTTTCGTTTTCCATAACGGTAGGACTGTCCTCAGCACTATTTTCTGAAGTTGCATAGCAGGGCCTCCCTCAGTATCAGGTTCTGCAAGAGGTACAGAAACATTACTTAGACTATTGTTAGGTCTGTGCTGCTCAAAGTGACAAGGAATTAGGGTTACCACCTGTCCCACTTTGCGAGGGACAGTCCCTCTTTGAGCAGTTGTGTCCTGCACAAAAATTGAAAAAATGTCAAATGTCCTGAGATTTTAGGACAAAAATATTTCCTATATTTTCTTTGATAGATGCATAAAACAGTTATTTTGTATCTGAAATACCTAAATGTTATAAGAAACAGAATAAGCTACTCAAATGCTACAAGAATAAGCTTTTAGTTTGGCAAAATAAGTGAAGTTCTGTCCTTTGTACTGGCCGTGGTTATGTTTTGTCCTGCAAAATCTGACGTTTCTACAAAAAATGTCCCACTTTAGGCATTTGAAAAGGTGGCAACCCTACAAGGAATGAATTCCAGTGCATTTACATTGAGATTATAGCCCACGGGGTCTTGAACATCCTCATAAAAAAGCCCACTGAAACCCCAGTCATCCTCACTGTTCTCCTCTCCTTCAGCAGGAGGAAGCTTTGGCTCTTGAACATTGGGGAGGGTAGTTCCTCTCTGCCTTAGCATTCTGGATTGCCTTGAGTTAGGCTTCTGCTGAGCCATTCTGTGTTCCAGGTTCATGAGTCTCACTGATTTTTCCAACGGCATTAAGTTGTTGCGGTGCCAGGTTTTAATGGGTCCTTCTTTCCCCTCAAGACAAACTTGGTAGACAGGGATATTAGGTAGCTGAGAACAAATTATGTAAATCTCAGATCCCCAGTGGTCAGTGAGTTTATGCTTTTCTTGTAGTCCCAAATTTCTCAAAAGAACTCTGTCCCCTGGCTGCAGATCATGCATCTTTACTTTTTTGTCATAGTGAGCCTTGTTTTGCTGATGTCTTTGTCCTGTTGATTTTTCAGCAAGCTTATAAGCCTGTCTGAGGTTCTTCTTGAGTCTCTCCACATAACTGACATGAGATCAAACTGGTGTGTCATCAGGTGTGACTCCAAAGGTGATGTCAACAAGAAGACGAGCTTCTCTTCCAAACATTAGAAAGTAAGGTGAGAATCCTGTAGCATCATTTTTAGTACTGTTGTAAGCATGCACCACTGTGGCTACATGTCTACTCCATTGACTCTTCTTCTCAGAAGATAGTGTCCCCAACATGTCTAGTAAAGTTCTGTTGAAACGCTCAGGCTGAGGATCCCCTTGAGGATGATAGGGAGTGGTGCAGCTTTTTTGGACTCCCAACAAAGTGAGTAGTTCATGGACAAACTTGCTCTCAAAATCACATTCTTGATCAGAGTGTATCCTTTTTGGCAGGCCATAGTGTGCAAAGAACTTCTCAACTAGTAGTTTCACCACAGTAATAGCTTTCTGATTGCGAGTGGGAAATGCTTGAGCATATCTGGTATAGTGGTCTGTCACCACCAGCACATTACTGATCCCACCTTCATCCGGTTCAATGCACAGAAAATCTATACAGACCAGTTCCATGGGTCCACTACTTTCCATTTGACCCAATGAGGCAGCTCTGGTTGGCAGAGCCTTTCTCTGAATGCAATGAAGACTTGTACGACAATAATCCTCAACATCTTGCTTCATTCATGGCCAGTAGAACCTGTCTTGTACCAGACGCATAGTTCTGTCATACCCAAGATGACCATGTTCATCATGCAATGACCAGAGTGCTACTTCTCAATACATCTGGGGAAGCAACAATTGCCATTTTTCAATGCCGAGTGCTCTTGGAGATCTCCTATACACAAGTCCATTCTGTATCTGGAGTCCGTCCCATTCCTTGGCCAACAGTCTTGCCAGGGAATGAATATCTGTGCGAAGCATATTAACTTGTTTCTTCTCTAAAGCAGCTACCACCAGCTGACCTAAGGGGTCTTCTCTTTGATCTCTCCTGAGGTCACTGTTACTCAAAGTTGGTAGTGATGAGTCCTGTAACATGACCAGATTACATTAAGCGTGGGGTATGCTTGCTGCAGACAGACCCAGCTTCTGGGCCTAACATTCAGTGTGTTGATAGGTTGCAATCTGACACATAGCTCACCCCTGGCACTGGAATTTCCACCCATTCATTGTCGGGGTGTAAGTCTGTCTGAGGTCTGCTAGACAGACCATCAGCATCTCCATTTTCGTGTCCTGGGCAATATTTCAAACTGAAATTATAGTAGCATAGAGCTGCCATCCATCTGTGGCCAGTAGCATCGAGCTTTGCAGTGGTCTGGATGTATGTCAGAGGATTGTTGTCAGTCTGCACTTCAAATTCAGCTCTATAGAGATAGTCATGCAGCTTGTCCACTACTGCCCACTTTAAGGCAAGGAATTCCAACTTGTGTGCAGGGTAGTTTCTTTTTGTGGGAGATAAAGTCCGACTGATAAAAGCCACAAGCCTCAGCTTCTTGTCATACTCCTGGTAAAGGACTTCTCCTAAGCCATCCCTGCTAGCATCCGCATGTAAATTGTATGGCTTTGTTGAGTCAGTATATGCCAGCACAGGAGCATGTGTGAGGCAATACTTAAGCTGTTCAAATGACTGTTCGCACTCAGGAGCCCAACGACTCTCGAGTTCTTTAGAACCTCTCGGTCCCTTAGGTTTTTCACAAGGATATCTTCATCTATTTCATCTGCTTTCTCATCATTTCAGAGCAAATGGTTGAGGGGTCTTGCTCTCTTTGAAAATCCTTCCACAAACCTTCTATAGTAATTGCAGAACCCCAGAAAAGATTGCAGCTCTGTGATAGTTTTGGGCTGGGGCAAGATGTCACCACTTCAACTTTGCTGGGATCTGTGGATATTCCATTTGCAGACACTACATGTCCCACATAGGTCACTGAAGGTTTGAAGAACTTGAATTTGTCCAAAGACAACTTCAGGACTTCCTTCTCAATCCTGTCCAATACCTTTGTCATCTTTCTTCGTGCTCCTCAAGGGTCCTTCCAAAAACAATGATGTCATCCAGGTAGACTAAGACTTCCAGAAGATGCATGTCTCCAACTGTTATTTCTCTGGAAAGTTGACGGTACATTTGATAAACCTTGAGGTAGGCGATCAAGCTCAAAAAATCCCAAAGGGGTGATGAAGGCAGTCTTCTCTTTATCTTCTGGGTGCATAGGGATTTGATAGTATCTACTCCTTAAGTCTAGCACAATGAGCCACTTACTGCCCACCAGGCAATTTAGAGCATCTTCAATCCAGGGAGTTGTGTACTGGTCTGGAATGGTTCACTGATTCAAAGCACGATAGTCAACACACATGCAAATTGACCCATTCTTTTTCCTGACAATGACAATGGGAGAGGCATATGGACTTCTTGACTCTCAAATTATCCCTGCGGCTTTTATTTCCTCCAAATGTTTTCTTAAGTCCTCCAGGACCCTGGAGCTACTCTTCTGGAATGTTCCCTGAAAGGGCCGGTCCTCTTTTACTCTTATTCGGTGTTCTGCACTTTTTGCACAGCCCACATCTAGTTCACTAGCAGAAAAACAATTTTTCAGTTTTATTATTAGCTCTTTAACTCTGGTTAGCCACTCAGGGGGTGAGAAACCACCTTCTATATCCATATCTTCCAGCTTCAACTCGTTGGCCCTGCTCTCATTCCTTGTCAACACAGAAGCAGATAAGGGAGTGGCAGCATAAACATTTCCACATGCACTTGTGAACGCAGGACAATGGGAGTACTTCCTTTATTCTTTAACCCCACAGGCAAAGTGTCATAAGGATTCTTTAACTTGTCTGCAGGCCAAACTTCTGGGACTAGTTTCAGCCCCAGTGGCAAGTCACTTCCTGGATCTGTTTCCATCATGAGATGAGAGGAAACTGTTTGTCCACACATTCTCACTTTGGCTGTCAAGCAGGTGACCTGACCAGGATGAATTATACATGCTTTCCCAGACAGGGTCCACACATGACCAAGTTCATCTTTCTTACTATCCTTCTCCCTTTGAAGGGCACAGAAAACTTATCTCAGGAAAGGATGTAGTGCTGGGTGTTCCTGGGTCAACTGAGGCATTAGCATTCTTCTGACAAGGTTAGTATTTGTTCCCACCAAAATAGATGCTGAATCCTTTCCTTTTGGTCTGGGCACATAACAGCAAGTGTTTCAAAAACTTCTGTTGACCCAACAACTGAAGTGGAAAATTCTAACTTGAGTGAGACATAAAGGAACTTTGTGTCACTTAGCCCCCAGATCTCCAAATCTTCTAATTTTTCAAGTAGCAAATGCTTTAAGTATTTTTGGTAGAAGTCTCTGTACAGAATGGTGATTTGTGCAACAGTATCCAACAGTGCTTTACTATATACTCCTTCTATTTTTACTGACACGACAGGAGACAGTCCCAGTAGGCCATCAGGTAGTTTCTGTTTCCGGTGCTGTTCAGCTATACATCAGTCAGCATGTAGTGGAGGTACCACCATTTGACCTCGCCATTTTAACGGATAAGACTCTTGCTTAGTAATGCTTTGCAGTCTCAGATGCTGAGAATTTGGCTGAGATGGCTTTCCAATTTAGTTGTTCGCCTCAGATGAGCTAGAAGTGTGCATAGTAGGTAGTTTCTCTCCCCTATTACAATGGTTTGTGTGGAAAGGAGATCCAGAATGCTGTCTCTTGATGTTAGATTTTATGGAGCTCTTTGTAACTGGGCACTCAGCTGGCTCCTTCACTGAGGCCCTTTGAAGTTTCCCTGCATTGCACTAGCCAATAATAGTTCATTCACTTTTCTCAAGTTCTCTGCATTAGGACACTGTTGCTTTATATGCCCTGAATCCCCACAGTGAAAACAAACTCCAGTAGAAACTCTGAACATGGGCTGATTCGGTTCTTCCGAGTCCTTTCCTGGAGGTTCTAGCTGATGTAATCCTCCCTTCAGCTAAAGTTACCATGGCTTTCTGCAATTCTGCAACTGTCTTGGTGACTTCAGCTATAGCATCACTCAGGGAAGACACCTGCATCTACAGCTGTGACACCTCTACATTGTGGACACTCTGGGCCACGACTCCTGTTTGAGTAGTGAGCATGGCTATAGGCTCCTGCTGGTGTTCACTCACTGATTTAGTTGCTGTTGAATACTGAGATTTGGCTTCCAACAGGGCTTCCTCTTCCCTCACCTCTTTAACCAACTGAGAATAGGTTAGAGTCTCTTCTCAATTTCTCATCCTCATTTTCCACACAATGGGCTCCATAGCTTCAGCTCCCTGTAAAATGTGTCCAATCAGTACTTGGTCAGCTACTTTCAGATCCACCCCCTTCTTTAGGATGATCTGGTGGAGCATTTTATCTAATCGCATAATGTAATCAGATAGTTTCTCACCAACTTCTTGGTATGTATGTTCAAACTGATACAGTAGGTCAGCAGCCTTCTTAGTCCTTTGAAACACATTCTGCAGTACTCCTAAATAGTCCTTGGCCATGCAATCTTGCTTACCCATCCTTAGGTTGTGTATGGTATCCGCAGCTAATCCCTTTAGACTTTCAGCTATCCACTGCTTCTTCTGAGATTCTGGGATATCCCACTCCTCTAGGGCTTGTGAAGCCTGATCCATCTGGATTCAGAATCTTCCTCTCTCTGAGGTGTGGGTTGTTTGCCAGAAAAGAAATGCAATTTGCGGTAGCCAAACCCAGTGAATGGCTATGTAGGCTTTAAGCATTTTTCTACAATATTTCCCAAAGCATTCAAAACTTCAGGCCCTATAGTATTTATGGGCAGTGAAGCTCCAGCTTCTGGGTTCATGTTCCTGTTGGAATTGCTTTCCACACATACAGGGGAATAGGGTAGAGTCCAAGGCAGTACAGGCAATCCCAGATGAGCCCCCAAATGTAGCACACTTGCAGGTGTAGCTGAAGTAGATATGGGTTCCTTCCTACCTGACTCTGGTGACACCCTATAGGCCCAACACATCAAGGTGGCAAGATTGACAGTTTTTATTCTAGGTGACAGTCTAGTTAAAAAGGCAATAGCACAACCCTAAACAAATTATTTCAACAGTGGACCAGTTAGCAATAATGCAAGGTGCGATATGCATGCAATGAAAACATACATTCAACCTCTTCCCCAAAACTCAACAGAAAAAGGTCTTGACATTTAAACATGCACAAAGTAGGCAATATCAATGAGCAGTAAAGCTTTATAAAATGCAATGTCATTAAGCAATAAAAAAGTTATAATACAACAATACAGGTATGAGAAAATGCAATGTCATTGAGCAGCAAAATTCTTGAGGGCAACAGTACTAACAAGAGCAAAATGCAATGTCACTGAACAATAAGGATTTATAATGCAACAATACAAATATGAGAAAATGCAATGTCATTGAACAACAAGGATTTATAATGCAACAATACAGATATGAGAAAATGCAATGTCATTGAGCAGTACTAACACCCTCAACCCCCTTGATCAATTCTAAACAGACCAACAATGAAAACACTCTGTTATACCCTGTTCACTGGCTAGTGACTACTTACAGTCTTGCTGCCAGCATGATGGGGAGCAAGTTGGAGCTCATATGGATCCCAGTTATTTGTAATCCACAAAGCATTTGGGGGGACCACAATCTTATAAAAAGGTAAAAAGACGACCAGAGCATCTCACCACTCTGACGAGATTATCCTAGTGACCAGACACTGTGGTTCCTCTGATGAGAAAAGTAGAAAAATCACATGCCAGGACTCTGGTAATCATCTATGGCATGTCTGTACTAGGCCCAAAGGGACTCCTTTTCTTGCAGAATCATATGCAGGTGGGGGAACCACTGGTTTCAGCCTTCTCTCCTGATTCCACAAAATACCATCATCCAGGATTTCAGCAACAAACAGACACAAACTGCTACTTCACTTCCCTGTCCCAAAGCACCAGAGAAGAAAATCCAGTCATGCTGCAAGTCCCTTTTCCCTTCAGCTCACAGTTTCAGTCTTCCCTCCCTCAGCTAGTATCTCAGTCTTATCTTTCACTTTCAAAATTGTCTTTTATATCCCTGAAAGAGCTCCGTCTTGTGGACTAATGAAAAAGTACAGTCTAGTACTTCTACAGTGAAATACAGTGGGAGCTACATACATCTTTCTTAACAACCCATCCAATTAATTGTGGATGTCTTGGTGTTACAAACAAAAATTTGGATATTTAAGTCTTTCAGCTTTTGAGTCTCAAACAGTTTGGCTAAGTATATCTTTTATATAAGAAATCCATGACTTGAACATTACTACAAATTGTTTTCATCTTGATTGATTCATATTTCGAAAATTAACAAAGAAGCTGAAGAGATTTATTTGTCTGTGCAGCCGAAAAGACCAATGCAAACCATCCCTAATTTATTTATTGACCAGGAAAGTCCAACTAGGACAGAGCCTATATTCAGTGGAGGCCCGTGGAGAAATGCTCCAGATGCATGTCTTTGGAATGTGGGAAGAAACCCACACAAACACAGGTAGGATATGCAGACTCTGCACAGAAAGCACCTTAGTTGAGAATAAAACCAGAGAACCTCTTGCTGTGAGGTGACAACATTAACCACTGCACCACCCAGTTCAAATAGTATGTGACTTTTCATAGCTTATAATTTCTAAAAACAAACTGACCATTCATCTAATGCCTTTATAGTCCAGCACCTAAATAAATGTATTTGTAACCCATAAATTTTATCTAACTGTAGTTTAAATTTGTTCTAAACTACAAGACAGTCTAATAAAATCAGGCAACCCTTTCCACTGTTTTGCAATTCTTATGAGAAATTAAGTCTGTCTGTTAATGTGAAGGGTTGGAACAACAAAAGTGTGTCCTTATATCACATTTTCCCTCTTTGAAGTATATAGCTTGAGATGCAAAGGTTTGCTCATAACCTCATGTTGCAATGCATAAAATATTTTGTGCAAGCTTTCCTAACTAAAACAGTAATGAACAGACTACAATGAAAGATGAAGCCTTCCAGAATACGCCAAACTGGTTGTAATATTAATGTGTGTAATACCTCTGAAACCTTTCCAAACAGGTTTTATTCAGCATAAAAACAGAATGAGTTGTACTAAAGAATGACTCTCGGCTCTCGCTACAGGTATGTTTGAAGGAACAAGAATATCTCTGTTGTCGTTATTTGTCTCCAAAACTGAATCAGAGACAGCAAAAGAGTGTTCTCATTTCAACCTTCAACAAAGTGCCACAAACCCTTCTTGTTATCAATGAAAAATACCTCGGTTCAACCATTAAGGCGTCCACAAATTACAAAAAGCACACTTTTCTCTCAAAATGCTGTCAGCATTTATCGATTTGCATGAGTATCCCAAATATTAAGAATATTCTGACACACACACACACACACACACACACACACACACACACACACACACACACACACACGCAAGAAAAATAGATATTATCTATAGACAAATATGATAGGTAGAAATATAAATATAGTGATGCAGATGTAAATACAGAATAATATTAGTTTAAGACAATAAAATGGTAATTAACTTAGTGTTCCTATGAATACATCCATGAGTGATGTCACATTTATTAAAGGCAACTGTATTTTCCTGCACTTTACAATATCTAAAATATTTCTTAATATATCCAAAGAAACAAGTCTGAAACTGTCTTCTCCTGTATATTTTTAAATTGAAAGTCTGCTTGACTGAGCGCAATACAGTTCATTGATGAAAGTTTCACTCTGCCCCTATTTATTGAAATAAATTAATTGAAAATTGATCAGCTGACATAAGAGTGGAAAACTTCAAAAATTATTTTAGGTTTAAGATTCAAAACTCCTTGCACCCCTCTGTTAATATATCCTAATTCTATAGTTACCACTGGAAATGATGAACATGGATCACAATGTTTGACAAATTATATGTTCACTGTTTCAGGTCATCATGTATTGAATAATGCTAAGAATGTCTGGCAATTAGCACTGAGTATTAATGCTACAAGCTGCTTGCTGTAGTCTAGAGTTTGATTCTGTAATGTTCCACTTGCATCCTGCATGACTCTAAGTAAGTCACTTAACTAGATATGTTCCCAGGTCGCCCCTGGAAAGGAGAACTAGTAACCAGTGGGCTTAGCCAGTTAACAAATAAAATAAAAAGAATGTAAAACACAAAAATTCCACCAGCAGACAAACCACACTAGTAGCCAGGAACCAAAACTGAGTGCAGAGAAAATAGACCCTATTAAGGTTTGGAGAAGCTATAATTCCATAGTGAAAGCACTTACCAATTTGTATATGCATTAAACCTGGATTTGTTTTACCTGCTGCCTGCTGTTTGCTGCCCACTTTACCTTTGGATATTTTGAACTGTGACTACTGTTTCCACACTTGTGCTTTTCTTCTCTGCACTCAAAATAAAAAGAATGTTGTATCTAACATCAAACTAACTATTAAACTAAAAATGATGATTTGAAAAGAAACTTTTATTACATTTCATGCACAGTGCTATGAGCTTCTCCAAATCTAAATAACAAATGCATAAAACAAATTTTGCAGTGAAATATTAACAACGGTCACTTGTTTCTAATCATAGTTTTAGTTTATGTGATGACATCAAAGAATGTTTAGGTAATTTCCTTTTGATTTTCTTATTCATACTATTATATGTTCATACTGTTATTGGTCTGGTAGTACGTGCAGAGCAGTAAAGCTCCAAGCTGCTAATGAGTTGTTTCCTGTGCCAGGAGTAGAGGGTTTGATTCCTTTCACCTTCATTTGGCCACTGTATGATACTGCACACGTCATTTAACCAGAAAATGCTCCCAGGTCACCCCTAAAAAGGGGCAGGTGTGTTCAGTGTGCTTTCCCAGCCAACAAATAGGTAATAATAACGGCAAGAAGAAGAAGATGAACATTTAAAACACTTTACGCAGATGCTGTAGGTTTCAAACACGATGAATGCAATTACTTCCAAAGCAAAAAAAAAATATTTAGATTTCATGCTAAAAGTGTGAAATAAGGGCAAGCTTTCTAAAACTTGATACATATTTTATTAATTTTTCAGCTATTTTGTTACACCAGAAGTATTGTTGTTCTGTGCTCATCTTAACTGATGTAACAAATTTTGAAATGCATGAAAAACAAATAAAAAGCCATTCAGCTTTCAGTGAATTGTATTTCCTGGAAATGTTCTTGCAATCCAAGGATATTTATTATGGGACTAATTCTTCAAATTTTTTATTAATATCTGCAGATCAATAAAGTTGCACAAAATGTTTTACATGCGCTTTATTGTTTACACAGTTCACATAAGCTGAAATCCTTATATGGTATTTAAAGTAGGCACATAAAGGATAAGTTTGTGAAGGAATCAGTGCGTATTATTGACAGCTCTTCTCCTGCTTGCTTGGGATGAAGTTTGGATTACCTGTCTACCAATATCATGGGGCTGTGCAGAGAACTTTCCTTAGATTTATTGCTCTAGGTAGATTGCCAGGTGCAGGGGCAGATAGTTAAAGAGAGAAAAATTGTGGTAACATAAGAATGGCCCACAGGTCTGTATGAGGTGCTTTCTGCAGCCAGGGACACAGGGCTCGATTTATATCATCTCCATTTACCTATTGTGAGACTCTATGCAATTCACATAACCTGACTATGCTCCTGGGACACACCTTGAGAAGAGACATTTATGTCCTATGGGCTTTCACAGTTAGCAAAAAAAAAAAAAAATATATATATATATATATATATATATATATATATATATATATATATATATACACATGTATATATGATGCAAAAACAACATATAAGACAGCTGAAGATCCGCACTGTGAAAAGGTAAACAACAAACTAAAAAAATGATGAGGTCACAGCACTGTGGATATGGACATAAACTTTAATCAAAAACAATAAAACTGTTTAAAAGCATACAATCATTCACGAGAGATTCATCCTGAGCATATCTAAACAATCCTACCTTGGTTTGTGATTTACTGTGGAGTTAAATGGTAAGAGAAGTTTTATTTGAATTTATATTTTATTTGTTATCACTGCTTTTCACTGTTTGTAGGTAGGAAGGGATAGCTTGTTAACAAGATTTACTTTGATTCATATTTTGTTGTTTTACCTTTAATTTCACTGTTGGTTGTTAGAAAGGGATAGGTTTTAGACAGGCAAGCTCTAGCCACCCCAAGGGGCCTAGACAGCTATAAATTCACACAGACTGCAGAGAGGAAAATCCTGAACACACCTAAACAATCCAACCTTGGTTTGTGATTTATTGATCTTTACTGTTAAAAAGAAGTGCGACTATGAAAGGTAGTGAGCAGAAGCTATTGCTTCGCTTGTCGCATAAAAGAATTACAGCTTTTAACTTGTATGATCAGAACAATTTTACTGTACTTACTTTATTATTTAGTTGTATACTGCTGGTGTGATTTTCTGTCACTGAAGTTGATTTAAGTTCTCCTTGAGTTCTGTAGTTATTGATTTTGATTATTCTTTTCTTTTACAATATTTTATTCGTTTGAAGCTGAACATGGATTCCTTAAATGAATATGCAATTAATGATTTGCTAATGCACAAATATCTTGTACAGTGTAATAAATACCATGTATATTAATTTAAAGGTAACAATTGATAACACTGGTGATCTGTGTTCCCAGTGTCAAAAGCTAGATGATTTGCTTACCATTGTTAGAAGCAAAACTCGACTTAATGATAATGACTGCACTTGTGCAATTGGCATGGCTTGGAGAACTGTTGTATCATATATTAATGACTGGACTGATGAACTAAATAATGTTAGGAATAGAACAAATAGAACAGGTTTAGGAAATGATGCATCTATTTTCTGCAAAGAAAACTCAACTCCTATGAAACATGATGAGGCCCCTGAGAACTATTGAATTGTGGATGCAAGTACTCAGCAATCTGAGGATCCGGTTTATTTAGAAGAAAACAAAAAAAGAAAGAAAGGAAGAAGTTCTCAACAAATAACAAGGAAGAAAAAGAAACTGACCAATGACTGTAAAGGAAAGAGAATACGCAGTAAAAAGGAGTCTGCTGTGTTATGTAACACACTGGTGACAGGGAATGAAGATATCTGCCTATCAGAAAACCCTCAGTCTACAGAAAAAGGCATCACCTTTCCAACGGAAACAGTAGAAAAAAGAGGCAAGGGGCAGGTGAAAAAATCAAAACTGAACGTGGAAGGAATGAAGAACATTACTGTAAGAAAAAAGAAGAGAAAGACAGATGTTGACTACATGGCTCAAGCTGTGGATTTACAGTGCCAGCTGGATGAGAATTTAATACTTAATGAACACAGTGGGATTAATAAGACTAATGGTGATGAAGATCTATCCTTCGTAACAATTGATAGAGCAGAAATTACTGTATTAGAAGCTGACAGTCCTCTTAGATAGTATAGCTTGTACTGGTGTTAGGGCATATTTTTCACAAATAACCTATAGAAAGGATAATCAGGTTACCGTGAATGAAAAGATTTATGGGGTAAATACCTACATGGAAAAAATGTCCTGTTTTAAAAAATGGAAATGTATAGAGCATCCAAGCCTAGTTTTGGGCACTCGTGTTCAGACAGGATGGTGTGCATTTGTTAAGATCAGGGAAGAGAATTTTTGCAGCAGATATTTTGCACTATTTGACAAACACTAGGCAGGATTTTTGCCAGGTCGAATGTTTAACAGTTCACAAATAGCAACATTCGATGCATCTCTGATAGTTGTTAATGCTAGGAGCATTAATAATAAAGTTTTTTTATTGGAAAATTTGCTATGTTCCCACAAGATTTTTGTTGTTATTGTTTGTGAAACATGGTTAAAGAACAGTGACTGGAAACCAGTTCTTTCAGGGTATAAATATTTTTACTGTAAGAGACACTCTAATAAAAAATCAGGTGGAGTTGTTATGATAGGGATTAAAGATAGAGACCTGTGATTATTACATATTCAGTGATAACACCAATACTATAGACTGTGTAACTGTGACAATAAAGACAACCCTGGAACATATAACAAATGCTGGAATGTATAAACCACCAAAGTCAAGCGCAGATGACCTAGAGGAATTCATACCTTTCTTTCATGAAACACAGGAGTAAAGAATAATATTAGCTGGGGACTTAAAATTAAAGACTGGAATAATATTGATCCAACAACATTAGTATGGAAATTATTCACAATGTATATTCAGGAATAAAATTGCTTCAGATTGTAAAAAAGCCTACCAGAAGATGGAACATACTAGACATTGTTTGTGTTCCTAAACAAATTACTGATGCTTCAAGTGAAGTTTTACCACCATTGATGCGCAGTGATCATGGGGTTATAAAGGTTAATTTGTTGCTAGATAATTCTGACAAAATGAAACCTAAACTGATGCACAGAAGGTTAATTACAGATTATATGGAAGCAAAACAGTCCCTATGTAAAACTAACTGGAGTGAGGTGTTCAATGGAAAAACTTCAGATGGAATGGAAAAACATCAGATGGAATGAAAGTTTTGAAAGAGAAATTGTTTGAGTGCAAAACATCAAAAAAATGTTTAACATAAGGATCTAAGCATACAACATCAGGGGATATATTTCCATAAGACCAATATATCTGATTAAGGTGAGACATAAAAAATATAAGAAATGGAAGAGAAGTCAAACTACAACTTTGAAAACTGAAATAAACAAGCTGGACAAACAGATTAAGCATAGTGTGAGACAAGATCAAGAAAAATTTGAAGAAAATGTATATAAAAATATTGAGCATAATATGAAACCTTTTTACAGATACATAAGATGCGGAAGGAGTAAAGACATACAAATTGATAAACTTTGTGCAGATTCTAAAAGTTATTCTCAGACACAACAGATTATAGATGTAGTTACAAAATCTTATGCAAAACAGTTTGGATCCACAAAAGGGCTGATAAGTTGTCTTAGTGACATCCAGGTGATCCCAGATACTGAAATCAAATTAGATTATATTGAAAAAGAACTGTGCAAACTGGATCCAAACAAAGCACAAGAAGGAGATGGAATTAGTAACAATGACCTAAGAACACTTCAGCAAGAACTTATGGTACCATTATATCTATTATTCACTAGGTCATATAAATATGGGGAGATTCCTCAAGATTGGAGACATGAGCTTATTAAACCTGTCTTTAAGGGAAAGGGGAGTAGGACAAACCCAGAATCATATAGACCCTTAAGTCTACTTTCATGTTGTGGAGAATAATGGAAAAGGTAATAGTTATTGTCAGAAATGGATATGTTGGGACTTGAAACCACATAATAGCAGGCATATGTTGAAAACAGATCTATTACCATCCGTAACATGATGCTCTAGAACAATATAATAATAGCTATGAATGGAAAATTGTGATGTGATGTAATTTATATAGATTTAACTTTAGCATTTAACAGGGTCATACACAAAACACTGATCAATAAATTAGTACAACTAGGTATTGATGTACTCTTGATAAGATGGATAGCTGCATAGCTTACAAATAGGACATGGCAAGTATCACAAAGCAACTGGACAGGTGAAATCCTGGGTTACAGTCTGGGTGTCCCACAGGGTTCTGTCCAAGGCCCTTACTTGCTTAGTTTGTTTCTTTCAAACCTAACGTTTTCATCTGAGGTATTCTACACTGAAATTGGGTAAACTGATTACATGTGTTACAGAAAAGACATGTCTGCAAAATAACTTGACTAAATTGACCATTTGGGCACATGAGAATGATATGCTGATAGATGCATCAAAAACTAAGCATATAAAATTTGGGAGACATAAATTGAAAGGTGAATATTTGTCCCGGCCCCCTTTAAAATAAATCACACTAATGCCAAAAGACAGTTGACGACCTTTATTAATACAACCAACTATTAACTTTATTCACATAAAATAACCAATAACTGAAGTCTTCACTTTCTTCCCAGCAACATCAGGGCAGCATACCCACGCACCCTGTCCGAGTCATCTGTCAGGGCAGCGTACCCACTCACCCTGTAAAAATCATCCATCAGGACAACTCACCCTGACCAAAACCTTAAACGGGCAGCGCACCAGCTCACCCTTTCAAAATAAGCAACATCCAATAAGCTCACTTATTATTATCAAGCAATATCCAGAAACTCAATTGATCCCCAAACTGAATGCCATTGAACATCGTCTAGAGGGGGAACAGAAGAGAACAGTCCTGTACCTCTTCTCCATCCACCAGCCTGATTCCCGGCTATTCCCACTCTTATCCAATAACCTTCACCATACCCTCTAAAAACAAATGTACATTAAATAAATCTAAGCCAACATCACTCAAATGCACCCCATCCAATTAAAAACCAAACACCATCTCTATCTCTGAAGTTCCTATGTTCAATAGTGTACATGCCTAATCCTCCCAATTGACTAGCCAACCTCTGGTTAACAAACTTCTACACCTGCTCCACAGCTCGGTAACTGATCACATTCCTCCAAGTCAAACACGGAACTATCTCTGACCATGCTATATGCATACCAGGGCATAATGGCTGCAGCTTAAACAAATCCTCTGTTATGATATCCACCAACTGCTTTTTAGGAAGAACTCCTAGATCATTACCAGCTAAGTGCACCACTAATATTCACAGATAACCCACTCCCAACCTTATCACTTAAAACTCATGCATCAGTTGATCCCATCTAAGCCCTCTAACCCCATGCTAAATAACTGTCCAACTTAATGGAGACAACCCTAGATTCTTTCCATCCACCCTAACCGCTGCCAATTTCTCAGCCCAATGTATATACGAATGATCCAGGATGACAATCTGCTTCCCTGGAAGAGAGAGAGAGAGAGAAAGAAAGAAAGAAAGAAAGAAAGAAAGAAAGAAAGAAAGAAAGAAAGAAAGAAAGAAAGAAACAAAGAATTATCAAATGAATTGAAACCCTTATCTAATGTAAGATAAAAAGGCATTGGAAGACCATCTCCCAACTCTTCTAATAACCTCGATGGAACTGCCTTCCCTAGCCAAGTCTGAAGACCTACCAATGTGAAAAGAATGTGATGCAAACCTTTCAGCTGGAAAACCCATGCAACAGAAAACCCTCCTGATGATTTGCACGTACTGACCACTTGTCACCCTCTTGCCATCTGACAACTGGAAAACCAAGTCATACAGCCTCCCCCCCCCCTTGAGTCCACCTTAATTCCACAGCCCACTTTACTGGGCAAAGCCTAGCATTCCTATCTTTTGTGAGCACTATTGATGCACCTTTACCTAGTTGGTCTGTCTTAGGCCTTTACAGTCCAATAATCACTGTTCCTATCATTACATCCCTCCAAAGTAATGATCCTAACAACTCAGACACCTGGAACGCACCAAAATATAACCATACACACAAAGTGACCCACATATTGTAATTCAAGGACTTCCCTTCCAATAAGGCTAAACCTCTCAGTAAAACTTTCAAAAATGTCCTCCTCAATGGCCATCGCATATCACTACGCTCTCCAGCCACTCTTCCCCATCCCCTCAGCATATGCCCAACCGTCCACAACTTTGTAAAATCTTGTAACCAGGATACGTGCGTGAATATGCTAATTGCCGCTAGATCTAGCCTAACCAATTGTAAAGCCTTGCCTAACCCCACACCTGGGCTAAGTAATGAAGCAGTAACTCCTCTAACCAAATCCCTTCTTCTTCTGGCAATTGTAAGACAAATTCATCAAGTTCAAAAAGTTCCCTACCATAAGCCTTCCTTGTGGACACTACCCAAAATTGTCACATCAACCTCCTGGTTACCTCTACCCAAGATGCCACACCACCGCTGGAAAGAGAACCAGCACTTCCTCTGCCCCTGACACCAGCTGTCAGAACCTGGAAAACTGAAATCGGGACAAGCTGTCAGCAATGGTATTGCTCACCCCAGGCACATGCACTCCTGTAAATGAAAAATTAATCATCAAACTCTGCAAAGCCAACTTACGCAAAATGAACAATTGCAACTCTGACCTGGCCGTCTTTGTCTGCAACACCCACATCACTGCCATGTTATCCGAATGAAAAATTACTCACTTCCCCCACAAGCACTTCTTCCAGACCACTGAAGCTGCCCAAATTGGCATCAACTCTAAAAATGCAACCACCCTTTTCCAATCTTCCTTTCAATCCAGTGGCCACTGGGCTGCAAACAACTGTCCTCCAAAGTAACCCCCCATTCTGATGTCCTCTACTGCATCTGTGAATAATAGGATCTCCCCTTGCCCCACCTAGTCTGCCTGCCAAAAGGAAATCCAATTAAACTGATCCAAAAAACATAGCTAAAGAGAGAAGTCATCCCAAACCAATTTGTTAACTCTAACCCAGTGGTATTTACTCTTACACCCTTTTAACAGAAAAGCCACTTACCTACAGAAAGTACGCCCTGGCTGCACCTTCTGACATGCAGAATTCAAAAGCCCTAACAGCTCCATAACCACCTGGATCTGAACCTTATCCTTAAACACAACTGACCTAATCCTAGCCTTCAATCTGTTGATCTTATCCATAGGCAGACAAACCAAAGCTCATTCTGCATCCAGTAACAATCCCAAGAATTCTAATGCTTTTGCCGGGCCTTCTAACATGCTGAACCAACAGGACCCCTAAGTCATCACGCATTCCCAAAAATTCTTGCAACCCTTCCTACATACCTTCACACCCCTCCACAACTAGCAAGAAATTGACCAAGTAATTTACCGCCTTCTGTGTACCAACCTGTTGCTGCAATACTCAATGAAGTACCGCACTGAATTTCTCAAAGGTTGCACATGTGACTGAACAACCCATCGGCATAGCCTTGTCAAAATAAAATTTGTTTTCTACTACCATGACCAGTAATGGCCACTCTTCCTACCTGATTGACAGCAAATGAAAGGCAGACTCAATATCCACCTTCACTAACTATGGATCCTTGAAGCCCCTAATGACCCCGATACATCATCTAAGGATGCATAACTAAGTCTGCCATCCTCAGCTTCAATGAAATCATTAACCAAGCTCCCTTCAGGATACGACAAATGGTGAATCAACCTGAACTCCCCCGACCATTTCTTCGGTACCAGCCCCAATGGAGAAACCTTAAAATTGTCAAAAGGTGGGCTGTCAAACAGACCCAGTAACCGACCCACCTAACACTTCTTCTCAACCAAACCTTATAAAATGTCCTCCTTACCTTGCACTGATCGCAGATTCTTGCAAGCCCTCCCATTCTCCACCATCCTAGATTTAATAGAGAACCCCCCGATCAAAACCATCCAATATCTGCTCCTTATGCTCAGTATCAGGAAAGCATTGGAGCATGCGCCGTAAAACCCCTACCTTAATGGGAGAGTATGATCCCTTCCCTTCCCCTAACTCCCCTGAAGAGCCCCCCACCCCTTGATTCATGAAAATTACCTCTACCCCTAAAGGGCTGAAACCCTTGTGAAGAAAGAAAGCACCCATCTCCTAATGCGAAGTTTGCAGTCATAGAATTAACCTCATGGCACCCACATCGAGCAGCTGGATAGCTCCCCCAGCACCTCAAACAAGCATGCAAAAACTTGCACCCTACCCAGGAACAGCTTCCGGCATTAAAGGTCTAACACACACCACTCCCTTCTCCCCCTTTACCCCTCTGATACTCCAGCCATTACTTTCAATCATGGTAGACAAATAGATGTCGGGGTGTCGCACCTCCCAGTGGAGAGAATGATCCACCACTTTCCACTTCTGAAACCACTGGTCATATCACAACCAAGCATTCCCTGGCTGTATATGTTTAGCCTTCCAAATTGTGAGGAAATAACCCAAAATGGCACAGCCAAGATTGCATCTTTTTTCCAGCAGCAATGCCATATAATAAGCAAAACCAGCTACCCAGTTATCCCATGTCCAAGGTCGAATCCTACCTATCCTTCTCTTCCCCAATGCAGCCAGGGCCTCCAACAAATATTTACTGTTAGCCAACTCAGACTCCACCAACCGCTGCATTCCTTCTGCATCAATTAACTCAAAATCATCCACATATTCCCCTTTCCAAATCTTCTCCTTAACTGTGGAAGGTATGTGTGTAGTCAAAAAGACTGCCCCCGAGCCTTGACCCAAAGACTGCGTAGTCAACCAGTCACCCGGGTGAAGGCTGAAATCAGAACCTAGTTCAGAACCCAATCCCGGGCTATCCACTGACCCTGCACTGTCCTCTGTAACTGCTTCCCTCCCACGGGACCCATAACTCCCTGTAATCTCTGCTGTAGCGCCCCCCCCATATCATTCCAATCACAACCAAACTCTGCCCCGATGGACTCCCTGTCCTCCCCCACTGCCCCAACATTCCCTGCATCTGCCCTGCCTAAAACAGTTGATGTAAGGTCATTACCTGATCCTCTGTCTGGAGCCTCACCAGGCACTGATGGGCTAACTGGAACCAACTTGTTCAATACTCGCTGTCTCTTGCCACAAGCTGCTGACCTAGCCCTCGGAATGGACTGATGCCTTTTCTGGCTGGACTCTCCCACCTGTTCTGCTGCTGCATCAGCATTCAAGACATCCTGTAACAGCTACTCCGCCTTGGCCACTATTGCCTCCCATCATTGACGAAGTCTCTGCATGCTGGCCATCTAAAAAAAAAAAAAAAAATGTGCATAATAATTACAACAAATCTGCAAGTTATAATAGGCCTCACAACAAGTGAACACTGATCCCTTGACATGTGAACAGAAACTCAGTGCCCTTAAGACAGTATTCCAACAACAAATAAGCAGAATCAGTTGTGCTAGTTAGGTGAACCTGCCATCCCTGGCCCCCCCCTTTTTTTTTAACTCAGTGACAGACAGTTAAAGCCACTCACTTCCTCAAGTGGCTAACCTTGCAACTGTGCCTCTCCCACTCCATCCTGTCCTATGCCTTGTTGGCCCTGTATCCTACTGTTGAACTCCCTCAATTCCTGTCTTGAAAGCTCCCTCCCTGTCATTCTTCACTTGGGCTATCCTATATATATTTTTTTACATTAAACAGCAAAAGCTACCCTATACTAGCTAACCTATCAGAGCTGTCTCCCTGCCTCCCCCCCCAATGGTCACTACCTCAAGGTGCATATGCAGGCCACCGGGAGCTCGTCAATAATAGCAGACCATGAAACAGCATCACCCACTCCCACCAACATTATGGAGCATATCCAGGAATGCTCTGACAATGAAAAACACCATCCCCACCAATGAGAAGCCCCAATGCAAAAACAGAGCATGAAAACCCAACAAAAGGCAGCTAATCCCCTCATCACCTCACAACTCCACCTCTCAACCCGTGAAATCTGCAAAAATCCACAAACCACTAATGAAACCAGGTACAACTCAACTAAAGACTATACACAAGTACATTTAACGTGGAATAAAACTCAATGGCAGGAAACAATATAGCAATAACTTTGGGCAATGAGGTATGGCATGTGAGCCTTATGACAATGAGATAACGGCAGGGAAGATAAATCACATTTTAAAAAATATACCGAAGCGTAATTTTGCAGATGTCTGTCTGTTACATAGTCACAAGCATGCACATAGGCAATATATTAACGCAACCAAGCACCGAGGCAGAAAACCTACCTACATGCATGCATGCCTTTAGGAGAAGTAAATTTACAGCAACCAGTACAGGGATAGCTGGCCTGCACTCTCTTGTACCACGCAATGCACCAAGCCATAACTATCCTAATTACCTAACCTTTCCATTCCCCTCCAGTAAAGTCATACCCCCTCCTACCTTTATCCCAGTACCCCAAAACTTCAACTTATGCATATCACAAGAAGAAAGCCAAATAAAACCCACACAACACCACACACAGACATTCAGTATGTACTCCACCTCTCCTTACCAACCAGCCATCTAACGCACCCACCAGCACTCATACCCTCCAAGGCCTACCTGTCAGTGAAGTACCTGTAGGTTGTCCTGGACGTAAGTTAGTGTCACTAACTCATGCCTAAATGTGACACCACTTCCCCAGCTCCAATAATATAATAACTAAGCCCCTCCCCAAACCTACCTCACTTCCCCTAACTCCCCAAACCAATTAACCCATTAATGTCCAAAGCCCAGCTACCTGACTTAACACTATACACCACCACCCCTTCCCCATTCCCCATGTTCAACTCCCTCCCCCCTCACAAAAGGGAGTCCTGGACAAATTGATTTGTCCCAAACCCCATTTAATACAGCACACAGTGACTGAAACTGTAGACTTACTTAAGGACCTGGGTATATGGGTAGATCCAGCTATGAGTTTTTCTAATCATATCAACCAATTGGTCAATGATAGTTATAGAACTATAGGTTGTATAAAAAGATTTATAAAGTCTAGGCAATCGAAAATGATGAAGTCACTGTTTTTTAATTATGTTAGACACAAACTTGAATATGGAATAACAATATCAAAACACTATAAGAAAACAAGCAAGAGTAAACTGGAAACAGTACAGTGGATGTATACCAAGGGCATCCATGGATGTGAACATTTAAGTAATTATGAAAGGCTAAAATATCTGAACTTGTATAGTGTCTCTTACAGTTATCTAAGAGGAGGTATTATTCAGGTATATAGGGCATTTAGGGACAACTACCTCTGGGAATGTTTGGGGTTATCGAAAAGTATTAGAGAATCATCTGATAACCTATGTAGAAGATTCTATAGGAATGAGAAGTGTACTAACTGGTTCTCTGACAGAGTAGCTGATACATGGAACAGACTACCACATTACCTTAAAACAAGTGCTAGCATAGATATTTAGAACAGCCTGGATACTTATTATGGGAACAAGTGTTTTGGTATATTGGCAAGCTAGAAGGGCATTAATGCCCTTGCCTGAAATATTTGTATGTATGTATGTATGTATGTATGCATGTATATATGTAAGACTGAGCTTAGCACCAGACTGGAGAGGCACTATTTTAATGATATTTTAAGGCTTAAAAGAAAAGAATGTTTCATGAGATAGCTAAGAATTTTTTTTATATTGTGATGATTTTTATTTTTCTTGGCACATTTTGCATTAAATTATTTTATTGAACTTACTTGAAGTTATGGGAAAGAGTAGTGGAAGCTAGGTTAAGAAGGGAGGTGAAGATTAGTGATCAACAGTATGGTTTCATGCTCTACAGATGCACTACAGATGCGATGTTTGCTCTGAGAGTGTTGATGGAGAAGTACAGAGAAGATCAGAAGGAGTTGCATTGTGTCTTTGTGGACTTAGAGAAAGCATACGACAGGGTGCCCAGAGAGGAGTTGTGGTATTGTATGAGGAAGTCGGGAGTGTCAGAGAAGTATGTAAGAATGGCACAGGATATGTACGAGGGTGGTATGACAACGGTGAGGTCTGCAGTGGGAGTGACGGATGTATTTAAAGTGGAGGTGGGATTACATCAAGGATCAGCTCTAAGCCCTTTCTTATTTGCAATGGTGATGGACAGGTTGACAGACGAGATCAGACAGGAGTCCTCGTGGACTATGATGTTTGCAGATGACATTGTGATCTGTAGTGAGAGTAGGGAACAGGTGGATGAGACCCTGGAGAGGTGGAGATATGCTCTAGAGAGAAGAGAAATGAAGTTCAGCAGGACTAAGACAGAATATATGTGTGTAAATGAGAGGGAGGATAGAGGAATGGTGAGGATGCAGGGAGTAGAGGAGGTGAAGGTGGATGAGTTTAAATACTTGGGATCAACAGTTCAGAGTAATGGTGAGTGTGGAAGAGAGATGAAGAAGAGAGTACAGGCAGGATGGAGTGGATGGGGAAGAGCGTCAGGAGTGATTTGTGACAGAAGATTACCAGTAAGAGTGAAAGGGAAGGTCTACAAGAGGGCAGTGAGACCAGCAATGTTATATGGGCTGGAGAAGGTGGCACTGACAAAAAGGCAGGATTCAGAGCTGGACATGGCAGAGTTAAAGATGTTAAGATTTGCACTGGGTGTGACAAGGGTGGACAGGATTAGGAATAAGTGTATTAGAGGGTCAGACCAGGTTGGAAGGTTTGGAGACAAAGCCAGAAAGGCAAGATTACATTGGTTTGGACATGTGCTGAGGAGGGATGCAGAGTATATTGGGAAAAAGATGCTAAGGATGAAGCTGACAGGTAACAGGAAAAGAGGAAGGCCTAAGATAAGGTTTATGGATGTGGTGAGAGAGGACATGCAGGTGGTTGGTGTGACAGAGCAAGATGCAGAGGATAGGAAGAAATGGAAACAGATGATCCGCTGTGGCGACCCCTAACAGGAGCAGCCGAAGAAAGAATAAAATTGAACTTACTTAAACTGTACATTTGCTGCACTTTGAACTGCCATTTCTTTTTACAATATCATGCAAGTTTTGTAAATGTTGCAGTTTTGTTTTCCAGTATATGAAATGGACCTTTGCAACATGCAGGCTTATTAGCATTCATAGGCATATACTTTTTAACTTTCTACACATTTGCAAATTGTGAGAATAGTCAAGTGATATCAAGTCTTTAAAGCAAATATAGTAACATATTACTTTAAAAAAGTTTAAATGTTACTTCTCTGTAAATTCAGAGTAGGTTATACAAAAATAATGGCTAGTGTGAGTAAACAGATATAAATAAAAAGTGAATACAATATTTTTATAATGGACATTTTCTCAATTATACTCATAGGTACCAATGACAAAAACTTCGGAAAAGCGAAAAAACGCTGCCTTTGATAATCCAATTTATGAGGTAAGTAAATACCATAAAGAAATGAAATGAAGTGATCTGTTTTTTGTTCTGCTTTGCTTAATTGTATAACTAGATTGAATTCCCAGCCTATAGTTGGTGTCCAGAGGCTAGGATGATTATATTCTAAAGGATGATTGCCCACATCATGAAATGGAACTGTTACAACTGACTAAAATTAAATTTGTTTATGATGGAGTTTCCAAAGAGTCTTCACTGAATCTTTTGATTATGAAAAGGTACCTAGGGTTATCAAAAAGTAGTAGGGAATCATCAGATTGTAGTGGAGACCTTCTGAATCTATGATCACAGCAGCTCAGGGTAGGTTTTGATTTACTTTACAGATCCTTTTGGTGACTGAAAGATTCTAAACAGGAGATTGTGAGACTCCCACCTGAGAAATCACACTGGTCATTGAGCTCTTTGATCAACTAGTGAATACAAAATTTCAGCTGCGCCTGAATTCATCACACTACGTCTTTTCCCCCTCTCCTTTCTACAGCACATATCAAGTGTTCTCCTTGCCCACCCAGTTAGCTTGTTAATTCTCATGGGAGTTGAAAGCCTTACTGCCCATTCATTCCTCCTAGGGGTGAGGTGGAAAAAGAAGTAGATGCCACCCTCATTCTTCGTAAGGAATATTTTTGTTTTGTGCTCATTGCTGAGTCCTTTCTTCAGTGGCTGACATACTCTTTCATGTACAAGGGCCAACGATACCTTCTGCTGTATACATGTACATGTATTCACTTGCTCAGAGAAGGCTATTTCCCAGGTGCAACTTGGTAGAGTGAAGTGCAAGTCCCAGGCCCATAGGCTGAATGTTGTGTGACACTCTGTATAGTAGGGTTCAGACTATTTCGCTCACCCCAGGATGGGGTGACCATCAGCAGCCCTGACTTACACTGCCCCCTGTGTGTCTCCTATAATCAGTCTCAGTTCATCTGGGTTATGGCCAGGGCTTCATCTTCCCACATCACAGTGCTGGGTTTACAAATTATGATTTTAGTTATTTTATCATATGTCGATAGACTTAAAACTTTCCCTCTTTTACTACATTTGAGGTATTTGATGCACACATATTTTTGTGGAGTTTGTCAGTTAGTTGTGAACTGAGTATCTACACACACACACACACACACACACACACACACACACATATATATATATATATATATATATATATATATCTATATATATATATATATATATATAGGTTCATAGGTGTGTACTAGGCTAATGGTCCTGGAGCCTTTACAAGCCTAGCCCATAGGATTACCCTGGTATCATCCCACCCGACCTTAGTTTCCAGTGCCTCTGTCGAGTACAGCCACTGGAGTGATCCTGGGGTGAATTTTCTATTTCCCATCAACTCATCAAGATTTCTCTTGAAGAGGGCCAGTGAGGTGCTCTGTTTGACATGTATGGGAAGTCTATTCCATAGCATGGGCAGTCTCTGGGTTATGAACCTGTACCTCCAGCACATACTGTTGATTGTGGTAATGAAATTGAGTTCTCTGGAGTGTGTGGTGCAGAGGGATTGGGATTTCTTTAAATGTAGCATTTCTAACAGAGCTGGGTCAGACATGGCTTTATAAGTCAAGCAGAGATAGCCTCTAAGTAGGCGATATGAGGCAGAGAATAGTTGGAGTTTTTTGAGTCTGTCCATATAGGACAAGTGTTTAAGGCCTAGGATGCTCTTTGTGAGGTACTTGTGCAGCCTCTCTAGTTGTTGCAGGTGTCTAGTGAGGTACATGCTAAATGGGGTGATGACTGGCCTAATGAGGGAAGAGTAGAGGAAGACAATGACCTCTTTCTTCCTGGATGCAAAACCCTTAGTAATGAGATGTGCCACATAGAAGGACTTTCTGACCACAGTGGCAGTGTGGTGGCCAAAGGAAAGGTTGCTGTCAATCTGTGTTCCCAGATCTCTTATAACGCCTTCTGTGTTCAGTGGACTACCATCAATGTGGTAGTTCATGGGAACTGGGTTTTCCCCAAAGGGGATGACAACACATTTTTTTGGCATTGGGCTTAAGGCCATGGTTCTGACACCAGTCGTTGGTCTCAGTGAGGCCTTTCTGTAGGATGCCAACATCACTTAGCGAGTTAATAATGTCAGCCAGAGTCCCTTTGTATTGGACTGGACTTCTGAGAAGTAGATACCAAACAGGACAGGACCCAGGACCAATCCATGTGGGACTCCACTCATGACTGGTCAGCAGTCTGACTTGGAGTCAGCTACTTTCACACTGTGGGTTCTGTCTGTGACCCAGTTTGCAACCCACCTAGTCATATAGGGGTTGATGCCTAGCTTAGTGAGTTTTTCCTATGATTCCTGAGTAGGGAATGGTATCAAAGGCCTTGGCCATATCAAGGTAGGCTGTATGAAGCACCTTGCCTTCATCCACAGCTCTGGTGACTGACTCAAAGAAGTCAACCAAGTTGAGCAGGCATGACCTACCCTTCACAAAACCAAAGTATGTGGGATCCAGAGTTTGGAGATTCCGTATATCCTTGTTTATTAGGTCCATGATGATGTGTTACATAGGTTTGCATATAAGACTTGTCAGGCTAATGGGGTGATAGTTCCCAGGGTCTGTAGTCGCTCTTCCTTTGTGGAGAGGGATGACTATAACAGTGCACCATTTGGTAGGGCAAAGCCTGAGGTGAGGCTGTGATTGAACAGGACACACAGGTGAGGTGCCAGTTCACTCTGTAGTTCATGTAGAACACAGCCAGGGATATTGTCAGGTCCCATAGAAGCTGTATTCTTGGCCTTGGACAGTGCTGTTTTAACCTGTGCAGCAGTAATACTGGGTGCCTGGCAATCTACTGGTATTGTGATTGGTCCTTTGGGAGAGGGTAAAGTTGGCACTGAATTGGCAATATCTGTTGGCTCAGTATAGGATGTACCATTGTGCAGTAGCTCAGAGCAAAGATATATATATATATATATATATATATATATATATATATATATATATATATATATACATATATATATATATATATATATATATATAAAATGAAAGATTATTGCAGCTGGGACTACCAGTCTTTATAAAAACAGTACAGTTTATATATAAACAAGTGCAGCTAAAGGCAGGTTCTTCCAAACAAAATAACGGTTGGCAGCTTTAACTAAAATACACAACCCGCACCATTAGTTCAGTTTTATATCGCTGGGAAACCATATCTGATATTAGCTCTCACTGTATTGCCTTGGGTGAAAATAACTTCCACCTTCTTCAAGACTGTAATTCACTTTGTTTGGTTCTTTCTCCAGGAGGTGCTGCTTTAGACATTAAGTTTCCTTTACCAATGGCAAGCACTCTTTGCCTGGAGATGTCTCAGCCCTCTTTTCATATTATCTCCAAACACTCTTTCAACAAACATCTTCTTACTAATAGGCAAGTCCTTCTCTGCCTATAAACAGATATTTATTTATTTAAATGTGTTAACTGGGGTAGAGCACCGAACACTGACTACATTTAATGAATGTAGCAGTCTAAGTACACATTTTTGGATCATAAGTATTGCTTACACCAATATTTACTCTTTTGTTTCAATCACTTCTACTCTCCTATTTGGTGAGGAACACCACACTATCTAACCTGACCAAAACCCACACTCTTTCCAATACACCCATCACCACTTTCTCACAACTATTAATTCCCCAAATACTGCATTAATTTCACAATCCCCCATCTTACTACTAATCGACCCCCCCCCCAGCCTCATCACCCTCTCACACACTAGACTAGCTTAACCATCTTTCAGCCGTAACACCCCACCCTTAACAACCAACAGCCTGTCATCTACCGTTATACTCATGTTATGTAAATGTGTACATAGTGTAGTGAATTACTTTTTGAATCACTCTGGACTGTACAGTTTTGTACGTATGAAAATCTCATCTTCTATTTCATATAAACAATTAAAACCTACATTCTTATTACTTTTATTTCTACCTTATTTTAGTTGTGTTCTGTAACTCCAGGCTGCTGCTGAAATGTAAATTCTTTTGATCAGTCCCCTACCTCAGTGAACAAATAAATACTGAAACCTGAAAGGCAGCAGAGCAAAGCAGAGCAGAGCCATAGCAAGGTCAACTGCCGCCGTGGAAAATCCCACAATACACCATCCTCCCTCAACAAAAAATGAGGTCAAAAGAAAAAAGCTATTTCTACATTTTCTACATAATAGTTCATTCAGGAAATTCACACACACACACACACACACACACACACACACACACACACATGCATACATGTACTCATGCTCATGCAGTCATGCATATACACATGCACATACATGCACACACATACACACATGCGCAAACACACAGACACAGTCACATGCATGCATACACACAGTCACACACACACACACACAAGCACAGTAACACACACATGCATACACACATACATGCACACATACACATACATGCACTCACATGCATACAGACACACACATGTGCACACATAGGCACATGCACATGTACACATGCACATGCACTCACACTCACAATTACACCCCCCCCCCGCACACGCACATGTACACAGACATATACACACACAAACACACACACACACACATGTAGTCACTGGCACACAGGCACACAGAGACACACAAACACACACACACACAAGCATGCACCCAAGCTAACAAACACGCACACAAGCGCGCGCACACACACACACACACACACACACACACACACACACACACACACACACACTCAAATGCACTCATGCTCATACATACATACACAGATACGCATGGGCTTGTGCGTGCACACGCACGCACACACACAATCAAATAATTTAAGCATTAACAATTTAAACTGTGGTTGCATAAATTTCTACCAATACTGCACCCAAGTGATTTTACAGCTTACTTGCAGGGACCAAACAGCACACTATTCTACAGTGCCAATTATAACTCTAACTGCTTGTGCCCAGGGCAGGAGCCCCCTTTGACCCACCCTAGATATACCACTGCAGCAGAGACACCAGTCATAGAAAACATCAAGGTTCATTATACAGAAACAAAAAAAAAATTTCTTCCCAAAATAAAAAAAAAAATCCTATGGCTTAACAAAAGGTTTTGGAAAGTGCCATCAGCAGTATCCCATACAGCTGGATTACACACTCTTTCAGTGACTTTATCTCACTCTCTCTCGCTCTCTCTCTTTCTCTCAGACCTCTCAGTATCCTTCTTCTGGATTTCTATAACAGGAATGGTCTCCAGCTTCCTCCTTTTAACTTCAGCAAGGTCTTCATTCAGATCTGTTACCTCTCTTCCAGAATTTCTGCTGTGGACATTAAATTTCCCTCCAAGAAGGGAAACTAACACTCTGCATGGTTTTTCCTCATCTTTCCTTTTATGTCATTTTAATTGCTTTATTAAGTATACCTGTCCTGGCTAGTAAAGCAAAGTTTCACTCTGCTCTTAAAGAGAAATGCTCACAATTGCAATGAAGCATTCCTGTTTAGGTGGTTTATTTGCAAATGTCAATAACAGTTATATATACACTATTTGCATCCCATCTTAGGTTCATAGGTTCATAGGTGTGTACTAGGCTAATGGCCCTGGGACCTTTACAAGCCTAGCCCATAGAAGTGCTCTGGCATTTTCCCACCCAACGTTAGTTCCTAGTGCCTCTATCAAGTAGAGCCACTGGAGTGATCCCCAGGGTGAACTTTCTATTTCCCATCCACTCATCAAGATTTTTCTTGAAGAGGACTAATGAGGTGCTCTGCTTGACATGTATGGGAAATCTATTCCAGAGCATGGGCAGTCTCTGGGTTATGAACTTGTCCCTCCAGCATGTTCTGTTGATTGTGGTAATGAGGTTGAGGTCTCTGAAGTATGTGGTGCAGAGGGACTGGGATTTCTTTAGCTGTAGCATTTCTAACAAAGCTGGGTCAGACATGGCTTTGTAAGTCAAGCAGAGATCGCCTCTTAGTAGATGATATGAGACAGATAATAGCTGGAATTTTTTGAGTGTGCACATGTAGGGCATGTGTTTAAGGCCTAGGATCCTCTTCGTGAGGTACTTTTGTGGCCTCACCAGCTGTTGCAGGTGTCTAATGAGGTACATGCCAAATAGGACATTGTACTGTATGATTGGTCTAATGAGGGAAGAGTAGAGAGAAATGATGACCTCTTTCTTCCTGGGTGCAAAACCCTTGGTAATGAGATGTGCCACATAGAAGGACTTTCTGACCACAGTGCCAATGATGTTGTCGAAGGAGAGGTTGCTGTCAACCTGTGTTCCCAGATCTCTTATTACACCTTCAGTGTTCAGTGGGCCCCCATCGATGTGATAATTAGTGAGAACTGAGTTTTTCCCAAAGGGGATGATGACGCATTTTTTTGGCATTAAGCTTAAGCCATGGTTTCAACACCAGTCATTGGTCTCAGTGAAGCCTTTCTGTAGGATGTCTGCATCACTTGGGGAGTTAATAATGCCTCCCAGCTTGCAGTCATCTGTGAATTTGGTCAGCCAGAGTCTCTTCGTGTTGGCCTGGACTTCTGAGAAGTAGATGCCAAACAGGACAGGACCCAGGACCTATCCCTGTGGGACTCCACTCATGACTGGTCAGCAACCTGACTTGGAGTCCGCTACTTTCACACCGTGTGTTCTATCTGTGAGCCAATTTGCAACCCACCTAACGATATAGGTGTTGATGTCTAGTTTGGTGAGTTTATCAATAATTCCAGAGTGAGGAATGGTATAAAAGGATTTGGCCAGATCGATGTAGGCTGTATGAACTGCCTTACCTTCATCCACTACTCCGGTGACTGACTCAAAGAAGTCAACCAGGTTGAGCAGGCATGATCTACCTTTCACAAAACCAAATTGCGTGGGGTCTAGAGTTTGGAAATTCCCTATATCCTTGTTAATTAGGTCCATGATGATGCGCTCCATAGCCTTACATATCAGACTTGTTAGGCTAATGGGGAGATAATTTCCAGGGTCTGTAGTTGCTCCTCCTTTATGGAGAGGGATGACTGTAGCGGTGTGCCATTCGGTAGAGACAAAGCCTGAAGTGAGGCTGTGAGTGAACAGAACACATATATGTGGTGCCAGTTCACTTTGTAATTCATATAGAACACAGCCAAAGATATTGTCGGGTCCCATGGAAGCTGCATTCTTGGCCTTAAACAATGCAGCTTTGACCTGTGCTGCATTAATGCAGGGCATCTGGCATTCTTCTGGTATTGAGATTGGTCCTTTAGGGTGGAAGAGAGGGGTAAAGTTGGCACTGAATCTGTCGGCCAGAATGTTGGCAATATCTGTTGATTCAGTATAGGTGGTACCATTGTGCAGTAATTCACAGCAAATCTGGACATTGCCATGGAGATTATTGATATAACTAAGAAGGCCTTGTGGTTGTTTTTAGTATCTACTGCAATTCTGCCTTCATAGCTGGTTTAAGAGGGATCTCAACTTTTTGTTGAGGCTAATAAGGGAATTTTTCCAGTCTTGGGACTTCACCTTTTTCTGCAACAGTTTCTTCCTTCTGTTGTAGACTTTATTAATGGCAGAGAACCACCAGACTGGCTTCCTTTTTTTGGAGGAGAGCATCTTGGTTCTGTTGGGTATGGCTAGTTCCATGCATTTATGTACGTGTTCGTACACTGCATTTGTGTATGATTTGGCAGACATGCATCTATTTTCCATTGGCATGGGTGCCATGAAGTTAGCCACCTCTGTTTTTAGGAGTCCAGAGTCAGCTTTGGAAAAGTTTTTCTTGCTGGATACCTTTGTGGGGTGTGTGGGTGAGATGTGGATTTCCATGGTGATTAGTTTGTGGTTGGATCTAACCAGGAAGGAATTGACTATTGGTGTAGAGCAATGGTTGCCCATGTTAATAATAACCAGGTCAAGGATGTTGCTTCCTGTAGTGGGGGTAAGAATGAGCTGGTCCAGGGCATTGGAAATGATGAATTCCAGGAAGCACTGGGCCAGTTCATTGGTGCTTGAGTAGTTTTCCCAGTTGATAGAGGGGTAGTTGAAGTCTCATAGTATGAGAGTGTTGGGTTCAATCTTGATAAACTCCAGGGTGCTTAGGAACATGGAGTGAGAGTCTAGGGACATGGTTGGGGACCTATAGCAGGCTATGACCTGGATCACAGTTTTACCCAATGTTAGTTGTACCTGAATTATCTCAGATGCATTATGCTGGGCTACTAGTCTGGAGGTGTGCATATTCTTTATGAATATGGAGACACCACTGCCTTTGGAGCTTCAGTCCATGTTTCAGGGCTGAAAGGTATGGAGTGAGGTATACCCTGGTAGTGCAGGGGGTGCTTTCTGCCGCTTTAAACCAGGTCTCCATTACAGCACAAATGTTGATGTTCTCCATTTTGAGGAGTGCTTCGAGTAAGTGCATCTTGAGATTTAGACTTCTAGCATTGAGCAGCATGACCCTCATATTGCATTTATTTATAGCTGTTACAGTTGTAATTTTGTCTTATATATGTTTGGTCATTTGTACTTGACCTTTCAGTGAGATCTGCCATGCTATGCTATAGCTGACCCTAAACAGCTTGAAACTCTTGAATGGTCTGTGTGCCTGGGACCAGCCATCCACTTTGTTCATACTGAACTCTGAACTGGAATGGTTTCTAAGATAAGTGCACAAGTCTACTCTACATGATTCTGTGCTCCCATCTTGTTGCAGATGTAGCCATAAAAGGGGGTATGGCCTGTTACCAAAGTGAATTCCCTCCATAGTAGATAATATGTTAGGGAGGCAAACATCTACTTAATAGCTGGGCATTCTTTTCATCTGCTCAGTACTCATCTTTTGTCTTTATAGGTTTATAGATTCATAAGTATATACTAGGCTATTGACCACTAGGGCCTTTATAACACTAGCCATGCAACCCAAATATGTCCCACAAGTTATATGTGTTAGACATTTAATAGAAGCTTGATTGTTGGTTACAACATAATTAATCAACTGTCTCTACCCATCAGAGATGTGGGTGCCAGACCAGGAGTAAATTTTCAGTTTCCCATGTAGTGTTCCACGTTATGCTTGGATGGGGAGCCTGTCCTAGAGAGTCTATGACTACTCCCAGTTTGCAATCATCTGCAAACTTGGTTAGACAGAGGCCTTTGATATTAGTTCTGAGAAGTAGATACCAAAGAGGAGTGGGCCAAGCACAGAGCTTTGAGGGACTCCACTGGTGACTGGCCTCTTAACTTCCCAAGTCCTATCTGTGAGCCAGCTGGCTATCCAGCATGTTATATAGGGTTTTATGGCTAATTCTGTAAGTTTATTAACTCAGTGTTTCATCCCGTCAATGTTTTGTGATAGCACTTCCTTTGATGCATCAGTATAGAATATATACGGCTAGGTAAAGCTAGGAGATGCTAACAGAGGCTCTAATCATTATGTTTCCTTTAACTGCTTGAAGGCAGTGTCAGCTTGCACTGTCCACTTTATTTTGAGGGACTTTTTCTCCTTGTTTAGAACTTTAAGGGGGGCATGACAATGTTGCATAATCAGATACAAACTGCTAATAACCAGGTACCCCTAGAATACCCTCACTTGCTACTTTGTGTGTGGTATAGAGCTGTTTTTCACTGCTTCTACCTTTTCTTTTCTGGACATAACAATCCCCTTTCCTGTTGCATTTCCTTGGCATTCAACCTCCATCATTCTTACCTTGTTCTTGGAGACATTAACAGGGAGCCAAGCTCACTTTAAGGCAACTAATATCACTTGTATCTTGGCCAGATGGGAATCCCAATCTTTAGAGGAGGTAATTATTGACTGACTATGGGGTTGGGGGTCTGCATAATGGTTAAGTTGTTTACTTCACAGGCACACGGTACAAAGTTTAATTCTCACTTTTAAGGGAAATTGTTCAGACTTAAAATGGTCCACAAAGACAGCTAGCCTAGTATTTACCTATAAACCTGTGAATAACATCATCAAAGTAGGTAGCAGTGTACTTGTCATACAGCTTCGGGCTTCAGGACTCAGTTGATTGGTCATTGAAAGATTTCAGGAACACCATGTAACCAAAAATGGAGGATGGTGTACTAGAATAATACTGAGGTGTTGAAAAACTTTCTTTAGCTTCAGTAGTTTGATATATTTTGCCGTATTCTTGGGTAACACCTAGTTTAGTCAAGATCCTTACCCTTTTCAAGCTGTAAGTTCATCTGTCCCAGACACTGGGTAACTACCCTTTCCAAGCTGTAAGTTCATCTGTCCCAGACACTGGGTAACTACCCTTTCCAACCTGTAAGTTCATCTATCCCGGACACTAGGTAACTACCCTTTCCAAGCTGTAAGTTCATCTATCCTAGACACTGGGTAACTATTGAATTTTACATACTATTCGGCTTCCCTAAATCATGACAACAGCTAATAGCTTCATCAGGTTTACGGGCTAAAACTTCAGGACTGTTCCATTCAGTAACCAAAAATTCAGGAGCAAAAGAGCCAGGTATAGAAATATGTTTTAATAAAATTATGAAATTGATAAAATTTATTTCTCCTGTTCTGTTTTTAGTGGAGCTGATGTTTTGGTTGTTGTTGTTTGCTGTTCCACTCACTTTTTGATTCCTCTGTTACTTTCATCTTATGCTTCTTGTATATTTCCTCCTGTTCTGTCTTTTTTTGGTAACTCTAATATTCTTTAAGTTTTTTAAGTCAACTTTTTCTCCTGGACTGATCTGAATATGATATTGAATCTCATTTGTTCTGATAGACAGCTCTGAAATACTTCCTTATTTCTTAACAGAAACACTTTTATATCTTGTTTTGGTAGTTTTGATAGTGTATCATCTACCTAATCTGCAGGTATTAAGGTCAAGTTTACTTTTGGTCTCTGCTGCTACCTGTCCACATAGGTTTGTACTTCCTTCCATGTATAGAGAACATTGGTATGGTATATCTGTTCTGTTCTTAGCTTACGAATACACCTAACTCCATGGTACATCCCATTCAGTTTTTCTATTATTTCAAATATACCCTGCCATTTAGACAAATACTTGTTTTCTGCTGGGGACCAAATGAAAGACCAGGTTTCCAGTTTTAAATTCCCTGATTCTTGCATACACCCCTTGTTGTGTAGCCTGGCTCTTTCCTGGTGTTCCCATGCTATGGGCATCATCACTTTCAGCATATCTTGTAATTTGGTATATAATTTTATGACTCTTTTAAATAGGGTTTTCTCTTTTTCCTATGTTTCTCTAGCAAAACAGGATATATGGTATTAACTGGTCCCGATGTTTGCCATCTTCCTCAATATGTTTCTTCAGCATGGATTTTAATGTTATGTTAAAAACGCTTCACAAATCCATCTGTCAGTTTATCTTAAAGCACTTGCACAAGTGCATTATTGTGGACAAAAATGTAGTCTTTTGGTCAGAGAACATTTCCTTAGCTTTTCCTGTTTTAGAAAATAATAAAAATACTTCCATTGCCAGTGGTTTTGCATTACCCTTATGAAGTGGAGTTCTCGAAGGTACTTCATTTTATATTCCAAAATACCTAAAATATATTGAGACCATTTGCTTGATTTTACCAATGGCCCATCACTGTCCATAGCAATGTGTTTAAATGGCATTGATGTTATAGGCATTTGAATCGAATGATTTTTGAAAACCTGGGTTTGAGGCTGCCTTTTGGCATTCAGAGCATCCAGTTAACTCTGCACTAAGTTCTATAACTGAAAAAAAAATAGAACTTGAATTATTTTTTTTTTACTTGACTGTGTACATCTGGAGTTTATAAACACCTGCTACACCTCAGTGTTTATCACTGTTTATGTACAGCATGCATTCTTTAAGGATCTAAAGAAAACATTTTACTTCTAAAAACTGAAATAATAGAAAATCAGTTTGACATTATAGATTAGTTCAGCATCGAATGATTTACAGTTTAGTTTCTACTATATAGAATATTCAATAAAACATTATGATGAAAACAGAATCAACACTCACTTAAGGTGCAATGCAAAAGTGCACACACACACACACACACACACACACACACACACACATAATTCAATACAGCCAAGGTTAACAGATTAGGAATCTGCATATCAAATGAGTGTTAATTTGAGTGTAATTAAACTGCCATCCTCTCCTAATTCCTATATGTATTTCCAGTGCTTCAGATTCATTGTATGGACACAATGGTGTGTATATTATCAGTCATATCTGATGATGGCATTCTCAGAACTGAAAACAGCTTCTATAAACTACATGCATTTAAAAAAATTGTAAATGAAATTGCTAAGGGCCAGATTTATGATTCATTTATTCATCTGAGATGGCACATTTAACTTTATTCTTTATCTCTTTTTTTGTAGGAGGATGATTATAAACAAACAAATGAATCTTATACATAACTGACACTGTCTGGATAAGAAATGGAAAATGCAATTGGACAACTGTTGGGAGCTCTAAAGATTTCAGCATGTCATCTGTTTACTGTAATATGAATAATATGAATTTGTGATGTAAAATGTCATTTGCACAATTTTTCTACAGTTTTCGTTCATTTTGGAACAATGTCCGGTTATACAGTGTTAATGTGGGAATGTTCTATAAAGACAAATAATAATATAGTCTATTTTTTTCTGCTGAACAATTTCATTTTTCACTTTTACTTATACTTAAGCCCTGTCTAAAAATGTTTGAAAATCATGGATAAAATATATTTATATTTAATATATGCAGTGACCAACAATGTGACAGAAACTGCTATTTCAAGCAGTTTTATTATGGTTGCTGATGTATAAATAAAAAACTTTGTCTGCATATATACATCATACAAAGTGTCTTATTATTTATTCTACAAATTATGAAGTTGCAGTATAACTTTTTTGACAAACACATTTATTTGGAACAATAACATAAACATATAGAAATGACTGCTGACCTGCAGAATGTCATATCCACAAAATGTCTAACTGAACAGACAGCATTTGTAACCTGAAAGCAGAAAAATACACAACTAGTACACATGGGTACATGTGCACACACACACACACACACACACACACACACACACACACACATATATATATATATATATATATATATATATATATATATATATATATATATGCATAAACATATGGATCTACTTAAACTGATTGAATACTATTTATGTTGACATGAATACTGTCGAATCAAATCAATCGACATTATATACATCGACAAGCTGCTAAACATGTGCCAAAAATTAATCTCAACTCATGCAAAACATTAAAAAATGCAGAAAGAAAGCACTAAGCCCCACTGCACCCTCCATGTGGAGGGCTGTGCCCCCACACCACCCGCTAATTATATATTTTAACTCTGAAATTATACAGCCTCTGGGGAAAAGGGTATATTCCCCTACCCAGAGACTGTCAGTCTCACACTCCTGTCGACCATCTGTTTAGTCACCTAAATTGTGTTGATTAAACAGATGTCATCTAAAGTACTCTTTGACCTATGAATGTGTGTGTGTGTGTGTGTGTGTGTGTGTGTGTGTGTGTGTGTGTGTGTGTGTGTGTGTGTGTGTGTGTGTGTGTGTGTGTGTGTGTGTGTGTGTGTGTGTGTGTGTGTGTGTGTGTGTGTGTGTGTGTGTGTGTGTGTGTGTGTAGTTTTACTCATTCACGGTTGCAGTAATCTCAGAGTGAGAGTATTTAGGTTTGGGAGATGTACTGATAAAGTTATCCCACAGTGGGGTACAAGAGCTTGCCCCCAACGAATATTTTTTCTTCATTTTTTCTCATTTTCATAGTTTACATTATAGAGGGATTACCACAGTCTTCATCAGTTTCCAGCAACATCTCTCTCTCTCTCTCTTCTGAGTATTCTTTTGGGAAAAAGAGTACACTGATGTAAACAAATTCCAGAATATATGTTTCAAGCACTTGTGATTGTTACAAACATAACTGTAACAGTTTAGGCTTGACGAATCAGAATTGCCAATGTTTTCAGTGTGCAATGATAAAGAAAACAATTGGTTATATCAACCTTGCTGATGAGAAAACTGAATTTTAGATCGATAAAGGGCCAGCAGTTTTGATTATATCTGTTAATATGTGACAGACAATGTTCTCAAAGAAATCATCTATGGTCGCAACAGTTGAACTTAAAACCTGTACTGGAGAGATTTTGCCATTAGTAAGCCAGATTATGTCTATAAGCATACTATGAAATGCAATAGTAGAATTCCAACAGATAGAATAACCAGTAAAACAGTCGAGACAAACTAAATCCACTTGCAGAACACAGGTTTATTGCTAGTAATTTTGTTAACACACCAACAAAGTACTAAGCGCTTTCACCTATACAGTGGGCATCATCAGAGTACAATCACATTCACAAAAATCTCAGTTTAAATAGAAGCAGCAATTGATAGTTATTCAATTAATTAATCAACTGTGATTAATGCAAAAACATCTATTGTTAATTAGATCTAATGCTTGTAATAAATACTTGTAATAAATATGATAGTTAAAAGTAATCTTAATTACAACTTGAACACATTACTAAAAATATATAAAAATTAATATATTAATTTTATTGATATGAAACACACAAAACTATTTAAATAGACCTTAAATACTTATAAAAATTTATAAAAATTGAATACAACTGTAAACTATATGAATTGTGATTTATATTTGAGTATATTGGCTATAGAAATGTAATCATTGATACCAGGGTACATGTTTGCGTTAAACCTTAGCTGCCACAAACATTCCTTAACTTCTAATAATGTTTTTTCGTCACCACCTTTATTTTTGTTGTAGGGTATTCTATCAATCACAAAAAATAAAAACCTTTTAAAATTGTCACATCTTTTACTATGTAAATAAAGTGCACTAGTGTCTTTCTTCTTTTTGATAACTCTTACATGTTCTCCTATTCGGTCTTTAAACATCCTAATAGTTTTCCCAACGTAGTATGCTGGGCATGTAGAACAGGTAGCAAGATATACTACCATTTTTGTTTTGCAGTTGCAGTGTCCCGGGCATCTAATAGTTTTTCCAAAGTTTGGGACTACTACATATGGACCATCATTAATATATCTACAGACATGACATACACCACATTTGCCCATCTTGGACTTAAGGTATGTATTCATACCCTGTGTTGATTCAAAATGCTCTTTTAAATTCATACCTCGACTGTAGGTAATTTTAGGCAATAAGCCCAAAATATCTATACATTCATCATTGTTCATAAATACACTAGACCAACTTTCTCTTACAGCGTTTACTATTTTCATGGATGTATCATTGTAGGGGATGACTAAAGCACCATTGCCAGTAAATGGTCTATTCTCACTAATAATATTGGTAGTACCAAACTTAATAATCGGTTGATAAATATGTTTTCTTTTGGTCCGTATCTCAGTACTTATTTTGTCAATCAATTCCTTTCTCCTCTGTCAGAAAACATACTAGACAATATTTTCATTTCATCACAGAAAACCTTATCGTCACTAATGATTCTTGATAGCCTTACCATCTGTCCTTTGATTAAGTTCTTCCTTTGATGGTAAGGGTGACAACTATCAAAGTGTAAAAAGGAATTGGAATGTGTTTTTTTCTGATAAATGTTGGTATCTACCCTACCATTGTTTTTGTATAATAATATGTCAAGATATTCACAGTAATTATCAACTATCTTACTAGTGAAACTCAAAAAAGTAGTTGTAGTGTTTAAGAATGATTCAAATTCAATAAATCTTTCTCTGGTACCCTTCCAGAAAATCAAAATATCATCCAAAAACCTCAAGTAGAGAACAACATCATCCCAAAAACATGAAGAAAACAACATTTGTGTCTCCCACAAAGCTAACACAAGGTTGGCATAAAAGGGAGTGCATCGTGCCCCCATCGCTACCCCAGTTTTTTGTCTGAAATATTCACCATTTAAGAATATATAATTATTTTCGAGAACTAATTCCATTAATTCCCTTAAAAATTTACACTTGTCATTACTGAATGTACCAAACTTGAGTAGGCTTGCCTCAAATATTTCTAAACCTTGCTTGTGCGGTATTACAGTAAAAAGGCTCACAATGTCAATAGTGACCATAGAAAACTCAAGATTTGTTCCAACAAGCTTGGTTCTAATTTTATCCAAACAATGCCATGAATCTTTCACAATGTGGTCTAAATTGCCTAAAACCTCCTTACACTGAAAGTCAATAAAGGAAGACATAGCCTCCGTTTTGGACCCTCTAGCAGAGACTATAGGTCTAAATGGTGGATCATAAACATTTTTATGAATTTTTGGAATACCAAAGATGGATGGAGTCATGGGATGTTCCACATTAAGAAAATTGTATTTGTCCTTAGTAATGACTCCATCCATCAAGTATTCGTACATGATCCAATCCAGTTTAGTATATGCTCTATGAATTTCATGTTTATATGTGTTGTTGTCATTTAACATTGTTGTCATTTTGTTGAAATAATCCTCTTTATTCGGTTTCATAACCCTGTATTTATCTGTTGTTGTAAGTTCTTTTAAACAAATTTTTACAACTGTAGCTATGTTGTAGGATGTGATTCTTTCATTTTTCACAATTCTACGAATCTGAGTATCACATAGCCTCTCAAATACTTGAATAATAGGGTTCTGTGGGGGTATAAAAGTACTCTGTCTTTTTAATGTCAAGTAGTGGTTGTCATTCTGCATATTTTTGTTCTTAAAAAACATCCTTAAATTCAATTTGTTTTAGGTTAATCAAAATTTTACCAATGTCTAATCTAAATTTAGGAACAAATTTAAAACCCTTTTTAAAAAGGTTTAAATAACTTGCATCAAACTTCAAATCAGTAAAATTGTACACACTAAAACCTCTGGAACATACACATTCATTAACATTGTTGTATATCTCACCAGTGTCATCATCACCAGCAGAAATTCCATCAATTGTCTGTACTCAATAATTGTTCTGAAAATCATGATTTGATTGAAAATCAGCGATACCCCTTGTTGAGCATCCCTGTGTAACATTGTAATCAACTTGTATACAAATAAAATCCTCTGAATTCATCCTGTGATTTCTGTTCAAATATTGATAGTTCTGGAATAAGTATTAGTATTTTGTGCATTCCAAGTATCAACATCCACTCTATCTACCCCATCAATTTTAAATGTACGTTTCATGTTTTTAAATTCCTTAAAATGTAAATAGGCCCTCTTACACCTATAATCGTTGGTGTCTCTAGTAAGCTTGTGATTTTTAGCTTCCAAACCATTTAAAATAAACTTGTCATTGTCTTTCAGTATTTTATCAAACTGGTATCTATTAAAATCAAATAAAAGATCATTTCGAATACTATTATCTAGTTTAGTTAGTTGCTCATTCAAAACAGACAATCTATTGTTATTGTTACGTATAATTAGTTGCATAAGTTCAATACCTGTTCTGTCGAACAGGTGAGTAAGTTCAGTAAAAAGTTCTGTTCCTTCAGAAAAACCAAAAGGCAATTTAAACATCCGAAGACCTTTAGGAACCTGTCCCAATTCAATGGACCTTTCCATGAACACATTGTCCATTTGTATAGATTTAAATGTGAACTGTGCATTTAAACTGCCAAAATCGGTGGTAGTAGTGGTCAATACAGTGCTTAATGAAGGTGCTGCTAAAATGTCTTTTAGTTCCTTTACCATTCCGTTTCGTTGTAGAGCCCCTCTTACTGTCCCATCTCTAGTATGATTGTACTGGGTAAAATGTAGTTGCTCCTCGTTGAACAGCTCCTGTAACCCCTCCTCCTGTAGCCTGTACCGAACCATTGCTAGTCGACGGCCGTACTGGACTACTTCCTGGTGTCGAGTGCAACGTAAACAGTATTTCCTGTGATTCGGTGACTGCAGCATGGGAAGCAGCTGGGCTGGTAATGCCTTTGTCATGGGTGAAAGCGCTTAGTACTTTGTTGGTGTGTTAACAAAATTACTAGCAATAAACCTGTGTTCTGCAAGTGGATTTAGTTCGTCTCGACTGTTTTACTGGTTATACTAAGAAATGCAGACGGAACAGTTACTGTCAACTGTAGCAAAAGGAACAAGGCCAGGTCTGTGTGGAAGAAATTATAAAGTCTGTTACAAAGTAGAAACAGATAATTGCGAGCCAAAGTGCATCAGATAAGTTAAAGTACTTTGAAGAAGTATTGGAAAATCATGCCATAAGTGTTTCACAAAGATTTAGGCATGCTGTCTGATTGCTGATGTCTAATTTGACATTTTAATGAATTTCAAATATAACAACTTGAAATATCAGGACTGTATCAGTGAGTCCTGAAATAGAGAGACTGAATGGCTAAAAAAATGGCATATGCCAAGTCGAAGATGACTATTTCTCAGAATATTCCCTTTTCTCTAAGGTATAGTGATATCAGAGTTTCTATAAATAAGCTTTGGGTGGTGCCCACCACTTCATGGGATTCGGGGAGCTGGTGTCAATGCAAAAATCATGCCTTAAGAAGAGCAATGTTTGATATTCACTCTTCTGCATGTTCTGTATTTTTTTCTGTGTGTTGGCACTTGGGATTTCAAGTACCAACATTTCAATAGGGAGCTGAATCCAAATGCATCTCTATTAAGTTGTAAAAGAGAAATCCCCTATCATTCTTAATGAAAGATAAAATGTTTGAAAAAGAAGTTACCAGTTCAGTGAAGCACAGAGAATGAGTCATGTAGTTTCTGGAGGACAAGTAAGTAAGACAGATATACTTGGATTTTAATTAACCTCTGTGTGGTCTTTATTCAGAAGAAATACTCTGGTGAGCAAGTATACCACATGGTATGCAACTTCCTGTACCATATGGCATACAACTTCCTATAGCACATGGTATGCAACTTCCTGTACCACATGACACACAAGTTCTTGTAGCAAGCTCATTAACACCTTATTAGCCTTCAATTAATTAATTGATATTATTGAAGTGAAATGTTTTTAGGCACGGTAGTGTGGGTTTGGAGTGAAATGGAAAAGTGAAACAGAAGTAAATCTCTGCCAGACTGGAGATGTGTGGCTGTTGGGAACTGCTATGCAAAGAGGGACAGGAAATGTGTCAGGAACTGTGTTCGGCTGTTGGTAACTGCTATGAAAAGAGGGGCAAAAACACACACACACACACACACACACACACACACACACACACACACACACACACACAGGCATTAACTAAATAACACCCCCCCCCCAAAAAAAACAAATAATACGAAAGGAGGGACAGGACTGTTATCAGGAATCACACATGCCTATAAGATGATCTCTTTCAAAAACACTACAGTTGCATGTTGGACAGGAGATGTGCCAGAAACTACTATGAAAAGAGGGACATGAGATGTGTTGGGAACTGCTATGAAAAGAGGGACGGGAGCTGTCTGATGCTAGACACACACACAATCACACACACGCACATGCACACAGTCATTAACTGAATAACCCCCCCCAAAAAAAAAGAAGAAGAAAAGAGGAAAAAAAATAACCAAAACGCTGAGTAAATCTACATACGTGTAGGAAGGAAAACCAATCTGTTTATTGTACGACTAAGCACATTCACCCTGTAACATCAGGGCATCATCAGAGTGATTAAACACATAGAACAACATCATTTACACTACTATGAAATGCAACATGCCCACTACCAGTTATACAATAATATAATAATTATTAAGCCAATACTTGAAGGAATAAGATTAAAAACACTTAAAAACATTAAAAATATATTCTATTATATTAAATAACTAAATATAAATGTAACCATAGAATAACATCATTTATACTACCTGCAATTTAATGAAAAATTAGCAAAATGCTATACTGGGACTTTAATAAATATTATGAACAAAAACTACTTGGCTAACAGAAACATACCAAAGAACAGCATACATTCTTTTAAAAAAAACATATATAAATAAAAAGACAAAGTTAACCATTATACCTAATGTTGACTTTAAACCTGCAATGCTCTTAACTTCAAGACAGAACTTAATGACACATTTTCATTAATACCTGGAGATATTATAGCATTTGTCCTCAATTGCCATTCCAACTCCATTTTCTCTAAATATAGGTTCACATCACCCTCTCTAAAATGGTCAGCAATTCTGTCAATAATAAAAAACAGACCCCGGGATTCATGAAGCTCGACGAAGGACGGCGTTGGCCTTGTGCTGACCGTGCGGCGTAGAGATGGCGCAGCAGCACCACATGCATATTAATGAAGGTGCGCTGCTGCAACGGCCATGTGCATAGGAAATGTGCGTGAGTACACATGAAACCGATCTTTGGACATGCCAGGATATAATGATGACACACACTGTTGACTGATCACAAAGGATCAGTAGTGTGTTAAGTGTGTAAAAGAGTATAACAGGGGTTTAGTGTTCAGGTTTGTCATTGCTTTGGAAAGATTATTTGCGAAGGAGTACAGACAGAAACATTACACCTCCTTCAGCTATGTCAGAAATAGCAATGTACAGTCATATATGTCCTGAGTCAGGGTCAACTGTACCTGACTGACAATGTCGACATCCTGTCAGACAGGCCCATATATACATACCCACCTCCCAGTGACAAAAGGCACTATCATCATGCCAGGAGATATCACATGTAGAATGTGTAAACTGCTCCTCCCAAAGCCAAATGAATCCCATCACGTGGATAACATTGTTTCCCCTTATGTGTCATAAGTGAACAACAGAACAAACAGACCCTGCACCTGAACAGTCTGTTGAGCCTCACACTCTCTACAGGATCTTACACTGTTGAATGTGTTACAGCAACATGTGGCACACCCCACAAGTGTTGGTGCACAACAGACCATGGGAACTATAGTCCTATAAGCCTATGAAGTCCGAACTGCTAGGCCATGGAGTCCATCATGATTGCAGTCAGGAACAGAGCTATTGTAATCCGACAAACACACAATCCAAACATCTGTGGTATGTTAATAAGCAGATCATGTTTCCCAAACCTGTTAGATAATTTTCAAGGCAGCCACCCAGGACATACATCACTGAAAGGAGCAACACAGGTCCCACATAGACTTTGAATAGCCCTTTATCAACATCACAGACACATGTTGTATCCACAAAACCAACAATCTGTGCATAAATATGTATTGTCATATGAAGGAATGGCAATTTGTCCACAGATAGATCACACAAGCTATGAATTGTGGATTCCTGTTCAAGAAGTTCTGCTGACCCACAAGGTTCATTCCTGGGATTGCATAACACTAAGTGCACACACATTACTATGTCCAGTCTGATGATGTCAGCATCCTACAAATATAGCAGGAGAATAGAAACCACACAGTAAAGCATGTAGTGTGTTGAGTTAATGTGTGTCTCTTTAGTATCATAACATAGTAAGGTAGAGGTTTGAATCCTGTAATTGCTGTGTGCGTGGGGTGGGTGTATGTGTCTGTGTGTGACTCCCTTTGGGAGGAGTGGCCTTTTTGTAGACTTTCACAACACATTAAAAGAGGTGAACACCTTTTTGCCAAGTCTGATGATGTTAGTATCCCACAAATACAGCAGTGGAGATTAAAGCACCCAGTAAAGCATATAGCTTGTTGTGTTAATGTGTATCTCACTAGCATCTTAACATAGTTAAATAGAGGTTTGAAACCTGCAATTACTGACTCTGTATGTGTATGTGTGGTTCCCTTTGAAAGAAGTGGCCTTTTTGGAGACTGTGAAAACACATTAGGAGAGAAGAATTCCTCTTTGCCAAGTGTGATGATGTCAGTATCCCACAAATACAGCTTTGGAAATGAATGCTCCTACTAAAGCATATAGCACATCGTGTTAATGCATATCTCCCTAGTGTCATGACATTGTTAGGTAGGGGGTTGAATCCTGTAAATGTGTGTGTGTGAGATTCTCTTTGAGATGAGTGGCCTTTTTGGAAACTGTGAAAACACATTAGGAGAGGTGAATTCCTCTTTGCCAAGTGTGATGATGTCAGTATCCCACAAATACAGCTTTGGAAATGAATGCTCCCAGTAAAGCTTATAGCATGTCATGTTAATGTGTGTCTTCCCTACTGTCATAACCTAGTTAGGTAGGGGTTTGAATCCTGTAAATGCTGAGTATAAATGTGTGTGTGTGAGATTCCCTTTGAGAGGAGTGGCTTTTTTGGAGACTGTAAAAACACATTAGGAGAGGTGAATTCCTCTTTGCCAAGTGTGATGATGTCAGTATCCCACAAATACAGCTTTGGAAATGAATACCCCCAACAAAACATATAGCGCGTCGTGTTAATGCATATCTCCCTACTGTCATGACATAGTTAGGTAGTGGTTTGAATCCTGCGAATGTGTGTGTGAGATTTCCTTTGAGAGGAGTGGCCTTTTTGGAGACTATGAAAACACATTAGGAGAGGTGAATACCTCTTTGCCAAGTGTGATGATGTCAGTATCCCACAAATACAGCTTTGGAAATGACTACACCCAGTAAAGCATATGACGCATTGTATTAATGCGTATCTCTCTAGTATCATAACATAGTTATATAGGGGTTTGAATCCTGTAAATGCTGAGTGTGTGTGGGGGTGTATGTGTGTGTGTGTCTAATCCTATGAGAGGTGTGGCCTTTTTGGAGACTGTGAAAACACATTGAAAGAGGTGAATTCCCCTTTTGCCGGTTTGATGATGTCAGTATCCCACAAATACAGCAGTGGAAATGAAAACTCCCAGTAAAGCATATGGCGCGTTGTGGTAATGCATATCTGTCTAGTACCATGACATAGGTAGGTAGGGATTTGAATCCTGCAATTGCTGAGTGTGTGTGTGTGTGACACTATTGAGCAATGTGTTGTGGGTTTTGCTTTTACTACTGTATGACATATCAGTAAAACAACAGTATGTGCATTGCACACTGCAGGTATCTGCGTGGCAAATACACATATGTACATGTGACCTAAATTGGTAACTGTGTGGCCAAGACATATATGTACATGTGACCTCATTCACTTCATAGGTGTGAAGCCTGCTGTCAAGACGACTACATCTGTTACCATTGACAGTTGTTGCTGCTGCTTCTTGGACCGTAGCTCACATATGTATGTATGTGACAAGTCCAGCCACTGTAGTGAGCTGTGCCCTAGGTCTTCTGTGTCACACACACACACGACAGTTGTTACAGAATAGTGTGAGTGTGGGTGTATGCCTGTGGCATATGACAGGCATGTTCAAACACAACACAGTCTGTCAATAATGGCCATTCATTGTAGGTATACAACAACTCCGTGTATATGCATACAAACCCCTTATTGCTTATGTGATACACTGAGGGACATCAGCATAGCTTTGGGAATGTGGCTATCAAAGGACAGATGAAATCACATGTGGCTGTTTGTACACATTGGTACCCCTGCTACATGTGTGCTACTACCAATGTGGTACTATCAGGATACTATGTGTAGTAAATGTGGATGACTATGCTATTGTTGGCTCATAGCTTCATAGCATGGGTTTGTCAACAGGTATGTGTCTGTATGATACCCTTGTGGAGGATAACTGTCTAATCCGGGGAATGCTTTGTAGGCCACTGTATGCATCACCAGATGTGGACGTACATATCCCTAGTGTGTCTGCTTGTACCTAGAACAGACACATGCCAAACAGGAGTGGTCACGGGAATGTGTGGTGGTAATTACCACTGGTAACTGGTATAGTACAATACCGGAAAGATTCTAATACTACTGTGTATCCTACAGCTGTGTGTCAGTTGTCAAGCCATCATCTAACGATTGGTTAAAATCCGGCTGTTGAGGTTATGTACACTACCAGAATGCTAACCAATGACTGATATCAACAGTATCACCCACAGCATAGTGTCATACCATGTCATACACACATGTGTACCCAAGTTGTGACATATGTGTAGTGACATGCGTATTGGACACCAATAGGAAATATGAAGTATTAACACTGTGTAATACAGGGCATGTCACCCTTCCCATGTGCCCACCATGCACATACATGCAAACAGTGCACCTCCAGCATGTTCACAAATGTACACCTTGAAATCTGTACTGCACACATCACACATGCAACATCCACTCAACAACACATGCTGCCAGTACCACACACATCAGCCAACTGGCACATGTGTGGACAATCCATGTTTGGAATTAACACTGGTGTAAACAATACAAAATTGATAATCACTGCTGTGATGCATCATACCTGCTCAGATACACCTACAAGGATATCATTACACTTTACTGTTCACAACATGCTAACATTGCTACACTGCTAGTAGGTCACCCTGTGCATCAGCACCATGTTATCCTGTTCCTGCATCAATGTCACAGATGACAGGAGGTGACACAGTTTCATCATATGCACAGGGTGTGTGACTGTTTTTCCAGAGCCCGACAATAACCCATCCTATCAACATGTGTGTGTGTGTGTGTGTGTGTGTGTGTGTGTGTGTGTGTGTGTGTGTGTGTGTGTGTGTGTGAGGGACAACAGTACAGTATGGGTCAGTGTTGATGTGATGTGTGTGTGTATGTGTTAGCCCTATGTGTTGGTAGTATGTGTGTGTGTCTGCATGCACACACTACCCCCTTGTGGCTGCCAAATACGGGAGTTTGTGGGACAGCCACAGACTGTACCTGCTAGGCTGTACAGATCACTGTCTCCGGCCATGGACGGCAGGGGTGACACGGACAGTATCGGGTACTAAGCCAGACTGAGTACTATCGTCAGAGGCAGAGGGATGTTGACTGGACCCATGTCCCTGCTGGGACTGGCCAGAGCCATGTGCACGTGGTCATCTCGGACAGTCTACCGACAGCCCAGCCACAACTTTGCTGGGGCTGGTACTGGCACTACGGGAGCAGCTGGCACTTGGGTGTCGTCCATGACAGCTGCCAGCTGAGGATGTTGCTGGCATACGTCCACGTCAACGTCCTAGCCATCCTGCACTGTCCTGGCACATGGACATAACATTTCGGAGGACATCTAGTGTCTCCCCCCAATGTCTATCAATGACATCGGTGTAATTGCGGATGGCACCGGCAAGGTCATGGATACTGTCATTGATTGCGGTATGAGCCCTCTGTGCCCTTAGTCCCTGCCTGGTGTACCATTCCATACGTGCCTGTGCTTGCATCACAGCCCGGAACATACCTGAGGTTGTGAGACCTGTGTGGGCACGCCTGCCAGGGGCATTACGGCCAGCGACGCTCCCATGAGAACCCCTGGACATATGCCTATGTGGTACCATTCCGGGTGTCTGGGCATGGCTGCTGTGTGGGGTTGCATGTGCCACAGATACCACACTTTCCTGGTCAATGCCTACCCTATGCTGTTCCTCACCTAATGCCATTGGTGTTGAGGGTTGTAATGGCAGTATGTATGTGTGCATAGATGGGGTGGAAAGCTGTGTACTGTCGATTGGTGGACCACTGACAGACCCTGTCAAACATGCCTGTGCCACTACACATGTATCATCATGGTCACTATTTGTGGCAGTGACCTCAGGTTCCCTGCTGCACCCATCCAACAATACCTCAGCACCTGTGAGAGAGAGACAGGAAGCACACTTTACCATCTGCACAGAATGTTCGCACACATGCACACATGAACACATGAACACATGAACACATGAACACATGCACACATGAACACATGCACACATGAACACATGAACACATGCACACATGCACACATGCACATTTGAACACATGAACATATGAACACATGCACACATGAACACATGCACACATGCACACATGCACACAGGAACACGTGCACACATGAACACATGAACGCATGAACACATGCACACATGCACACATGAACACATGCACACATGCACACATGAACACATGAACACATGCACACATGCACAATGAACACATGCACACATGCACACATGCACACTAATACACTACACATTCAAATTGACACACACACACCAACAGCAATATGGAACATAGTCGTTAGTGGTTGATGGTGGAGTACAGTATCACAAGCCAGAGTCCTATCACACGTGTCAGCATGCAGGATGCGTGTTGCTCGACAGCATGCAGTGCAAGTGTAGAGAGTCCTTGTAGATTACAGTATACATGTCGTTGATGCATGTGTGTTGTTCAATGATTGGCCTCACCCTGGTACACAATGTGTACAAGGACACAACATTGCACTGCAAGTCTGAAACACTTTCCAATGTCCTGTGCACCATCACTCATAGGTATACAAACCATGGCCGGATGCACACAACTGTCAGGTGTGTAACAATGAATGCTATGTGTAGTACTGCAGGTACTGTAACTGGATGTAGTGTAGTACCATGAGCCATCATCAGGCAGCATCATGTGGTCACTTAAGGCCACTGATGCATGTCACACTGGCAACTATCTTGCTGTACCTGACCTGCACCACTTAGGCCACATTTAACAGTTCACAGACAGTTGTTACATGGGAATGTCAGGAGTTCAATAGGGAGCATTGCCTAACATGACTGTGTTGTGTGTTGACGCGTGTCACACCGCCCCATGATAGGCCTCTACCCCCAGGTATAGTATGTGTGCTGTGTTGATGACATATGGAATACTGGAGTATGACCTTACAGCAGGTGTCTACATACGCCATGTGTATCATATTAACACATACTGCATATGACAAAGTGGTGTATGTTGTGTGCATGTGTATTAACTCTGCCTATACAATGTCCACTACAGTGTACCTCACTTGTTTGTGATGCTCTGTGTGTTGCATGTGTATGAGTCAGCTACTAATGTCACTGGGAAGTGCATAGTCACACAGAGAACATGCAGAGCATGCACTATGTGTAGGTGTTTAACATGTGTATATGGCCTACAACTCTCCTATGACATGCACATGTTATATGCTATATTGACTGTAGCCCACTCACCAGCATGGGTCTGCTGTCTTGCTATCACACCAGAGGGACCTGCAAGGATATGAGACAGTATGTCAGTGTCAACAACTATGGCATTGCTGCTGTGAGTCTGCAATTATACAGTACTACATGGGGTGACAGTCACAGGCATACAGATAATGTCCCGAATTATTAGTATTGCATGACACCAGACTCCACATATTCTGCATACACAGTACACATCTGATTAATGCATATTATAACACTTGGGATAACAGAGGTCTACAGATATGCCATGTTACCTGCACACTCGTCGTCGCTGTGCTGGGTGACTCCGGCCTCCATGATGACACAGGTGTTTTGTACTGGTTGGCCAGGAGCCACCACGCTGAGGAGCAGCTCTTCCACTCTGGTGAGGGGGGGATGTGTAGCAGCACCACCACCTGTGGCAAGCTGTTGTCTGTGGACATCGGAGGCATGCTGCCGGACATGTCTGATTAAATCACTGCAGTGATGGCGCACCTGCTCATAAATCCGGTTATGCATGCCTACATCATTCACCTGACGGACAACATCCTGCCACAGTGCAGTGCGACCGTGCTGGTCCTGGCAGGATCTTGAGAACAGAAGGTTATAATGTTGGATGAGTGCATCAGAGATAACTTCCTCCTCCTCAGGGGAATAGGCTGGCTTTCTGTTGTGTGCCATAACCCTGGAAGACAATTAAACAGTAATTGTGAAAAAGTCATGTGGCACACTCAACATTCTAATGTACAGACATCAATGAAATGCCATATATAGCAACCTATTTGCTGTCAGTAGATACACACTTTTAATACCACATATGACTGCTAAGCCCACAACTGCCTGACAGTGCCTGGCACATACTATTTACCAAACCATGTTCTGCACAGCCACAAAGTGAAACCAGTATGCAGGACTATACAACAGTACATGGCACAATGTATGTGACACAATGCAACACCTAGCCACAGCAGGTGTATATGAAGCTAAAGCATACAGACATTTGTCATCCATCGAAATCAATCTACAGTACGGTTACGGTACTACCAGTACACCACACTACTTTTTGATAGCAAACCCCTCAGTAACATATGTGCACATTCATCACCATAGGTGGCATACTGCTGTACTACACTATACATGTTGCTAGATACGCATCTATATCCTGTGACACACATACCACTGAGGCCATGTTACAGGCATACCCACACACACATCAGGCATACCTACAAAAAACAAAGGTATGGCAACCCAGATTACATTTACCTGAGTACCATACATTACTGTGTGTCAGCACCTATATAACCTCATGCCTGAGGTATGTAATGTGTGAGGACTGCAGGTAACAAACAAAAGTGTGTTACCAAGCCATGTGGATATAAACCATACTGTGCAGTTGAGGCATACAGCTTCAGGTAGTACTACAGTCCATATATGACTTGTATTCACTAGTGTTAACAATCAATAAGCATACATGTACTGCTTTAGCCTACAAAGGCACACTCCATTCGACACCATGGGACTACGTCACAACATATGCCATACTGCTTTTCCTGCCTGGCAATAGCATACGGACCTTTTGATGGGATTAGAGCTACAACACTACATACCATGGTATACACAGATTCCCACTAGGCTATCACACATATACACATCATTGACACATTCACATACACATTCTCCATCACACACAGTCAACCTCACATAGCATGTGATGCAACAGGTACATGCGTTTTGTGTGTAGCATGTCCTAGGTAGCTGATAGGCTGTTATCCATAGGGCCTATGGAAGCCTAGACATATGGTACCCTGCACTACAACACACATGTAATGTAGGTTCATGTGCCCCTGTCATGCAGAGCCACAGGGGTGATTACCGGGTTGTGTTTCCTATCTCACATGCAATCATCATGGTTATTGATGGCAACTGCTAATGAGGACCTTCATATGCTGTTGATAGGTAGTTGGTTCCACAGTATGGTATGTGTCTTGTCTGTAATGATGATGTGCCAGTCGAGCATGTTCGGCTTTTTACATTACAAGGTATAGATCAGTAGAGTGTGTATCTTGTCTGGTGTTCCATCTGTTTACATGGAGCACGTCCAACACCTGTGGGTTTGCCATAGCTTTGTATGTTAGGCAGGGGTAGCCTCTGGGTAGGCGGTATGCGACACAGTGTAGCTGTGGTTTTGTAAGACAGTCAGCATAGGGCATCTGTTGGAGTCCGGTAATACTCTTTGTGAGGCATGTGTCTGGCATCTACTGTTGCTGTGGATGTCTTCTGAGGTACATACCAACAGGGACATTGTACTCTATGATGGGTGTTATGACTGATGAGTGGAGTGGAACCCTGACCTCTGTTTCCATGGATGACACACATTTACTGACGACATGTGGACTGTACTAGGTTTACATGACTAGTGTGGCACAGTGATCATCATTAGGGACACTACTGTCCACCTGTGTCCCGTAGTCTCTTATCACACCTTCGGTGTTGAGTACACTACCACCTATGTGTTAGTTCATGGGTGCAGGGCTTTTAACAACAGGGGTGCCAATACATGTACAACATTCAGCTGGAGCGTACCTTTGAACATCCACTGGTGTACACATAGATATGCATATCAGCACATATACAGTCCAACTTTCATGGTGGGAATATCAATTATGCAAAGGTTGAGGGGGAGACAGTTATGTAATGATATTGCACAGTCTTGTGCAGAATGCATGGAAGGTGTTCTCAGCCCATATATGTTTAGCAGCACCCCCTATCTGGAAGACTATATAGCTAACAAAGCATACCCACGACATTTGAACAACACATGTCATATGCCAGCACTGTATGCTGTCTTGTTTGACACACACTACAACCTACATATATATATGCACATAACAACCTGCACCAGCATATAAATGTCCGCCCTTCACAAACAGTTGCGGTATGTCCCTTGCTCTATGCACATGTTCAGATGCTTATAAATCAGACACACACGTATCTCGACATATGTGTGTGCCATACGGACACAAGGTCCACACTGTTGTAAGTCCATACACCTCACAGATGACCTGTTGGGCCTTGCTACAACATGGACAGTTGTCACATGTGTGCATTCAGTAATAGTACAAGGGTATACATGGCTGCAAATGATACATTATTATGCTAGTCTGCTACAGTGGTTGCCAATGCTAAGCTACACATTATGTGACTATCATGCATGTCTTATTCTGTGACATCCAAGTTTATATAGGTGTTTGCAGTACTCCCCCAAACTGCCATTAAATGCAGTACTGTACAGACCATAGATAACATGTTCAGATGTTTGACGTACTGCTGAGCTGCAAATGCAATTATGTCCCACTACACACTTATTCATGGCATCAGTGCATACATACCTACTGCTGCCGCATATGCATGTATCAGAGGATCTACAGTACTAACCATAACCATCTACTACTTGCCAGTAACTACCAACTGTTACATACCTGTATGTCCCTTCCAGGTCCGTCTGTGTATGCTTTGTTTTTTTTTTTTATTTGGTACAGAAACGTACTGCTGTTTGTTTTTAATTTTTTATTTATTTTTTTCCTGCTTGGTGTTGTTCACTATCTGGAATGTGCAATGTAATGATTGCATGTGGGGATAGCAAGTACTATCTGGTTTTATAGGTATCTGCACATGTGCATGTGATGCCCTCTGCACCAATTGTTGCCCAGCATTTGGTAAATGCATACAGCCTGCTGAGTGGTAATTGCAGTACTCACTGTCATAGCAACCCAATGCTATAAATTGCTAAGGTATGTAGGCATAGCCCTTTCAGATTTCCAGAGTGGGGCCCATGCTTGTTTTCTGTGAACACTGTTGTGTAAGTCAGAAGGTTGGTATAAGTCTTATAAATGAAGCTAGAAGTGTAGACAGTGATGTACATGTTGTACTCAGACGTGACTGCTGCCACTTCCAATACTGAGCTATCAGTGTAGAGTTTTACTCACCACTACAAATGCTTACACAACATTTATGTAACTATGTAGTTTATTTTCTACTCACATAATGCCATACAAATGTTGTTATTGAGACATATTCTCTTGGCACATGAACTGTTTGTGAACTGTTATACTGGGAATATTAATGTACTGACTTCTGCAGGGTTTCTGTTTTTTAGTGTTGACATTAGCACAGGGTTCGCAGGACAACTGGACAATTGCTGTACTGAGTATGCCTACCTACACACTTGGTAGACCCTAAATGCACAGGTATCTTTTAATGGTGGGGGGATGCTTACATACAGAGAGCATTATGCATCAATGTGTGAATATTATCTTACTGGACTTGCAGGATTGGTGTGTACCTGTGGGTTTATCAGGGCAGGTCATCTGTCTGCATAGTTCCCAACTGTGAACCTACCCAGATGGTAGCCAGAGGTTGCACTGTCATTCTTTGTCTGTGCAACTCACAGGTGTTTTCAGCACTGTTACAATGGCATTGTTACAGTCAGTTGCTACCAGTACATGGCTACATCCATTGGTATTTCTGTGTTATACTCCTACATAAGGGTATGCTTGGGGAGGTCCTAACAAAGCAATTTGCAGAGTGTGTAACAGCAGTATAGCTTATATGTCTGTGTGTTTGTGCCTCTGCCGGGCCTATGGAACACTCAGATATATCTTTGCATGGAGTCAGGGATTGGTAGTTGAAAGTGAGGTACACCTTACACATAATAGGGACAGTAAGTGTATACTTCAGTGAAGCAGTGCATATGGATTAGTACTCCTTTCATGACATACAAGCGGTGTCTACTGTTATTATTGTCAGTATTCATTGTGTAATAGCCCACCTTTCTGACTGACGTCAGTACTTTTCTGAGGGATTCTGAGGGACACAGCTAAAATATGTTTCACAATCAGGGACATCCCTGGAAAGTTGACTGAGTAAGGAGGTATGGCCTCTGCCCTACTCAGATATGCCAGTGTTTGTCCTGCTATGATACTGTGTGGGGGTTGTAAAGTGCCTCTGTAACATTATTTTCTGCTTGATTGGCTGCTTCTCACATCACACTCATGTAATGCAATCCCACAACAATTGCTGGTAAAGATCCACAGAACAGGCTTTGTGTTATGGCCTTCCTATTTTTCATTTACATTCACTCATTGTAACATATGATATATTTTTTGTAGCACCAAGTTATTGTATATCTGTTGTGGCTTAGTGGTACTTCATGTAGTCTAATGTGTCCAAGGTCTGGGGTTCGAGACTGACAGTAGTATTTTATTTTGCTGCTGAGCAGAACAAGGGCCCTGACATAGAGTGACTAAGGCACTTTTAAGCAGTTGTAAGTGGGTTTGTGTGGGTTTGCACGATGCTTAGCGATGCTTAGCTAAGCGCACACATGCGCACACTCGCTTAAACCCGCTTACTACAGCTTAAAAGTGCTTACTCCTGCTAACCGCCGTGCTAATTTCTTTGAAAGAAAAGAAAATAGGGAGATAGGAAAGTGGTGAAAAAGGGGTCACAAAAAGGAAAGACAGTAGGTACACAACCTCGGGATGTGCAGGAAGAGTGTAGGGAAGGTCCATAGCTTCCCATTCCTTTAACAGCAACAGCTGTGCATATGTAGCAAATTTGGAGTGAAATTTGAAACCTTCCACCCCTGAGAGAGGGATGAGGACAACAAAGTATGTTGTACTGCCAATTATAATTATCAGTTTACATGTCCAGCGGACATGTATGCAAAATGGGAAGCTATGTATGGGGTGTAATTTTTTGGGGGGTACAGATTGCCCTTTTTTTTTTTTCCAGGGGAAAGTGGAAAGTGAGGTAGAGGAAGTAGGTATATTTGGGAAGGTAGGTTGGGTAGGTAAACAGACAAGACAAACAAGATGCATACAGGGGCAGAGCATGACACATGGGGTGGGTGAACACAATTGACGGGGATGGATGTTTGGAAATCGCAAGCCTATGAGCCCACAGATGGTAACATTGGGATTGAGATCCCCACCCATGGGAAGTCACCACTGGACCTTCACAGACCCAAGGGTCGCTGTGCTGGGGGTGCGTAGGAGGGCAGGCTCACCCGCGAGTCACACCACTCTCGCCTCGAGCTGGCGTAGGGGATCAGTGACTAAATGCTGGATCTCCCTACGCACCACAACTCGGACCCTTCGGAGGGTGACAAGAGGTCCTTCTCCGCCCACGCTTGCAGGGGGGGCAAGCCCCATCCCCTGCAGCTCTTCCACCCGAAGTTGGCACAGGACCAATGGAGGAGGTTAGCCCAGGCTGGGCACCAGACCTGCTGGTGCCAGGTGCAACTGCCAGGTGGGTCAGCGGACTGGCCTTCCCATACATTGTGATTAGGTGTGTTTAATTACAACATAGACAACAGCATTCCGAGTTAGTTGTAACAGCATGCAGTAATATTCCCATTAACCCAACACACCAGGGTTACAACAGTTGATTGAACAGCAAGCATAACACATGCATGTATTGAATGACAGTGGACATTACAACAGCATGCAGGGATGATTGGTGGTAACAGGCCACCGAGATTGTGGTGTTTTAACAGGGGACATGCATCAACGTAAATGCAGATTTTATATAACAATAGGACATATGTCCCAACAAATGTTATGAGATTAGACATATCCATTGAGGTGTGGAATTGCATTGTTTATGCACATGGAGTAGGGTGTAAAAAGAAACCTCCATTAACACCTTATTAGTACTTTAACTGCATTTGATTGCATTATGGGTTTGACTACTTCATTATATACCTGACCTATATCTGACACAGTAACTGTCCAAGATGCAGATGTTACTGCTACATACTTGTATTTTATTTACATTTTTATGTATCTGCACATCTGGATGTGTTCACCTGACTTTTTCACTTGATTTTCTACACAACCCTACTTTTCAGGTAGCACACTAACATTTCTGGGGAACACCTTGACAGGCTACTCGTGTGCCAGATTTACCTATGCATGTCAGCCATTTAACAACTGTTGAGGACTGTTACATGCTTCACAGCTACTGGCACTTCCTTCATCCAATTTATATGGGACTGCACTACTGGGGGTTGTCAGCACCTAATACAACAGTAATATTTCGTTAATGCAAGGGTACAACAACATTTCTGAGTAACTGGCACATACACACTGCATGTATTATACCTTTCTTATTCACATTAAAACTCTTTTCTACAGACTCTCTCCTGTATTTGACATTACACTGCATACAGTAGACCTATTCAGGAAATGTTATACCTTTATTGATAGGTTACAGGACTGTTTTACAGGCTCACCCACATTTTATCTATGACAGTGCATGCAGAGATAGTATTCCAGACATGTTTTTGCTTTATTCATGGGTTACTACACTCTATTCCTGGCTATCTGACTTATGATATGTAACAGTACATGCAGAGGATTTATTCAGGGAATGAATGTTTTATGCTTCACAGCTACTGCCAATTCCTTCATCCACTTCCTATGGGACTGCACAACTGTGGGTTGACAGCACCTAATAGAACAGTACTATTTATTTAATGCAAGGGTACATTTCAAAGTAAGTGACACAGACACACTCCAAGTATTATACCTTTATTAATTACATTGAAAACTCTTTTCTACAGGCTCTCTCCTTTACTTGATATTACAGTGCATACGAAAGACATATTCAGGACATATTATACCTTTCTTGATAGGTTACAACACTCCTTTTCAGGCCTGCTCACTTATATGTTATGACAGTACATGCAGAGATAGTATTCCACACTTATTTTACCTTGATTGCTGGGTTAGTACACTCTATTTCTGGCTCACTGACATTTGTTATATAACAGTACATGCAGAGGATTTATTCAGGAAATTTTATTGCTGTATTATTGGGCTAAAACACTTTTGTCATGCTCACTCACATATATCATGTAACAATACATGCAGAATATTTACTAACCTGCCTGGTGGTGCAGCCTTAGCAGCCTATCTGCATAGGCTTGCTGATTCATAGCACGAACACCTGCAGCTGTGGAGTGAATGAAGGGATATTGAGACATAGGCCTGGAAAATTAGTAACCAATAGAGGTGGAACACACTACGTGCTAAATACCAGAACGATAAAAGTTTGTAAAAAGAACTTTTATTAGAAACCAATATAAACCACGCGCTTTCGCTCGGGTAATACCGAGCTTTATCAAGGTGAAACAAGTACTGCTTCACTAGTAGGCTTTAAATAAAACATCACCATGGTCACATGACCTCATTAATTAAATCAATAAAATGTTCAATCACCATTTTAAAAGACAAGCACATTAGCCTCAGACAATGTTAATAAATTCCTTTCCTATATGTAAAAAATTTTAAAAACAATTCTTATGAACAAGATACTGATTTAAAAATGTAAGTACAAATATATGCCATTTAAATTGTTGTACTTCGTTTTCCAATAAAACCATAGCACATGTAGTGCCGTTGAATGTGCATATTACAATAAACATAGTCAAAACCATGAATGTGCTGAAATCATCTCACTACGTACATACTGTGCTACTATTATGGTCCAAAACAACTGTAAACCTGACGACAACACTGAATATAACCAAGTGTAAAGCTGTGATAAAATAACGCTATTCTACTAGTCCCCATAAATCAACTGTACATCCTTATTTGACTCTACAAACAAGCTTGCCTTAGCTTCAGAACACTATTGATATTAAATATTAATATCAATAGTGTTCTGAAGCTAAGGCAAGCTCGTATAGGAAAGGAATTTATTAACATTGTCTGAGGCTAATGTGCTTGTCTTTTGTGGTGCCGGGCTTGCTTACTTCCTGTGTTGGACTTGTTTTGTTTGGATTTATTTATTTATTTATTTATTTAAATTTGTTGACCGGGAGTGTCTGACTGGACATAGGTCCATTTTCAGCGGAGGCCCGGGGAGAAAAGCTCCACAGTAAAATAAACAGACAGTAGTTACACTGGATTACATAGCGATTAACAATTTAATATAGCAATTACTTACAACATATTTACAGATGAAGAACATAGTACATCAGTAGACAACTAGAATCTTTATCTGTGAAGTACATAACAGACATTAACAAATGTTACAATGAGAAGTTCCTGCTGTACAATAAGTACTAGGCTTATGAGCATCTGAGCTTGCTATAATCAAGGCAGTTAGTTGAGTGGAGAGAAAGGTAGTGGTTGGATGGGGTAAATGATATTAGAGTGGGAGTTGCAAGGGCATAGCCAGCATGTTTTTAGGTGCGCTTTTAGTAAAGTTTTGAAGTGGCTGCATGATGGTACGGAGGTAATTGTGGGTGGGAGTGAGTTCCATAATTTGGCTATGGCGCAAGAGAATAGTGCTTCACCAGCATTTATGGATATTGAGACATACCTATCCATTATTTAGACTATATTAGCTTGTCTTACATACTGCATTCCATGGCTACCTACTTAGTAGTGGGGCATCATGCATATGACAGGACTCCTGGATCCACTGGTTCAGAAGGTCCTGCTTCCATCTCTTCAGGTCTGCATGGTGGTGACGGACCTTCTCACCAGTCCGAGGGACACCTGTGGCACTGGTGAGTTCATGAGCCAACCTGTTCCAAGCCTTTGCCTTATACTCCGTTCCTTGGAACTGGCCCTGCAGGAGTAGAGTCTCATGCCGATGGACTAGGAGCCAAACCATGTATCTTGACTCCTCGATGCCCCAGCGTTGCGCTCTAAAGCATGTACCCTCTCCAGCACCAGACATTCTAACTGCAGATGGGAGCTACAATCAGTTATGGCGAGTATTCCTGCCTATGCAGCTTAAATATGCCGCATTTCCCGCACTTTTCTGTGATTGGCCATTTTTGAATATTCTTGGCTGACTGCAGACCTGCTTAGCAATGGTTAATCTAACATTTATTACTATATATATGTTAACAGTGGATGTTTATCCTAAGCTGTTGGGGCTTAGTGGTTCAGTGCTTTGATTATGGTGCACAGTGCCCTGGGTTCAAACCTTATCATTGCTTTTTATTTTACTACTGTCCAGACAGGTTAGGGGACGTAGCTGTGTTTAAGCAACTTTGCTCTACGTTGCTCCACATTGCCCGACAGTGCGCTGGTTGACGCAGCGCACACCTCCGCGCAAACTGATTGCGCTGGGTAAAGCACTAATTAGCTATGGGCAAATTCATTGCACTGGGTAAAGTGCGATTTAGCTATGGGCAACTACATTACGCTGGGTAAAGCATGATTTAGCTATGGGCAACTACATTGTGCTGGGTAAAGCTCTGCTTAACTGCGGACAATTATATGTCAGGATCCTTTATAACTTTACATTTTGTTTACTGATACATAGGCCATTTCAATGCTTTTTAGTAAAAGTTTTATCATATCTGTCAGGACTTATTTCATATACTCATTTTGAACATAAAATAGGTAAGGGAGTGGTGGGATTCGAACCGTGAATGCCTCCTCTTTGTGTGAACGCTCTACCACTACGCTATTACTATTTGGCGTAATTTGCATACACATTCCTTATTATGTTCTTCCATTTCGAGATTGCTAACTGCAGCTAAGCAGTGGGCACACCAGTGCACACATGCACAAATACGGGCAGCTATATCGGGAATTAGAAAAAAAAAAATTATGTTTTACTTTTTATAACTGTGCTGGGGGTTTACAATGTCAGGGAGTGGGGTGTTGGGTACATGGACATTTGAGCGGACTCGCTCTTGTGTGTTGACATTTTGCATTTCACACACTTGCAGGGGCGTGGACCTTTACACTGCTCAGCAGTCGGACTTGCCCCCTGCTTGTCTGCAAGGTCCATGTTAGAGTTGGGGTTGAGTCAGCGTGCCCTCATGAATATTCATGGCACGCTGATGTCATACCGTTCAACTGCAGCCTCCGAGTAAGACTTATTTAGTCTTACACGGAGGATTCGTGAATCCGGGGGTCAGACTTTATCAGATATCTTACCTATCAAATAACAACCTTAATATAATGATTTTCTAACCAATAAAATTTAATGTTTAATTATTCAATAAATTAATTAAAAATGACGAGTTCCCCTCACTACCAAACACCAGTTAAACCAAATGTACTAAAAATGCCACCATAAAAAATAAATAGTAAAAACCATTGTAACAAATAATATAATTATATATAGTTATATATAAAAAAGCTGTTTAATGTGTGTAGAAAGATAATTTAGGTAATAAAAATATATAGAAAATATAAAAAAGTGTATTAGCAAATAACTCATCAATATCACTTAAAACTCTATCAAAGGGAAAACGTATTAAGAAACAACCATAACCCAAATCTAACAAATTCCCAATCTAGCTGGCCTTAACTTTAAGACAGGGCCTAGTGACAAATTTTCCATTCAACCTGAGGGGTGGGCCTATTGGCTTCAAGAGCCAACTGCCTATACAACTCTTCATAATCCATGGTCATTTCCCAGGGCCCCCAAATATCAACGGGAACCTCTTCTATAACAAAAAATCCTAAACTTAGCATCCCCACAAGTTTGAGCATGGTTAAATAATGCATTCCTTTCATTTTTGTTCCTCATGTCGTAGTAATGCTCCTGGATTCTAGTCCTTAACTTCCTCTCCATCTTCCCCACATAAAACCCTGTACAAACATTACATACTGCAAGGTAAACCACCCCAAATGTATTACAATTAGAAAATGTTCTACTGAACAAATGCCTCCCCCTACTAGGTACATAGATGTCACTCCCATCTAAAATGTAGGGACAGTAGGTACAACTATCACATCTATAGATACCCACCTTCTTCTGACTCCTCCTAATTCTATGGGCAGTGCCACCCTCAAAAAGTTCTTTCAAATTCAACCCTTTCTGAAAAATAAATTTAAGGAACTTGTCAAAGATTTCCCCTAAATCTGATAACCTGCTAAACTGTCTCCATTCATGAGTGACAACATGTTTTATAATCCCAGCATCACCAATCACCACTAAAATTTGTTTCAAAAACACCTTTAAATACATCACTATTGTCACCTGTGTCAATTCCATCTACCACTCTGTCAATAACCCTATCACCTATAGGGTCATCCTTACCTAGAACAGGGGGCAAACCTGTCACCTCTCCCAGCTAGTACTTCTGTTTTAATGATCTCAGTCAAACCTAATTGGATAACCTCTTTCGAGAAACATACACTTTAAATTTTCATATTCACTTAGGAAATCTTGATCATCTGATAATGAATTGCCCCTTGACCCCTTGACAATACCCTTCTTCTTCTTCTGCTGCTTCTGCGAAAAGGGGTGGGAACTGATATAATGCAAATAGGAGTTAGAAAAAGTGTCCTTACGATAAATGATGGACCTAAACCCCATAAATTCAGTATTTTTATGTATGGTAACATCCAAAAAATTCACTTTATCATGGTTTGTCTAGTAAGTAAATTTTTAAAAATTGGTTGTATTACCCATGAAGAAAATAAATTCCATTAACTTATCGTATCACACCAAAATATACATATAGGTTCCAAATATTGTTTGCATAATGTCCAGCTATGTACAAAAGGGGAATTAAACAAAAAGTTTTCTTCCCATACAGAAAGAACAATATTTCTGTAATCTGGGGCACAACATGCGCCGACAGCCACTCCACTAATCTGCTGGAAAAATTCCCCCTCAAAATATGTAAAATTGTTTTTTAACACAATTTCCATAAGTTCTAAACAACTTAAAAATTCCTCAGGGTTAAAATTGCCTTTCATTAAAAGCACTTCCTCAAACCATTTCATTCCAACATCATGGGGGATGACAGAAAACAAATCTATCACATCATATCTATTGTTACAAAAATCAAATCTTCCCGGAATAACCCTCATTTTGTTCTTCTTAAAAAAATCACAGGAATCTTTAAGAATACTAGAATTTCCCATCCAAAATTTTTTCAACTTATAATCCAAAAACTTGGCCAATGGATGAGTCCTTGAACGACAAGCAGAAAAAATAGGCCTTAAGCTCTTTATATATATATATATATATATATATATATATATATATATATATATATATATATATATATATATATATATATATATATATATATATATATATATATATATATATATATATCTATATATATATATATATATATATTATTTGTTACAATGGTTTTTACTATTTATTTTTTATGGTGGCATTTTTAGTACATTTGGTCTAAATGGTGTTTGGTGGTGAGGGGAACTTGGCAGTTTTATTACTTTATTGAATAATTAAATGTTGAATTTTATTGGTTAGAGAATCATTATATGAAGGTTGTTATGTGATGGGTAAGATATCTGATAAACGTCTGAGTGACAAAAACATGGTGATAAATTTAATGCGTTTATGCAAAGTTCCTTGCTTTTTGTTTATTAAAGTTTTTTGTTAACAGAGCTGTATCTGCTGTTTTTTCATGTCGTGGTTATTGGTTATTGTGTTCAGCACTTTGTCCTGCCATGGTTTGAATATTTTAAAATATTATTAATAAATTTCATGTAAACTACTTCAGTGCATAAAATGTGTTACATGGTGCTGCCACCGGGTCTTATTAATGAATGAGGATATTAATTTTACTTTAACTGCATAACAATTATAGTAGCTCCTATACCTATTGCTATGTATGTAATTATATTTTATATTTAAGTTTTCTTTGATGCTGGTTTAAGTTTTGTATTGACAGGAATTTAGATGGGGTGCTCCACTCTCCCTCTGCATGCCAGACATATTGTGGGTGAATTCATGATCTCCCAAATTGTCTGTAGCAGGTTGTACCACACAGGTACGCACACACACACACACACACACACGTGTGTGTGTGTGTGTGTGTGTGTGTGTGTGTGTGTGTGTGTGTGTGTGTGTGTGTGTGTGTGTGTGTGTGTGTGTGTGTGTGTGTGTGTGTGTGCACCTCTGCCTGTGTGTACCTGTGTATGTGTTTTTTGTGTATGTCTGTGTGTTTCCTGCAATAAACTGGCATCCTATCCTGAATTACTTTCTTGACCATGTGCCACTGAGTGCCAGAACATACCGCAGTTCTTTCACAGTACGGAAATGAATGACGCAGGTGACAGAGTATGAATGAAGAAAATGGAAACCAGCATAATTATGAGAATAGTATTATTCCACCACAAAAAGCCAGATGAAGCTAATTAATATGTCAGCTACATGATGTGTGTACCTTGTCAGAGCCATAGTTACATTAGGATCTTATTGCATCATTTTTCAGGTATGGCATTAGGCTGGCCAGGTCAGTTTGGAGAGAAAATCAGTTAGAATCCCTTATCCAGGACATTGCAGTACAAATAATATAGTTATTTGACATGAGGGCACTGATATGAAAATCTCAAGTATGGAAAAAGATTCAGACTGTCACTTTACATCTGTAAAGTCATATATAGTCATTGCTCATATGATAGCTGCTGTCTGGTTATCTTCTGTATATTTGGCCATGCTCTGGATCACTTGTCCATCTAAAGTCAGTTGTAATTTAGTTTAAATGAATGCATTCACTTCTCAGCTGGGTAACTGAACTAGCTATAATGGACTTTTTTTAGTCATATACCGGAGCATAAGGGAAAGGAGAAATGTATATACGGACAATTTTGGGTACCAATTAACATGCATGTTTCTGGAAGGTGAAAAAACACACAGAAACGGATATGTAAACTCCACATAGACAATGACTAGAAATAAGGACTGAACTCAAGGATCTCTGAGGCAGAGAACTTAGCCACTATATCATCGAGACATGATATGGTCACCCTTTAGTTACAGACCTCTTTGTCATATCCTAGCTCACTGAGTGTCACTCATTGCAATATAATATCTATCTATCTATATATGTATATGATTATATATATATATATATATATATATATATATATATATATATATAAAATATCCATATATATCTATATCTATCTATCTATCTATCTATCTATCCATCTATGTCTATTTATAGTGCACAAATCGATTTTCCTTTGTATGGTGGATAGTTGTTTCTGTAACTCTATGTCCTCAGTGGCACTTGCACCAAGATAAGTGCAATCTCAGAGTTGGTTACATATTTTTTGGGAGGAGAACAGGTGGTTTGCCATCTCCAACCCCCTCATTGGTATGGGTGTCTTGCCTGTCACATAAAAAGCAGAAAATGCATGTTTTTTGTTTGTTTGTGAGTGGTGAGTATATGAAGTACGTGCCTGTGACTTTTCACATATTTGTCATTAGTGGAGATGTTGATGTGTAAGCTTGTCAATGAGTTTTCTTTGTTCATTAGTTTGTTTGGACTAAGTGGCTGTCAGCTTTCCATCAAGATTTAGGACCAAATCCCATCTTTTCATCTATGGTGGGTGGAATGATCATTTATATTTCCAGACTAAGTGCCGTGGTTGTTTTTTCTATCTGTTGTGAGTGGAATCCCCATCTGTCTTCCTAGTATAGGTGTAGTCATCATCCTTGCATCTGGTAAGAATAACTGGGAAAGTGATTACGATCATTTATTTCTTAGTTGACTGACAGTGTGCAAATGGATTTTCCTTTGTTTGGCAGTTAGTTTTGTACAGTACTTGTACAATTAGTTGATTACAAAAATGTGAGTGGCTGCAGACTTCCTTGCACTAAAACATGTAGTCTAACCTGTGGAGATGCTGCTGTCCTACTATAATACTGGTGGAAGGTTCAACCCCCCCATCCCCCTTTAGTACAGCTTTCAGTGTGCAATGCGAAGTGTTAGTAAGTGTTTCACTGCAGGCTTTGTTTTTAGACTGCTAGATGTAGCTCAACATGTAAAACCAGCCTCTTGTAGGTTATAGGTGATGTAAGTTGTGGGTTCAAGTCCAGCAGCAGTTAGATATCGTTGCCTCTTTTATTCTGCGAGTGTTTGACATACACCATTAATTTATATTTTCCTTGCGGCTTCTCTCACACTGTTGATATAGCTCAATATGTAAATGCAGTATCTATGAGGTTGCAGGTGATGAAGACTGTGGTTCAGGTCCTGTAGAGGATAGGTATCATTGGCTATTTCATTCTGCAAGTGAGTGACACATACCATAAGTATGTGTTTTCCCTACAGTTGTCTCTCAGGTTACTGATGTAGCTCTGCAAATACATGCAGTGCCTTAGAGGTTATATGAGGTAAAGGTTGTAGGTTCAAGTCAGGTAAGTGTTGCCTATTGGCACATCCTTGTTACAGAGAGGTGGCTGTTTCATGATCTTTGCATTATAGTGCAGGAAAAGTAGTTGCATGCAGATGTATTACTGGGCATTCTACAAGTGTTTGAGTCCCAAGTGCTCGAAACCCACTCTTTCAAAGCCAAAGATATGAGCATTTTGTAGCTTGGATAGGCTGCTGTTAAAGCTCAAACCTGAATATGAGTATGAACAAGCAACTATGGGGAGGATGCAGGAGGGGGTTTTAGTATTAGGGGGTGGGACAGGGATTTAAGGATGAGGGAGCAATAAGGGAGTCAGGTTTAGGGCTAAGAGTTGGAGTTTTAGGTTTAGGAACTGGGAAGGAAGTTTTAGGGTTAGGAAGAGAAAAGGAGTTTTAGGGTTAGAGTTAGGGTTCTGGTAGGGCTATGGTAGGTAAGTAGATGCAACAGATCATGTCACTGGAAGTTGGAGCACTTGCCTATTCGAGCAAGTGGCAGACAGCAAGTATATTGTGAGTGTATATTACACAAACACTTGTAAAAGATCCTGTTTTGCCTTCATCTTTTCACAGTATTTGTACTCTTCTCTTGCCCACCCTCTTTCTCACTATTCTTTCAATTATAAACATTTATTTTTATCATTTTGTTTCTCTTCATTTCTTTTACATTGATATGCAGCAGCATCCAGACCAACACCGCTGCCACTATCCAGGTTTGTCATCCCACCACTAGTGGCTAGTACACAGTTGCCACCAACACCACAGCAAGTGGTGCCCCCAGCTCCCACTATCAACTGCATGCCCCCCCCAGCAGCACCAGCAATGGCCACTGCCACCAGCCTTACCCAGGAAGGTGCTGCAATAACACAATAACACCTACAGCTAGCATTGACACTGTAGGTGACACATATGTCTCATGGTGTCAGCTGGATGAGATGGTGTTGACATTATTGATAAGCAGATGGATGCCCAAATTGATTGTCTTGAGAGTCTCCTCCAGTAACTTGTGGAGTTGTGCACTTGTCCCCTCAATGGCATTAACATCAGAGCCAGGGTCAGTAGTGATGGCGTTCAGGGTGGGAAATAAGCTACCAGTGGGTTGCAGCTGACAGGGAGTGCAGCCGCTTACCCAGCCTATCCTCGCCCTAGTATTCTTTTTCCCTTTGTGTCTATGCCTGCCACTGTTTGGTGTCCTTACCCCCTCATTATCTTCCATCTGTATCTGATGCCTCCTTTCCCATTGTCTCTCAAATCCCTAATTGTGTCAGCAACCCCCCCATCTGTCTTGTCCTTCTTCCCTATTTGCTTGTGTGCCCCTGCAACCTACCCTAACCCTCTTACCTTCCTCTTTCTTCCATTACTACCTTTCCCAACTTACCCTCTGTTTATTTATAGAAAATTGGCACCTGACCTGCCCCCACTTTCCCTACCTTCATCTTGCTATTTTCTTAAAATTTCTTACCTTATGTTCTATCTAGTTTTTGCTTGCTTCCTCCATTTCACCACTTTCATATCTTCCCATTTCTAACTTTTAATTTAGACAAAAAAACTAGATCAGCACACAAGCTTTATGACCCTTTAAGGCTGCCACATAACTAGCTCTTATTACTGCTACCATGTGCGTCACTGAGGGGTCTGCATTGCAGATGGCCATCACTGGTACTTGTACATCCTTGCGGCCAGACTGGACTCCTACTTGCACTGTTCGTGGCTCACTCTGTAGCTGCAAGATGGATATTTAATGAGCTGTTCATGCATGCTTGCCTATTAAGTAATGATTCCTAATAGAAAACATGGCTTGTCGTGAATACTGGTCAAACAGAAGTGGGCTATCTGAAATCATGCGCACACTGTTTCTGAATCACAGGACACATTAGCCCCCCCAAAATTATACATATAACATAACACATCTTAAGCATGCTGGGAGCTTGCTAGCAGAGGATGTTAATAAGTTGTTAGTACATATTCCACATTTTATTCATTTACTCCACATTGTAAGAGATGATGTTCCACATTCTGGAAATGGAAAAGTGAAAGGTGTTGAACTGCCTGCAACTATCTACTGCAAACGTCTGCTAAATAAACTATAAGGAAAAAGATGTGCTACAGGTTCCTCCTCTTGTTTGCTTATTCGTGAGGGTGAGCTGGCATTTACAAACTATTAGGTACACTCTGAATTGAGAGGATAATGCTCACTGTACTGTATGTGTTTGTTTTCCTTTTCTTCAGAGCATATACTGGCTTGAATCCCAAAGTGTTTTTGTTTTTTTGTTTTTCTTTTTTCACTCAATATGTATATTTACAATTTTACTATAAAGACACATATCATAGCGTAATAGAAACAACTGTGCAATGCAATGAGTGAGCAGGCTAAAAATGAAATGATGATAAAAATAATAAATGTCCAGAGTTGAAATTTTATAGAAGCAAATACAGCGACAGTGTCAGCTTAAAGAGAATCTCTGGCATAAAAGTCAACATTCGTAAATTATAAGCAATAAATAATCTGACAGGCAATAACTGTGCACTTTCGGGTATCTAATTGCACAGTAAAAAAGCACATGATAACATATGAAAATTTCTTAAGGAAATTAGCAATGAACTTCTGAAAAGGAAGAACTTTTTCTTTGCTTAAATTGTAACCACTCTTCATTGCAGCCAAGAACAATGTTGTCAGACAAGCAAACCAGCCTGGATTACAAAGCAGACTAAAATCAAAGGCATACTTTATATACTACCAGCTTTAAAAGGTCAGCTGAATTGTGTGTGGATTACGCAGTCATTTTTATAGACGAGATCTGGTAATGTTATACAGAGTGGTGTCAATGTGAACTCATATACAGCACATAATGATGTAAATGTGAGAAGGCAATAATTATATCAATTACATCAATTATACAGAAAATGGAAATTTAAACTGAATCAGAGGGGGGCATTCCAATGTCTGTGGTCTTGGAAATGAAAACGTAAATGCATGTATTCAGGATACAAACAATACAACAATATGTGTCATTCCAGACACTTGGGCTGAATGAGTCATGCTGACTGGAAGATGGGCCAGTGACTTTCAATACTGCACTTTGAGAAACAGAGTCTTATGTAAAGCTAAAGAAGCCTGTACACTTGCCAGGTAAACAAACTACCGTAAAAATTCAAGGAACTGAATAAAACGTTCAAAAATGAAAAAACACCAAGATTTATTTCACAAATGTTAAGCTCTTACATCCCATCTCAGATCAGATCTGAATTACATTTGTGTACAATTGCCATTTAAACACAATTCTCTTAAAGCTATATAGCCCCTCCCAGTAGTATAGTCAAATTTTTAAACAATGAAATCAAATGATTAATATAGGAAAGTTTTGTTTGTATATGCAAATTCCTGCATAGTATTCTTAGCATTTTAAAAATAGTAACAAAAGCCAGCCGTGGACTTACAATAAAAGACATTTTGGTATATATATTAAAAAATATATTAAAAATTTCACAACAAATCAAATGCATGCTAATTACAATTTGGCTTCTCTTAACTGAAGCACAGGACTTATGGGTATGTTATCATGTAATCCTGGGGTGGTATAGATATGTTATCATTTAATCCTAGGGTGGTGTGGATATGTTATCATTTAATCCTAGCATGGTGTGGACATGTTATCATTTAATCATAGGGTGGTGTGGATATGCTATCATTTAATCCTGGGGTGGTGTGGATATGTTATCATGTAATCCTTGGGTGGTGTGGATATGTTATCATTTAATCCTGGGGTGGTGTGGATATTTTATCGTGTAATCCTGGGGTGGTGTGGATATGTTATTATTTAATCCTGGGTGGTGTGGATATTTTATCATTTAATCCTGGGGTGGTGTGGATATGTTATCATTTAATCCTGGGGTGGTGTGGATATGTTATTAATCCTGGGGTGGTGTGGATATGTTATCATTTAATCCTAGGGTGGTATAGATATGTTATCATTTAATCCTAGCGTGGTGTGGATATGTTACCATTTAATCCTGGGGTGGTATGGATATGTTATAATTTAATCCTGGGGTGGTATGGATATGTTATCATTTAATCCTGGGGTGGTATGGATATGTTATCATTTATTCCTGGGGTGGTGTGGATATGTTATCATTTAATCTTGGGGTGGTGTAGATATATTATCATTTAATCCTGTGGTGGTGTGGATATGTTATCATTTAATCCTGGGCTGGTGTGGATGTGTTGTCATTTAATCCTGGGGTGGTGTGGATATGTTGTCATTTAATCCTATTGTGGTGTGGATATGTTATAATTTAATCCTGGGGTAGTGTGGATATGTTATCATTTATTTCTTGGGTGGTGTGGATATGTTATCATTTAAAACTAGGTGGTGTGGATATGTTATCATTTAATCCTGGGGTGGTGTAGATATGTTATCATTTAATCCTGGGGTGGTATGGATATGCTATCATTTAATCTTGGGGTGGTGTAGATATGTTATCAATTAATCCTGTGGTGGTATGGATATGTTATCATTTAATCCTGGGGTGATGTGGAGATGTCATCATTTAATCCTAGGGTGGTGTGGATATGTTATCATTTAATCCTGTGGTGGTTTGGATATGTTATGATTTAATCCTGGGTGGTGTAGATATGTTATTAATCCTGGGGTGGTGTGGATATGTTATCATTTATTCCTTGGATAATGTGGATATGTTATCATTTAATCCTGGGGGGGTGGATATGTTATCATTTAATCCTGGGGTGGTGTAGATATGTTATCATTTAACTCTGGGGTGGTATGGATATGTTATCATTTAATCCTGGGGTGGTATGGATATGTTACCATTTAATACTAGTGAGGTGTGGATATGTTATCATTTAATCCTGGGGTGGTGTGAATATGTTATCATTTAATCTGGGGGTGGTGTGGACATGTTATCATTTAATCCTTGGGTGGTGTGGATATGTTATCATTTAATCCTGGGGTGGTGTGGATATTTTATTGTGTAATCCTGGGGTGGTATGGATATGTTATCATTTAATCCTGGGGTGGTTTGGATATGTTATCATTTAATCCTGGGGTGGTGTGGATATGTTATTAATCCTGGGGTGGTGTGGATATGTTATCATTTAATCCTAGGGTGGTATGGATATGTTATTATTTAATCCTAGCATGGTGTGGATATGTTATCATTTAATCCTGGGGTGGTGTGGATATGTTATCATTTAATCCTGGGGTGGTGTGTATATGTTATCATTTAATCCTATGGTGGTATGGATATTTTATCATTTAATCCTGGGGGGAGTATGGATATGTTATCATTTAATCCTAGCATGGTGTGGATATGTTATCATTTAATCCTGGGGTGGTGTGGATATGTTATAATTTAATCCTAGGATGGTATGGATATGTTATCATTTATTCCTGGGGTGGTGTGGATATGTTATCATTTAATCCTGGGGTGGTGTGGATATGTTATCATTTAATCCTGGGATGGTGTGGATGTGTTGTCATTTAATCCTGGGGTGGTGTGGATATGTTATCATTTATTTCTTGGATGGTGTGGATATGTTATCATTTAATCCTGGGTGGTGTGGATATGTTATCATTTAATCCTGGGGTGGTGTGGATATGTTATCATTTAATCCTGGGGTGGTATGGATATGTTATCATTTAATCTTGGTGTGGTGTAGATATGTTATCAATTAATCCTGTGGTGGTATGGATATGTTATCATTTAATCCTGGGGTGGTGTGGAGATGTCATCATTTAATCCTAGGGTGGTGTGGATATGTTATAATTTAATCCTGCGGTGGTTTGGATATGTTATAATTTAATCCTGGGTGGTGTAGATATGTTATTAATCCTGGGGTGGTGTGAATATGTTATCATTTATTCCTCAGGTAATGTGGATATGTTATAATTTAATCCTTGGGGGTGGATATGTTATCATTTAATCCTGGGGTGGTGTGGATATGTTATCATTTAATCCTGGGGTGGTATGGATATGTTATTATTTAATCCTGGGGTGGTATGGATATGTTATCATTTAATACTAGCGTGGTGTGGATATGTTATCATTTAATCTTGGGGTGGTATGGATATGTTATCATGTAATCCTGGGATGGTATGGATATGTTATCATTTAATCCTGGGGTGGTGTGAATATTATCATTTAATCCTGGGGTGGTGTGGATATGTTATCATTTAATCTTGGGCATATGTGGCTATGTTATTATTTAATCCTGGGGTGGTGTGGATATGTTATCATTTATCCTGGGGTGGTGTGGGTATGTTATCATTTAATCCTGGGGTGGTGTGGATATGTTATCATTTATTCCTTGGGTAGTGTGGATATGTTATCATTTAATCCTGGGGGGTGGATATGTTATCATTTAATCCTGGGGTGGTGTGGATATGTTATCATTTAATCCTGGGGTGGTTTGGATATGTTATCATTTAATCCTGGGGTGGTGTGGATATGTTATTAATCCTGGGGTGGTGTGGATATGTTATAATTTAATCCTGGGGTGGTATGGATATGTTATCATTTAATCCTAGTGTGGTGAGGATATGTTATCATTTAATCCTGGGGTGGTATGGATATGTTATAATTTAATCCTGGGGTGGTATGGATATGTTATCATTTAATCCTGGGGTGGTGTGGATATGTTATAATTTAATCCTGGGGGTGGTATGCAGATGTTATCATTTAATTTTTGCTTGGTGTGGTGACTTAATTTCAACTCCCATAGTGATTCTTTTTATTCAGGTGTTGTCTCCCATGTACCACCTCTAGAGCCTTTAGGTAGAGCCAGAAATTTGTATGATATTTTTAGTTACCTGGCAAGTGTATTTACTTACTGTGGTTTTATATCTTTTTCAGACATTTGAACGCCATTTTTGGTTATCTGTATGCCTGTATACTTACAATACTGCCTATGACACTATAACAGTTTAAATTTGAAAAATGTTAACACTTTCTTATCACCTACTGCTAATTATGCAGATCATCCCTGATTTTGTGTCACATTTTTGTCTTGCCCATCATAAATTTTTATGATCTTCTGATAAACCACAGAAGATTATAGTCAGTTTCATACTTTCCATTGTTTATAAAATGCATGTTAATCCAAAATTTGTCATTCGAATAAATTTCTAAGTGAATTTGAATAAATATTTAAACATTGTACCTGATTTTTTTACTCTTGCGCCTCCTACCCCTTCTAATTATTTTAGTTTTTTATCCCTAATTTATGAGCAAAGAAGTCTGATGTGAAATATGCAGGAAATATCAAGAAAAGCAATCAGGAAAGAGATGACTGAGAAGCTAATGTTACGGGCCTGTAACAAGTACTGCACAAGCAAGTCGACTATCTACCTAGTCTGAAATTCTAAAGAAAAACATATAAAGGCTAGCAAGCACTTTGACAGATCCTTAGAATGCCACTGGATTGTAGTTTCTTTTCACCCTGACTGCCACTTCTAAGTGAATGTTGTTCAGATGGTGTAGAAGGAGCTTTGCCATTGTAGGCTATCAGTGTGATAATTAAAACTCATTTAATGGCACAGGATAATAGTTTCAGTTCTGTTGGAGTGTAGTTTCTGGTAGGAGACTGTATGAAATGCTTTAGAGGGGTCAAGCCTCTGATGGCATAGAAGGATGAAGCCCTGACTATGTGACAGCCGACCCAGGTTTGAATAACATCTCAGGTGACTGACAGAGTGGCAGGGAAGGGATGGGTGTGCCCATCCTGGGTGGGAGGGTGCTCATGTTCTCATTGATATGTTTCCAAAGGGTAGGCATGGTCCAGAGTTTGGAGATGCCCTCAGATGTAATCGAGTGTGTGTTGCGGGAGTAGAGTAGGGCATAGATAACCTACCCAGATGGAAGCACAAATGAGCTGAACTCACAGGATGCCCTTAAAATGCACAACCAGCCCCAGCAACACCAGTAAGTCTGGGTTGTGTAGGAAGATGACTAGTAGACCCACCATGGATCTAGAGCACTGGGGACGGGTCAAAGGGGACCAACAAATAAAAATAAAAAAATGTTTTGCAGTGGTGAAGAAATGTTGCAGAGACTAGATCACGTTTGTTGTAATCAGTACTGATGGAGGTGAGAAGTGTCAGGAGAGCAGTGCCTGTGCTCTGGTTTGGGTGGACACCATGTTGAGTGGGGGATATGATGTTATCTTGTTGTAGCTAATTGCAAATTCATTTTTCAAGCATTTTGGACAGTGAGGGTAGAATAGCAATGGGCCATTAGTTACCAAGTGCTATGGATTTACCTCCTTTGTGGAGAGGTAATGTGATAGATTTTTTTCCAGTATGAAGGGACACATGACTCTATAACTGATCTGTTGATAAGGGCTGAGACAGGATATGCTAGTATATTAGCATCCAGTTTCCAATATTCTTTAGGAAGATAATATGCAGCGGTTGATTTTACTTTGAATAATAATTTAACAGTAGATGTTGGGAAGGGTTAGAGAGTTGTTTGTACTGGGAGGGTGTAAAGTTAAATCTACTGGTGGGTTGTTAATGACTGTAGCAGCGGATTTAATGGGGCCAGGTTGGGCATAACTCTTTTCTGTGTTATAGCAGCCATTTGATTTATTATATGTAGGAACATACTGTTAAAGGCTGCAGTTGCTTTATCTAGGGATAGATGAAATAATGGTGTCCAGTTAAACTGCTGCAGTGAGGAGATGAATTTTAGGGGATATAATTTGGCTTTATTATGGACCATGTAATAGGAAAGAAGGTTGGATTGTTTATATCTTTGTCTTATGGCATAGGTGGGGTGATGATCACTCCAAGAATCAGGTAAAGTTCCAATCTGATGTATTCTGTCAGGTTGATTAATCAGTAACCAGCATAAAGTAGAGCTGGAATTGTCACGGTGGTTATACCTGGTTGCCGCAGAGATCAGTTGTGTGAAGGTAAACCTGCTGGGTTTGGTGAATGAAATGAAGACCAGTCAATATTATATATTGAGATGAAGCTGGAAGATAAGTATCTCAGTTTAGAAGTCTGGGGTATGTTTGGGAAAGAACATTATTACTACTCCACCAACTTTTTTTGGCCAGTCATTTCTAAGAATACTGTAGCCTGGTGGTTGAATTTCTTCATTACAGATCTGAGGTACGAGCCATGTTTCAGTAATAATTAGTACGTCAGAATTATGTTGATTGACCTAGGTGTGAAACTCAGTAATTTTATTATATATGTTGCACGTGTTAAGGTTAATAAAGTTGAGGTCTGGTGACTCCTTAGTGTTTGTAATAGTGTTAGTGGATGTAACACAGGTTTGCTTATAGGGCCAGCAGTGCGTTGTGGATTGAGCTGGATGTCACCAGGAAAACAGGGAAGAGATGATGTGAATGCTTGTTGGGAAGAGCAAGTGATATTTTGAAAGACCAGGTAAGACAAGCAGTTTAGGTTTGAATGATGGGTAGAATGGTTGTATAGGGTTTGCACAAGGTGATTGTAGAATGTTGTATAGGGTTTGCATAAGGTGATAGGTAGAATGTTGCATATCGTTTGCAGAAGGTGACTAGTAGAATGTACTATAGGGTTTGCATAAGGTGACAGGTTGACTGGTAGAATGTTGTATAGGGTTTGCAGAAGGTGATTGGTAGAATGTTGTATAGGGTTTGCAGAAGGTGATTGGTAGAATGCTGCACAGTAGAGGGGAGATGTGGATGTAATGAATTTACCAGGATGTTAGTTATTGGACTATGGTAGCTTGTAGTATGACAGAATAACTAAAAATTAAGAGAGAATATTGATATTTAGCATCGAGTAGGACCGAAGAAGTAGGAAGTAATGTTTAATACTTAGCTTGGCATTTGACTGGAATAGTATTCACAACTTTATTTTACTGCTTTGCGTATGGTTTTCTGGATAGAAGCTTTGCTAAAGTCAGGAAGGAAGGTGACCCGTGTGCATGAGTGTAGAGCACAATGTACCTCTTTGAACTTTGCACATTGATTTCTGCAAGGTGTCCTTACTGTTTATGTAAAACACAAGTGTATGCCCAAGATGTTGTATTCACTGCCATTTCTCTGGAGTCATATATGGTTGGGAAAGCATATTTTTAAGACAGTTTTGGGAACTGGAAGACTTCACCGCAAACCCTTATTCTAATGTGATGCACCATATTTCCCTGGCTGATATATATAGATATATATATATATATATCTATATATATATATATATATATATTTATATATGGATCTCCTACTATTCACCGAAAGCACATTTTACCGAAAATCAAATTAGTGTGCACATTTCACCAAAAGCACAATTCACAGAAAACACAATTCACCGAAACACATTTCACCGAAAGTTATAAATGGCCTTTTCCCCACTGTAGTGCAACCCTAGAATTAGTATATATAGTAAGGGGGGTGTCAGAGAACAGTAATATACTGCAATTACATATATCCATGTATATAATTCAAAATATGTAAAATATGGGGGGGCAACACCCCCACACACACCCTTACTATATATACTAACTCCAGGGTCGCACTACAGTGGGGAAAAGGCCATATATAACTTTTGGTAAAATTTGTTTCGGTAAATTGTGTTTTCGGTGAATTGTGCTTTCGGTGAAAAGTGCACGGTGAAATGTGTTTCAGTGAAATGTACTTTCGGTGAATAGTAGGAGATCCATATATATATACACATACACACATATACACACACACACACACACACACACACACACACATATATGTGTGTGTGTGTGTGTGTGTGTGTGTGTGTGTGTGTGTGTGTGTGTGTGTGTGTGTGTGTGTGTGTGTGTGTGTGTGTGTGTGTGTGTGTGTGTGTGTGTGTGTGTGTGTGTGTGTGTGTGTGTGTGTGCATGTGCGTGTGTGTGTGTGTGCATGTGTGTGTCCCTACCGGATTACAAAACATCTAACATCATACAACAAGACCATATGATCGATGTTTTAAAACTTCAAAGGTTTTGAATGGAGATCACCGCACAGTGCGGATTGGAAAATTTACTGTTTTCCTCACTGTAGTGTGTGATCTTGGAGTTGTTCTATTTAATTAGCAGGGGATGTGGGGGTCCACGGGGGCTTGATCCCCTGCAAAAACATAAAAAAATTTGTTTTTATTTATTTTTTTTTATTTTAGTTTCAAAGTTTCAAAACATCAATCATATGGTCTCGGCCGTATGATGTTCGAAGTTCTGAGACTTCTGTAATCTGATAGAGACCCAAATATATATATATATATATATATATATATATATATATATATATATATATATATATATGCATCCATATCTATATCTATATATATATATGTATATATATATATATATATATATATATATATATAAAATGGGTCTACTGCGTTCTTTCGAATTTACATTTTAATGAAACGTAAATTCGCAAACGGATTTACCCGAAAGTGCATTTCAACAAAAATGCACTTTCACGTAAATCTATGAAAATAAATAAATAACACTTTAAACAGTTTTATGCAGGGGTGGCAAGCCCCCCTGCACCCACACCCCACTTTAATATTCTCACTCCAAGATTGCACTACAGTAGGGAAAAGGGAATGTTCCCTCATCCCCACTGTACCACGATCTCAGAAATACTCTGCTTAGTTGTACATCAACACTAAATGTTGATGTACAACTGAGTTAACATGCAAACCACATGTTTTTATTTATTTAACTCATTTATTTTTTATTTTACTTACTTATTTACGAGAAAGTGCATTTTCGGAAAAACGCACTTTTGGTAAATACACAAGGTAATTTAAGTTTCGATGAAACGTAAATTCAGCAGAAGACAGTAGATCCATCTATATATATATATATATATATATATATATATATATATATATATATATATATATATATATATATATATATATATATATATATATAGATAGATACACACACACACACACACACACACATATACATACACACTAATGATGGCAATGCAGGCAAATAAATTCCAAATGGTACCAAACAAGCACATCCTACTCCAACAGTATATGTAGAAATTCCTGTTGTATTGTTTCTACTGGCATTCAACATGCCACAATGATTTAATGGTCTAGTGCTCAGGAAACCAGCGCAAATCAGCTGGAACACTCATTGCACATTCTTTTTTCTCCATTGTCTCCATGGACACTGTTTTGACACTTTTGAATTTAGGGCTGTTTACTAAGCTACTTCATACTCGGTGCAAATTGACCCGATATGAAACAGCCTTTCTGATGCTAGCCTAACCACTGCTGTTTTGCTGTCCTTCTTTTCTACCAAGAACTGCTGTATTAGGACAGCTGTGGGTTCAGATAATTAGGTGTTCCAATTAGCACAGCTATGCAGCAGAGTGGCTAGTTGCAAAGATATCTGATCGATGAGGCTGTGGTCCAGGGTTCAATCCTGACTTGTAATTATTGCCTTTTTAGAGTTTTTCTCCCTATATATGAATGTTTTTTTTGTTTTTTGTTCTTTGCATTGGGCAATACTCTTGCTTTCCTCCCACTTTTCAAAAATCACAGTTGTTGATTGTCTAAATTTCCATATATATGTTGTTTTATCCTTGTTGCTCCTGCCAGATCTTGGCTGAAAATGGTCTGAGGACTAGTTCATGTAACTGATTAACTAATATTAAATAAACAAAAGAACTGTGCATGACTGACAAACTGTCAGAAACACTGCATAATCCATCCAGTACTAGTAACTATTTTGTGAATTTAGAACTACTCAAAACTATATACTAAGCCCTAATTTGCTTTATCTCAGAGATTTTCCTTTCTTCACAGTACAGTGATCATGGAAATAGTGTAGCTGGGATTTGGAGGTTTCTTCCATGACATTGATGAGTCCAGGGGGCTTGTGTCCCTTCCAAAGGTGTTTTTAATATGTGACAGTTATTTTACAGTGCTTGTTATTTATGGCAAATCACACTATTTTTTTCTCAGTTTCAGGACTCACTCTACTGAGTGTCAAACTTCCATAAAAAATTCCTGAGGCACTTTAATCTTTTCACCTTACCCTCCTCTCAAGTGGGATACAGAATCAACGATCAGTACTTGTGTGTTACCTACTGCAGGATGACATCAGGATATGCAAAGATGGCAGCCTGCTGCAAACAATGAAATCAGTGAACTCTTTATTCACTTACTGTATGACAACGTGGCACACTACTGTAAAGTGCACTGTAGTGGTTTACTCATCCTCCTTTACCTGTCAGAGAAGAGATGGCATATCCACAAATACCCAACTACCACTACCCGAAGTGCGCGGATTTACATGCTCTCTCAGATTTTATTAACTGTGCAATGCTTCTGCTGGTCAGATAAAATTCTTCCAACATGTAATATCCATTCGTTTTCTATGTAATGTATATACTAGAGGTTGTATGGCATAAATGTCATCTCTGCATGGTGGTCTTGCATAAACTTAAGCTCTGTCACTTAAGGACAAACATCCATCCTTAAGGTACAAACGCACTTTATTGCACTAACTGAAATATTAAGCTTTTATACATTTTAGAGTTATAGGACTGTATTTATAGTCTTAATGCAAATGCATTAAGGCTATTTGCACTGTCCACAAATGGCACAGGTAAGCCATGATTCGTAGAGATCACGTATGCTAACTCTCGATGGCCTTGAATAAGCCTAAGCAAATGAAGTGATATTGAGATTTAAATGAGCATTGATATATAATAGCGTATGCAAATGAAGTGATAATGAGGTTTAAATGAGCATTGATATATAACATAGTATGCAAATGAAGTGATAATGAGATGTAAATGATCATTGATATATAATAGCGTATGCAAATGAAGTGATATTGAGATTTAAATGAGCATTGATATATAATAGTGTATGCAAATGAAGTGATAATGAGATTTAAATGAGCATTGATATATAATAGTGTATGCAAATGAAGTGATAATGAGATGTAAATGAGCATTGATATATAATAGCATATGCAAATGAAGTGATACTGAGATTTAAATGAGCATTGATATATAATAGCGTATGCAAATGAAGTCTTCTCTTGACGTCTTGAGATTCATAGTGACATTTTCACTCTTTTTCATGCTGTTCACCATATATAGAGGAGTCACACCTACCTTACCTACTTTGCTTTTTGAGAGGATGCTGTCATTTGCTGCTAGCCTTGCTATTTCCTGTTTTGAGCTGCTTGTCTTGGCTGAGCCAAACTCACTTGCACCAAGCAACTCTCGCTGGTCAAGAAGGCCTTAATATAAGCAGAGAATAACCCATTATATTTTTGACAATCAGGAAATACTAGATAGGTTTAGATTGGACAAGGGTAATATTAGGATCTTTGGGAGTATGTATGACCTCCATAGGGATACAGGAGGAATCCGTGGACTTCTTATTCCTGTGGATACTAAGGTATGTATAGCTCTCACTATACTTGCGACAGGGACCTTCCAGAGACAGACTGGAGACATGCTGGGTATCTCACAGGCTTCTGTCTTGAGGATGCTGCAGCATCTCTTGGACATACTCAAGGCAAGTGAGGATCATTACATCCATTTCCCAGTGTCACCTTAGGACTGAGTGCCTTTTATGGCATGGCACATTTCCTTGAGATACTTGGTGCAATGGATTGCACCCATGTTGAAGTTAGGGTCCCTTCTGGTCCACTGTGTGAGTGCTACCAAAATAGGAAGGGCTACCAGTCCATCATTTTCCATGTAGTGTGTGATTCATGGGGGTACATCTCCAACATCTCTGCTCTCCATCCTGGCAGTGTGCATGACTCCCATATCAGACATACTAGCTCACTCTACCACCTGTTCCTGTATGGTAGGATGTCCAGTGGTCATCTTGTTGGTAAATGGAAAAATATTTTTCTCTTTTTTTCTGTTTAATTTACGTAGTTATTTATGGCAAAATGGATTGCTGAAAATTAAACCACTTTTTTGTTTTGTCTCCCTCATTTATCTTTCTCTCTCTTTTTTGTTTGTGTTTCAGGTGATGCTGGGGATCCACTGAAGCCATAGTTCATGACACCAGAAAGAAATCCAAGTGGAGCTACAGAAAAGAACTTTAATACAGCCTTGTTGCAGATCTGTATTGTCAGTGAGAAGGTCTTTGGACTCCTAAAAAGTTGTTTTAGTTGACTGGATGAGACTTGGGGTGCCCTTCAGTTTGACCCAGCAACTGCATGCAGGATGTTTATTGTATGTTGCATTCTATATAACATGCTCATGAACTTGTCTGGTGGTGAAGTGACCCATGCTGTCACTGCAGCTCCCAGTTTCAGCCCTATTATGACTAACAATGACTACCATCAGCAGTAGTAAGGGACCCCCATGCTGCAGGCTCATGCACGGCATATCACTACACAGGTAAAGAGGCAGCATCTAGTCCAGAACTATGGACCATGACATTCAGGTTAGTTTTTTCCCTTCTTGTAAAAACATATAGAGTATAACTGATACATGCAATAATATCTGCAGACTATGCTGTGTGGTGCATAGTCTACTGTCACTGTTTGTCTGACAATCCTTCAGAACAGGTATTCATATTACTGCTGGTGAAAGTCATGTCTGAGTAGTCACTGACTCCTGTTCAGTGATGTTGTAAGACATCATATAATGAGTGCACAATAAATTTAAATTCTAGTCAGGTAGTTTGCCTGATTATGCACATACTGAATATCCTGAGGTGGTACAATTATTAAAAAGTATTAATTCAGTAATTAACATGAGTTTGTGCATTACAATTGAATGAACACATATCAGTTTTTGTATATTATGTAATGTTTTCTCAGTGTGACCTATTCTGTTTGTTGTGGTACTGCACATCAGATTATTTTATTTTATTTTGTCATTCACAATAATTTGTGGCCTCACAGACAAAAAATAACATAATTTATGCAATGGGGAGAGTGAAGTATCAGTAGAGTTTGGTTAGGGTTGCCACCTTTTCAAATGCCCAAAGTGGGACATTTTTGGTACAAACATCAGATTTTGCAGGGTGAAACATACCCACGGCCAGTACAAAGGACAGAACTTCACTGTTTTGCCTAAATAAAAGCTTATTCTTGTAGCATTTTAGTTGCTTATTCTGTTTGTTATAACCTTTAGGTGTTTCAGATACAGAATAATTGTTTTATGCAACTATTACATAAAATATAGGGGATATGTTTATCCTAAAATCTCAGGACATTTCCTATTTTTTTCACTTTTTTTGCAGGACCACGCTGCCCAAAGAGGGACTGTCCCTCGCAAAGTGGGACAGGTGGTAACCCTATGTTTGGTTATCTGGCAGGATATTCTTTGTAATCTGTAATTTTCTTATTACTGTTTCCCTGAAAATTTCCATCTTATTGCTATTATTTTGTAGGTAACTGACAGCTGTAACAATGTTGGTGCATACAGCATTAATGGCACTAATAACTGAAATCTTATGATATACAGCTTTCTTTCTACAATTCCATGAGGTCTGAAACATTGCCATTAAAGAAACAAAACACATAGACTTACACACTATACTAAGACCCCCTTTTTTAAATAACTTATTCTCCTTCGAGTTAAACATTGACCTGCGTTTGTGAAGGTCAGCTTGTAATAATCAGAAATGTCACACTGGAATCATAGTAGGTCAAGGTCAAATATGTTATACACATCTGCTAAGGATTGGCTAGGTGACTGTGCAAGTGATTTTGAAGAGGGGCTGTTATGACAACTAGATGGTATGTTGGTCCCATGTAGTGACATACTTGATATAGGTGATCATATAGTCACAGCTCAAATGAGAGGTTCTGCTAAGTGTAGATGAATGGTGACATGGCCTGCATGAAATATGTTGCGCTTGTACCCCCTTACTAATTAGTCTTTCTTAAGAAGTACTTGTAGTCTCATGTGATCTGCCCCCATGTGCCAGACAGTACTCTGTCCTCTTCCCCTTCCAAGAGGCAACTCCTACTTTAGTTTGGCAAGTCCTAACAAATGTACAAATGGTGGCTGCCACAGATGATTGATGTGCCATCATGCTCTCCATCAGTGAGATCATGGCATTGTTCCAATGCTTTGTCATTTCCATTAGTGCTAGAAATCTTTACATAACCCCTAGAGGAGAACTTTGGTCATTTCCAGCTGACTGCCTGTGGCAGTGCTCTGAGCCCTAACAAAGTCATGGCACATGTGCCACTGGGCAGTCCATGCTATAAATGTTTCCTGGGACAGCTTTAACAAATTCCTGCACCTGGCTTCCCTTTATAAAGGTGTCACTGTGGACATTGTTACCTCTGAATGTCTGCCATCATCCTTAATGTGTTCTTCTTGGTTTGGAGATACTGGTGTAGAAGTGCATGTGTTTTCTCCATGTACAAGTGGGAATGCAATGTTAGCACATGCTTGACTTCGTGATGCCCTGGCACTTCCTGCAGAGTTGCTAACATGTGGGCTGTGACATCCTGCCATTAAACTTTGGGACTGCACGCCAGTTTTCTCAGCCTGCCTCATAAATATAACTATGTCATTATCATCATCATCATCATCAACAGCCATTCTGCTGCTCATATTCTCTAAATTTACTAATATAGTTGAACTGCTTGTTTCTGCTGCTAACCACACCTCTCAACTTCTTAGGTACGAAATCTGGACAAAGCCTGAGAAAATGGGGACAAAGGCCCAAAAATAGGGATATATTTTAAATATCACTCTTATAAACTTAGAGAGTTGCTAGAGTAACAGATTTTGTTTTAACATATATTTTGTATAGGATGTGAAGTCAGAAACTCAAGTGTATGTCATTATTTAACGCCTTAAATCCTCAGATCATCACAGCGATTTCCCAGAAAACCACAAATTTTTATGTGGAACAGATGAAAAATATGAGCAAAAAATGTGGATATTCTACAAAATCTAGACAGTTGAGAGGTATGGCTGTCCCTGTAAAAATGATTTTCAAACATTACACATAAAGAAATAGCATAAACTACTCTATGCTTATTAAGCAGGTGTGGGGACAATTACCACGCACACTACCTTTATTGTCATTCTGTATTGATGTGGAAGGTTCACCTATTAATTGTAAGTGTCATGTGATTAATGTAATCATTACATGTCAGCACTCAATCATCTATACAAATATATGTTACTGTTTTTAAACCAACCTTCCTGAACAGACAAGCATTGCTGCTGCAGACGATAGTTATAGCCAGTGTCCACACTGCCTCTGGTTATTCCAGTGCCAACATCTTCTGTGTCACAGTCACCCCATGGATGGACAGGAGCTATTCCTTATCTGGTATTAAAGGGATAATTGCTGGAGTCCCATCCCTGTACTGATATAGGGAATTCCATTCTGCCCATCCTTGCTTCTGGTATGTCCTACAATATTATTTGCCCTTTTTTTGCACTGTGTTAATGTGCAGTTTCTTCAGCAGATTGCATTAATGTCCAGGGCAACCTGATTCCAGGCTTTTGTCCTCTCAGCTTGTTTGGGTCCCACCCTTTACCAAACGGATGTTTCCCATAGGTCCAAAGGGCTGCCATGAAGATGCACTTTTCCTCATGGGTGAAATTGTCCTTTCTCTGCCTTGATCTCTTATTCTACATCATTACCACACACAAAAAATATGTTACAGTCATACACAAAAACATGTTGTAATCATTAGTCAAACAACACAATAATGAAGGCATCACGCCTGCCATCCTCAGAAAAAAGGTAGGTAACACAAACCCTATAATTTTAATACATATGCAAAGCTCAGCCCAGCCAAGTAAATAGTAAATTTGTACTACAGGAATGTCTGCAATATCATAAATACATTCACAACAGTAAAGCAAATGGAACAGTACAAATAGAAATCAATCCAGAAGTAAATAAAAATCAGGCACCAACTGAATTTGCCAAAAAACAAAAGAAAGAATATAAGGCGAAGGACCAGATGAGAAGGCAAGAAATGTGGAAAAAGCATAAATATAGTTTCAAGTATTGAAAACTTCTGGAAGAACCTCATGTTGATCAGGAATGAACACAGCAATGGTTAAGGAGAGGCAAATTCAAACCAAGAAATGAAAGGTTAATATTGGTGGTCCAAGACAGTGGGCTATGTATACGTTGGTTTACAAAGTCCATTAAACACGTGGGAGAAACAGACAAATGTAGGTTTTGTAAAACAGAATTGAAAACAGTTACACACCTTGTTGCTGGTTGTGACATACACAGCACAGTGGTGTAGCGATTAGCATTGTCGCCTCACAGCAAGAGGCTCTCTGGATTGATTCTCAGCTGGAGTTCCTTCTGTGTGGAGTCTGCATGTCCTCTTTGAATTTGTGTGGGTTTTCTCTGAGTGCTCTGGTTTCCTCCTACATTCAAAGATGTGCGCCTGGAGTGTTTCTCCCCGGGCCTCCACTGAAAATTGGCTCATACCAAGTCGGACTTTCCCAGTAAACAAATGTTAAATAAATAAATATATGGCATACATGGCAGAACGACTGTACACTGAAAGGCATGATAATGTGGCAAGACTGTTGCACTGGGGTTTGTGCAAACATGATGGTACTGAAGTGGCAGACAAACACTGGAAACATGAGCCACAAAGCATCATATAAAATGATGAAGTCTACATCACATGGGATCACCCATTACCAACAGTTCAAAAGATAGATGCAAGAAAAATGGATATAATGGTCCATGAAAAGAAGAGAAAAGTAGCATTGATCATTGAAATCGCCACGTCCAGTGACTACAATGTCTTGTGCACAGAGAGACACAAAGTCATAAAATATCAGGATTTTCAGGCAGAAATGAGAGCAATGTGGAAGAAAGATACCCAGACAGTTCCAATAGTAGTATTAGCAACGGGGTCTTATAAAGAAGAATCTACAATCGTATTTAGATATGTTACCAATACATGCAACCCCATACAGATTGCAGAAGGAGTTATCACTGGGCACAATGTGGGTGCTACAAAGAGTACTTCTGACTGACATCAAAGACTGAAACAATGCGAATTTCACAAACGTTAATTGTACTTTTAACTCACAAATGAGTTTCATTCCCGTCATGGTATTAGAAGCCCAAAAGACTTAGAGAAATAAAAATAAAGAATAAAACATCTGTTTGGTAACAGGCTCATCCTTTGCTTTGCTCTTCTCACTGTCTTGTACTTACAGTACTATCATTTTTCATTCATTAGTGACAAAAAAAGCTCCAAGTGAAGCCATATATATATACATGGTGAGCCAACAAAACATCTTTCTCACTTTAGTACTTCACAATTACATCACTGCATTTCAGTCATGTATGCACAGTCAGTAAATGACACCAAAGTAAATAATGTTCTCAGTGATTGGTCATTTACAAATGATATCTTTAGAGTATTTTCTAAATCCATTGTAATATGTCCTCATATCAGTAAAACAAACATTTCTTGAAGTGAACTCACCAACGTTATCAGATAAGAAGTCTGTGACAGCCGTGCACTGGCCCAGTAATCGAGGAGCCTCAATCCTCACCACTAGCACCAGTGAGGGGCATCCACATTGGGAAGGATAACAAGTACACACACAGTAAAGTACAATTTAACACCAGTGAGGGGCGTGCACATTGGGAAGGATAACAAGTACACACACAGTAAAGTACAATTTAACACCAGTGAGGGGCGTGCACATTGGGAAGGATAACAAGTACACACACAGTAAAGTACAATTTAACACCAGTGAGGGGCGTGCATATTGGGAAGGATAACAAGTACACACACAGTAAAGTACAATTTAACACCAGTGAGGGGCGTGCACATTGGGAAGGATAACAAGTACACACACAGTAAAGTACAATTTAACATCAGTGAGGGGCATCTACATTGGGAAGGATAACAAGTACACACACAGTAAAGTACAATTTAACACCAGTGAGGGGTGTGCACATTGGGAAGGATAACAAGTACACACACAGTAAAGTACAATTTAACACCAGTGAGGGGCGTGCACATTGGGAAGGATAACAAGTACACACACAGTAAAGTACAATTTAACACCAGTGAGGGGCGTGCACATTGGGAAGGATAACAAGTACACACACAGTAAAGTACAATTTAACACCAGTGAGGGGCGTGCACATTGGGAAGGATAACAAGTACACACACAGTAAAGTACAATTTAACATCAGTGAGGGGCGTCTACATTGGGAAGGATAACAAGTACACACACAGTAAAGTACAATTTAACACCAGTGAGGGGCGTGCACATTGGAAAGGATAACAAGTACACACACAGTAAAGTACAATTTAACACCAGTGAAGGGCGTGCACATTGGGAAGGATAACAAGTACACACACAGTAAAGTACAATTTAACACCAGTGAGGGGCGTGCACATTGGGAAGGATAACAAGTACACACACAGTAAAGTACAATTTAACACCAGTGAGGGGCATGCACATTGGGAAGGATAACAAGTACACACACAGTAAAGTACAATTTAACACCAGTGAGGGGCGTGCACATTGGGAAGGGATAACAGGTACACACACAGTAAAGTACAATTTAACACCAGTGAGGGGCGTGCACATTGGGAAGGATAACAAGTACACACACAGTAAAGTACAATTTAACACCATTGAGGGGCATGCACATTAGGAAGGATAACAAGTACACACACAGTAAAGTACAATTTAACACCAGTGAGGGGCGTGCACATTGGGAAGGATAACAAGTACACACACTGTAAAGTACAATTTAACACCAGTGAGGGGCGTGCACATTGGGAAGGATAACAAGTACACACACAGTAAAGTACAATTTAACACCAGTGAGGGGGGTGCACATTGGGAAGGATAACAAGTACACACACAGTAAAGTACAATTTAACACCAGTGAGGGGCGTGCACATTGGGAAGGATAACAAGTACACACACAGTAAAGTACAATTTAACACCAGTGAGGGGAGTGCACATTGGGAAGGATAACAAGTACACACACACAGTAAAGTACAATTTAACACCAGTGAGGGGCGTGCACATTGGGAAGGATAACAAGTACACACACAGTAAAGAAATTTAACACCAGTGAGGGACGTGCACATTGGGAAGGATAACAAGTACACACACAGTAAAGTACAATTTAACACCAGTGAGGGGCATGCACATTGGGAAGGATAACAAGTACACACACAGTAAAGTACAATTTAACACCAGTGAGGGGCGTGCACATTGGGAAGGATAACAAGTACACACACAGTAAAGTACAATTTAACACCAGTGAGGGGCATGCACATTGGGAAGGATAACAAGTACACACACAGTAAAGTACAATTTAACACCAGTGAGGGGCGTGCACATTGAGAAGGATAACAAGTACACACACAGTAAAGTACAATTTAACACCAGTGAGGGGCATGCACATTGGGAAGGATAACAAGTACACACACAGTAAAGTACAATTTAACACCAGTGAGGGGCGTGCACATTGGGAAGGATAACAAGTACACACACAGTAAAGTACAATTTAACACCATTGAGGGGCATGCACATTGGGAAGTATAACAAGTACACACACAGTAAAGTACAATTTAACACCAGTGAGAGGCATGCACATTGGGAAGGATAACAAGTACACACACAGTAAAGTACAATTTCCTTTAGGAGCACACAGAGATCACAGTCAGTCTGGAGCTGTTTTTTCTCTTTCTCTCCAGATCCCCAATTAGACTCCCCACTGGCACAGCTATAGGGTTCAGATCTCAGCTGACTAGTCAAGCCAAAACCTCCAGTACCCTATCTGTCCAACCAGTTCTTCGTGTCCCAGCTCAAGTAGCTGACAAACACACACACACACACTTTGAGATTTGGTTTATATACAAACAAACAGACACTCCTGGGGAAGGCTGGCACAGGTTCTCCAGCTATGCCCCCTCCTGCCAGGCTATAAGGTAGCAATCATTGCCTTGCCACCAACTACTCTTATCAGCTACTAATAAGGCCCATCCCAAAGGGTGATCACATTCACTGTGTAATATCACTGTTATCCAAATAGTAAGTGTGACCCAGGTCTAAGGCTATTCTGGAGTGGCTTAGTACAGTATCACCAAATATATGCAAGCACTCTAGAGCTTAAATTATCGCTACACAAAACAGTCACAGTTGAAAGGTTTAAAAATATTTAATAAATAATAAAAACACAAGACAATACTTATTACTTCAACACAATGACCTTACAAAGTTCAGAAATCACAGGAAAATGTTTTAAAATAATACTGTAGAATAGTCTGACATAAATATAGAAAACAGCTAGACTAATCTGGCTATTTCTGTCTATCTCTAAGAGAAATCACTGTTCTAAATAAATATCTTACTTACAGAGCAAGCAAGTACTGGTGAGTTGATGTGTTCAGGTTCAGACAAAATCCAAAATGGCCTCCTTTCTTTCTTTCCTTAAATTGATAACACAGCACTGCTGAGTCATTTCAGATTACATCATTCTTAACAGTTCTGATTTAGTTTCCCGGGCTCACAGAACTTAACATTTACATTTCTTTTTGTAATCTGCACCTGCAGGAAGCCACAGTAAAAGACATTTTAAATGTAAAATCCAGTAATTAACTCTTGTCCTTAGACAACAGAAAGAATTCCTTAGACCAGTCATCCTGTCTCCGAGCTTGAGATCAAACAGTCACAAAATGCTTCACTTATTAGCTATCTTCCAGCAGGGTGCACCATGGTTACATTCCTGAAGCTCAGAACACACACAGTTTTCTTTATATTTGTCAGACAAGCCTGTGAATCATATTGATATTTACAAGGATATAGAATTATTTACAAAATTCTGTCTATCTTGCAGCCTTCACATATTCCCCTCACCCCCCCCCCCTCCGGAGAACTCAAGCTAGTTTTTCAAGTGACCCTTGAGAAATGTTCCTTGAGAGGGCTAGATCTATCTGAGTATACTTTACTCCATTCCCAGTCTTGAAAGCCCATCTGAGTTGGCATTGCTAATCCCACTGCGATGCTGCACTGACATATCATATGTTTGCAACCCTAGGCTCCATCTTAGCAACTTGGCATTTTGCAGGCTGGCTCTTTGTAACCATGTTAGAGGATTGTGATCTGTAACTACAGTCAATTTCCTTCCATACAGATCAAGATCAATGGTGGTAAAATACTTAGCCTCACCCAGCCACTCTAGGGCTTCATCTGTCCTAGGCATGGGGTAAGCATCTGATTCTGTGTGACTATTTAATTTCCTGTAGTCCACACAGAACCTGGTGTTTCCCTCCTTCTTTGGCACCAGCACCACTGGGGAGGCCCAGGGACTGTTGGACTCTTGAATTACCCCTAGTTCCAACATTTTCTGTATCTCCTCCCTCACAGTCTGTTTGACTCTCTCAGGCACCCTGTAAGGGGCCTGCCTAATAGGCCTTTGGGGTCCTGTATCCACCTAGTGCTGCACCAGGTGGATGCACCCTGGTTTCCCAGTGAACATGTCCCCAAACTTCTGTAACACTGCTCGGATTTCTCAAACTTGGGTAGGAGATAGCTGCTGGGACATTGTTACCCCTTCCACTGAGGTGTCAGTCCGAGCCTCACTGAGGAGATCAGTCACCAGATCTCCCTCAGACTCCTCCTGCAATCCACTGCAAATGCTCAGCACAAGGGCCTCCCTATCATGGTAAGGTTTCATCATGTTAACATGGTACAATTTGTGCCCCTGCCTCCTGCCTAGCAGTTCTACCATGTAGATAACATCACTGACCTATGTTACCACCTTGTAGGGTCCCTCCCAAGTAGCCTGCAGCTTGCTGTGTCTGACAAGAATGAGAACCATTACCTGCTGCCCTATAGCATACTCTCAATCTCGAGCATTCCTGTCATACCAGACTTTTTTCTGTTGTTGGGCTTTTGCTGGGTTCTCCTGGGCCAAGCCCATGAGTTCCCTGATCCTTGTCCTTGTGAGAGTCACATTCACCTTCCCACTTATCACAAATTAAGCCTAGAGGTCCTCTCACCCTATGCCCATCCAACAACGCAAAGGGTGAAAAACTTGTGGATTTCTGGGGAACCTCTCTGTAAGCAAACAACAGATGGGGCATATATTTGTCCCAATCCCCTTAAACTGGTCTGCAAATGTCCATAGCATGGACTTTAGTGTAGAGTTTAAGCTCTCAACAACACCATTAGTCTGGGGATGGTAGGGGTGGTCTTTAGGTGCTTCACCCCACAGTACTTCCACAGACAAGCCAGCAGGTCTCACATGAAATTGGCACCTCTGTCAGTCAGCATTTCTTTTGGGAAACCTACCCTGCTGAAAATCTCTAACAAACTATTTACCATCTTTTTTGCCTCAGTGAATGTCAAAGCCACTGCCTCAGGGTATCTTGTAGCATAATCTACTACCTACTAGGATATACTTTTCCCTGTGGAATTTGGGGTACTCAGAGGCCTCACAATATCCATAGCTACCATCTGAAATGACTCCTCAATCACAGGCAAAAGGCATCAAAGGAGCTTTTACCTTGTCTCCTGCCTTGCCTACCATTTGGCACTGCTCAAAGGTCCTGCAGTACCCTGTTACATCTTTTCATCTTTAGAAATTCCAGGCCAATAAAAGTTCTGCATAATACATCTCTTTGTATGTTTTATGCCCATATGACCTGCAAAGGGAATATTATTAGCTATGGCTAGAAGCGCCAGATGGTAGGCTCTAGGCACTACCAACTGCTGTATTCTCTCACCTTCTATCCCTCCCTTAGAGGTCCACTCTCTATACAGTAACCCTTTGTCCCAGTATATAGATTCCTCCTCCCCTTGAGAATCAGGTGCCTCACTAGTTACCTACCTCAGGCCTTGCAATGTAGGGTCTGAGAACCAAGCCTGTCTCAAATCTCTCTTTGTAACCCTTCCCAGCTCCCCTTCCACAGGAAGTCTGGTATCCTCTGACAGCGGTGCCTCACTGTCAGTCTGGGTATTATTGCTCACCTCTACCTTTGCAGTCACTCTGTCCAAGGTACCATCAGCTCTCACAAGCAGCTGTGGTCCACATTCAGTCTCACTGCTACAGAGTAGCTCCCTCTCTAAAGTAACCACCTCATCAGTCCAGGCTGCAAGTGTGTGGTCTGACTGGGTCTCCCCCAGTCTACCAGACCCACATGCTTGTCTCCAAGCCTGACTGTATGTAACTGGATTGACACATGGTACTGCCTCATCAAATTCCTTCCCTATCAGGGCATCTGCAGGATGGTAGTTTGGTACCCCTGTTGTCTCAAGACAACCTACTATTGGCATTTTGTCTTTCCCAGTTACTGGTTCTCTCACCTTTTGTTTCTCACCTTGCCTTCATGGACATCTATATGCCACATGGCCCCACTGGTTGTATTCAAAACATTTATTCCTAGGTCCTGGATGTGTATCTGGACTAGTGGCTTCCCCTGCTACTGGAAGATTCTCTTGGGGCAGTCTTTGCTGCCCACCATGGGTTCCCTTAGACCCATGAGCAGCACTGGGTGACCCTTTCCTGTGCAGGGATGCCCTGCTTGCTATGTATAGGTTTCCCTTCTTCCCCAACTCATCTGAACTAGCACATTGTCTATCAGCTAACCAGATCCTCATGTCCTCAGGCAAAGTGCTAAGGGCTTGTTCCTTCACCAAAATGTCTGCCAGCCGTTCGAACGTGGTGACCTGACATCCATTCACCCACCTATGAAAATAAGTGCTCAGTTCAGCAACATGTTCACACACACTTTCATCTGCCTTGCGTCTAAGCTCACAAAACTTTTTCCTATATGTTTCAGGTGTTACCTTAAAAAATTCTAACAAACAATTATTTACAGCATTATAGTTAAAAGAGTCAACGTCAGATAATTTAGAAAGTACATTTACAACTTTACCATGGAGTAAGGGGGGGTCAGGAACTGTACCCAGACCCTTTGGTCAACATCATACTGTTTACATACCATCTCAAACATGTGAATGAAACTATCAAAATTATCCCACTCTGTAAACTGTGGAAGAAATGTACTGACCTTTTGTACTTCTGGGGTCCGGTTACTCCCTTCCCCATTACCTCCATGAATCTGGCAAAGAGTCAGCATCTCCTTTTTGTGCTGTCTCTGCCTCTCCTTCTCCACTGCTTCCATTTCCAAAAGCTTGGCTTCCAACTCAAACCTCTTTAGCTCCAGATGGATTTTTAAGTCCTCTACAGAAAGGTTGAGCTGTCCATTCTCTGAGTGTTGTACATCTCCACGGCCAGTCTGATTGTCCTCCTGATTTCTGTTTTCTGATGCAGCTGTGACCAAAGCTGCAATCATGTCTGTCTTAGTCAGGTTTACATGCACCAGTCCCTTAGCCTGGCACATCTCAGCCAACTGGTTCCTTGTCAGCTTGCCATACTCATCTGCTGACATGCTTGCCTGCAATCCCTGACCAACTAAGCTAACAAAAGAAATGAAACAATTGTGATTTGAACTCTGAATATTCACTGTTTGGCTTATTTAGAGTACAAACACCTTCAGTGATCACTGTACACAAGCTACAGGAATTCAATGTCCAGACCACTACAAGCCAATTAGTATGTGATGTGGCTAACTCACCACTATCAAACAATTATCATCTGATGTGGATATCCCACCACTGCTAAACAATATGTGATGCCCATGCACTGGCCCAGTAATCAAGGAACCTCAATCCTCACCACTAGCACCAGTGAGGGGCATGCATATTGAGAAGAATAACAAGTATACACACAGTAAAGTACAATTTCCCTTAAGAGCACCCAGAGATCACAGTGAGTCTGGGGCTGGTTTCTTCCTTTATCTCCAGATCCCCAGTAAGACTCCCCACTGGCACAGCTATAGGGTTCAGATCTCAGCTGAGTAGTCAAGCCAAAACCTCCAGTACCCTTTCTGTCCAACCAGTGTTTTGTGTCCCTGCCCAAGTGGCTGATACACACACACACACACACACACACACACACACACACACACACACACACACACACACACACTTTGAGATTTGGTTTATATACAAACACACAGACACTTATGGGGAATGCTAGCACAGGTTCTCCAGCTATGCCCCCTCCTGCCAGGCTATAAGGTAGTAATCACTGTCAGCAACTACTCTTATCAGCTACTAATAAGACCCTTCCCAAACGGTGACCCATTTCACTGTGTAATATTACTATTATCCAAATAGTAAGTGTAACCCAGGGCTAAGGCTGTTCTGGAGTGGCTTAGTACAGTATCACCAAATAGATGCAAGTACTCTAGAGCTTAAATTATTGCTTCACAATACAGCCACAGTTAAAAGGTTTACAAATATTTAATAAATAATAAAAACACAAGACAATACTTATTACTTCAACACAATGACCTTACAGAGTTCATAAATCGCTGGAAAATGCTTTAAAGTAATACTGTAGAATAGTCTTACATAAATATAGAAAACAGCTAGACTAATCTGGCTATTTCTATCTCTAAGAGAAATCACTGTTCTAAATAAGTATCTTACCTACAGAGCAAGCAAGTGCTGGTGAGTTGATGTGTTCAGGTTCAGACAAAATCCAAAATGCCCTCCTTTTTTTCTGTCCTTAAATTGATAACACAGTACTGCTGAGTCATTTCAGATTACATCATTCTTAACAGTTCTGATTTAGTTTCCCGGGCTCACAGAACTTAAAATTTACATTTCTTTTTGTAATCTGCATCTGCAGGAAGTCACAGCAATAAAAGACATTTTAAATGTAAAATCTAGTAATTAACTCTTGTCCTAAGACAATAGAAATAATTCCTTAGTCCAAACATCCTTTTTCCGAGCTTGAGATCAATCACACAATGCTTCACTTATCAGCTTTCTTCCAGCAGGGTGCACCGTGGTTACATTCCTGAAGCTCAGAACATACACAGTTTTCTTTACATTTGTTACACAAACCTGTGGATCATATTCATATTTACAAGGACTGGCAGCCTTCACAAAGTCTTTCATATTACTTTACAACATCTCCATTATTTTTCTTACTTTAAAAAGTCCCCATTTTCCTAAGCCATTTGGTGCCTACTTTAAGTAGTCACAAGTTAATATGTTGGAGTTGCACTGTTTTATGTAAATTCAGGTCCGTTTACATATTTTGTATACACATTAGGTCCATTTACATTTATCTCTTTGAATCGCAGTAATATGCAAACATTTACAGTCACCTAATTCAAGTAAGTCATTCACAGCTGCTCATGAATGCAGCCTCATATTCACACATCTGTACTTTGGAAAGTGGCAGAGTCCACAGCAGTCCCTAGCATACCATAGGAATGTGTGGAGAAGCCCCATTACACTCAAATCTACGTTTAAGAAAATAAAAACAAAATGGAGTCATATGCATTTGAGTTTGCACAACCATGAAGTATAATAATCACTTCAAATCATTCATTTGCTAAGAGTTGGTACTCTTACACATGAATATTTATTTTTGTAGAAAGCTCCCCTTCCAAAAAAAAAAAAAAACATTAAAAGCGCTGCTCTACTACAAGGTATGATAAAAGGGATTCGGATGTAATATTCCATAACGTAGCTAAGTCGGTGTACAGCAGCAGTAGCAGCTGTTAGTAATATAAAGAAAAATGATGACTGCAGACTGCCTTTTATCTACCGTATAAGTGAAATGTAAATGTGAACGTATTCCTTTAAAAAGCATGCACTCTGCCCCTTCATTTGCCATTTTTAAAGTACTCAACAATTACTCAGTTGCTAACTCCAAAGCACAATCTCTTTCTCCTTAACCATCTCTCTCTCTCTCTCTCTCTTATTACATCTCTACAATAAAAGACTGAACTAGAATGCCTTCTCTATCACTAAAACTATAATACCTTTTGTACCTTAAAAGAATGTATTGCATTACCTGCTTCTCATACGTCTTATTCTAACTACTTTACTGTACTGTATTGCCCTCCCCTTACAAGTTTTACTATAACTGTAATTATTATATTTGTACCTAATGTTTGTTTATTCTGTATTTGAATTTTGTAAAATGGAGCTTTTCTCCTGGGCCTCTTCTGAAAAGGGGCTATTTTTGGCCCAGTTGGATATTCCCAGTAAACAAATGGGAAATAAATAATTGAATTAATAAATGTAGATAACAAAGCATTTCTGGTAAAACCAAATGGCAATAATAACAGTAACAGATTTAATGCCCCTGGTTACGGTGGTGTTACACTCCAGCGGGGGTGGTTCCACACCTCTGCGCTCATGTTTTCCTCATTCTGGTTCTGGCATTTCTAATGATAGCTGCACCTGTGAAGGTATGAGGGGACGCTCTGAGATGGTCAGATAAGGAGATGAAAATTATAGACTACCTTTTTGAGTGAGTCATACCTGGGTAAGACCCAACATGCATAAGGGAGAGGGAGTGGAGACAGAGACATGTGGCAGGAGTCAGGTGAACACCAGTCATTCCTGACAGGGATCACTTACTCCACCCAACAATACCGTCACAGGTACGATGACCTATAAGAGTCTGGGTCTGACCAGCTATCCAAGTGGGTTGACCATCTAGTAGCAAGAAGTCCAGAGTTCTGTAGTAAGTATAACTTTATTTATATTTTTTTTGGTCATATTAAAGATAAAAATGAACTATAAGAATATTACACAATGGAAGGGATTTGATAAAAGATATATGTTTCAGTACAAATATGTATTTATGATGTTATTAAAATAATGCAAAGGAAAGCATAAACATATCTTCACAAAGACGTGCATACAAATATATGGAATGTTTGTGTGATAATATAACTGTCTGCATAAATACAAATGTAATATATGCATGAATAAAGAAATATAAAAAAGTATGCATAAATGAATGTAGATTACAGATATACCTGTGCATAAGCACACTTTACAAGTATTTTTTCATGTGCATATTTATACACAAACAAAAATATTTGCTGTGTTACATAATTCTATTTGCAGTAGGCCAAAAATATTTTATTTGTGTAATAATTCTGGACGGAAGAACACTCTTACTGGAATAGTTGTTACTCCTGGAGGTCCAAGTCTAAGTCCTGAAAAGGACTTAGTGATTCGTATGTGGTTTTGAATAAACCTGTTGTGGCTCTTAAAAGGGCCTTTGTAGTCTTGAGCAAGACTGTTTTGGCTCTTATAAGGGCCTTTGTGGTGTGGAGAGGTGGTCCTGAGGAGGACCTTTTTAGTCCTGAGAAGGACTGTTGTGGTTCTGAGAAGAACCTTTGTGGTGGATTGGTCTTGAGAAGGACCTTTGTAGTCCTAAGGAGGACTGTTTTGATTCTGAGAAGAACCTTTGTGGTGTGTTTGGTCCTGAGGAGGACCTTTGTAGCCCTAACAAGGACTTTTGTGCAGTACCTGTCAGGTGGGAGGTTGGGTTGTACCCTTTTGTTCTCCACCTGGGTAGTCAGGGATGGCCCTGTCATTAGATCTCATCTCGTCCTAAAAAGGAGCTTTGTCAGCCCAGATGGGTCCCTAGGTAGTCCTGGTAAGGAGGAAGTTCATACTGAATTTGTAATCTGCAAGGACTGAATAAAGGATTTCTTTTGGACTGGAACTGGCTCAAAGATTCGTTTATTTTACAGTGAACACCTTGCATGCCATTTAAGTTGTGTTTTGTGAATGTAACACTGTGGCCTTAATTAAATGGTTTTATGTTTGGATTTTCATTTATTTTTGTTCTTTTCATCTTGTCTAAGGCCTGCACTGCATTTTTAGTTCAGTCTGTACATATCGAAGGTTGAGGTTTCAAACCCTACAGTCCTTTTAAGGGCTAACTAGGTCCTTTCCAGGACCCTCAAAAGATTCTGACTGGGATTCCACCTACAAGCCCAGCCTTGGACCACAAGGGGGCACACCAGTCCTTTGAAGGTCCACCTAGCTGGAACTCACCTAGCCCAGCCTTGACCAACAAGGGGGCACACCAGTCCTTACCAGGACTACCTAGGGACCCATCTGGACTGACAAAGGTTCTTTTTAGGACCATATGAGATCTAACGATAGGGCCATCCCTGACTGCTCAGGTGGAGACCAAAAGGGTCCAACCCAACCTCCCACCTGACAGGTACTGCACAAAAGTCCTTGTTAGGGCTACAAAGGGCCTCCTCAGGACCAAACACACCACAAAGGTTCTTCTCAAAACCAAAACAGTCCTCCTTAGGACTACAAAGGTCCTTCTCAGGACCAATCCACCACAAAGGTTCTTCTCAGAACTACAACAGTCCTCCTCAGGACTAAAAAGGTCCTCCTCAGGACCACCTCTCCACATCACAAAGGCCCTTATAAGAGCCAAAACAGTCTTCCTCAAGACTACAAAGGCCCTTTTAAGAGCCACAACAGGTTTATTGAAAACCACATACGAATCACTAAGTCCTTTTCAGGACTTAGACCTGGACCTCCAGGAGTAACAACTATTCCAGTAAGAGTGTTCTTCCGTCCAGATTTATTCCCACCACACAAGTGGTTTACACTCCAACAGGAAACGGATACCACCCACTATTTTGTTGGTTTACTCAACTATTTGTGTAATAATTGTATAAGGCAGTCATTTTTTAGCAATATTAAGTGCATATACAAGACAGATTAACTCTGTTAGGCACCACACCCTACTCAAAGTGGAAGTGGGAGGAAGGTGCAGGTTACAATATTAAGTGAATGACCAGCACATGGTGAGAAATGGCCACTTGTATTATATCTGTATTACTTTTGAACACATTTTAAAACCAGGCTGTACAGTTATTAGGCAGAAAACTATCAAAGCACACATTTTTGTAATGAACTATATGTACAACATCCATCTGTAACACAGTTTTATTTATTTAAGCTTGAATTAAAATGAACATAAAACATTTTTGTGTGTGTACAGCTTCTGCATGAGCACAATTCAAATACTGTTACTGCAAAACATAATATTTAAAAATTGAACCTACAGTAAAAGGGTATTGAAAAGTTCCATACAACACCCTTCACCCAACAGAGAAGCTGTGCACACATATAAAGTGTAAGAAGTTATTTATAACTTGCATTAAAGGAAAGATTGGCACCAAATGAGAATTCAGATATTAATAAATATTTAAATAAACTCATACTAAGCAAGTGCAGCATTGAACAATAGTTATAGTAATGTTAAGGGAAAAAAGGGGAAATCCAGGTAAACAACAACTGTCTTATGTTTTCTGTATCTAGCAGGTAATGAGATCCAATGTAACAGAAGCCAGAAGAGCCGGAGAACTAAGGAATTAGTTGATGCTGCTAAGTATGAATAAAGTAGTAAATGTAGTGTTCTGTCTTTAACTGGTTCCATTAACATATATAAGCAAGTATGTATTATGGCTGATAATTGAAGGCCTATAGTTCTTTCAGTACCTTAATAAAATGAACTGTAAATAATATTTTAATATATCAACGCAGTATACTGTCTTTAACTGATTTCATTACATGTAAGTATTTATAAAGAGTGGTTTCAGTTGTTAGTATAGGAAACCTGCAAAACATAAACCCTACCAGAACTTGATAGCAATACACATTCTTCCCCAAGTATGTATAAGAATGTCCCATTATCAATGGTCACAAGTATCCATAACCTCTTTTTATATAATTCTTCCATTGTACACAGAAGCACTTCCCATATCAGTGTTCCACTTTCCATACATTTTGTTTTACTTCAATAAAGATTTATAAAAATAAAGTTGTTTTCATGTAACAAGTTGAATGCTCTGCTACATTATGTGTGAATTTATTGTGCATTTTCCCTTTTGTCTCTTCCGCTCTTCTTTTTCCTCTTTTTTATTTTAATTTTACATTCCTTTGTCCCTTTTTATTTTATTTTCTTTGTCTCACATTTCTGTTCATTTGTTTACAGATCAAAATTCTTCAGGAGCAGCCCAGGAGTGTACAACCGAGGTTAAGCAGCATCCACCCTCTGCTCATCCAGGGACAGTCTCGCAGGATCAGGGCTGTGGCACCAGTTCCGCGAGTACTCTGGAATGTGGCAGCATGTCAAGCCTCAATGACGGCTTTTGGACTTACTATAGGACATGCTAGAGCAGGTCATGGACAGATGGCTTCACCATACTGAGGCCTCTCTTCAGCGGGTTTAAGGACTGCCCCAGCTGGTGCTGACCAACACACCACTAAAGGATCCTGCACCCTCAGCACTGGAGTCATCCACTGCAACACCATCTGGTAGTACAAACAATTGAACCTTTGTGGACTGGAGACTGCTGCTGGTGCCAATCCATGTCAACCCCTTTTTCCTTTATCCTGTCTCTTACACCCTTCTCACCCACACTACACTCTTACATAAAAAATATTTGAAAAACTGGAGGGGATCTATCCCCTGACAAAAACATAGCACCTCTCCTCTCCCATCTTCTTCAGTTTGACCTCTAGATGTGTTCCTGCTGTGTTTCCATCTTTATTGGGTCTCCTCTTTTTCAGTCTTTCCTATCTCCCTAGTAACCAAGAAAGTAAACAAACAGGAATCAACAAACTCCACAACCAGCAATGAGGTCCAGGAATGGAAAATGCAGGCCAACCAAAGTTTCAGTACTTTCATAAAACAGAACAGGATTGTGTGAAACATTGTTCTGTCTCTGTTTTTTTAGTCTCTCTGAACAATGGAAAAAATCCCCTGCCCTAGTTCTAAAGGGCTCACCTTGTATTCAGCGTTGTACCTCGCTGGTTACACTTCCTCAATGGCATCATCATGAACAGCAGGACTCTTAGTAGCTGGAGGTTTGGGATACCCCCTCCCTTCTATGTAGGCAACCCGGTCCCTCTCGAATTTCTTCTCCTTCTTGGCCCTGATAAAAGAAATTTCACGATCCACTTTCCTGAAAATGTCTTCATATTCTCCTCGGAATGAGAATTGTAAATCTTTATGTAAAACAGCATCCAATTTGTCTCCCTTGCTAATCAGCGCATCCAGTTATTTTTGATTATATCTAATAATGCACTCCAACAATTCACAGCCATGCCTGTTGAACATGGCAAGCAACTCAGAGTGAAAAGGACTCCCCCATTTAACACCATTTGGGAATTTCCAGGCTCTGAGACCCTTGGGAATCCTTTAGCTATAATGCTTTCCCACAGGTAAACATTCTCCAGCTGTAGTTTACGACACTTAGACACATTCTGTTCAAACGAAAATAATGAATCTTTAAAAGTTTGAGGTTCCTCAGCAGCACCATGGTTACCAAATGATAAAGAACCATTAAGCCATTGTTTTAAGTCCTTGTGCTGGTCTGCATGGGGCTGAGGGAGGGCAGAAATAGCTTCCTCAGTGGAAGAATTTCTTTGACCAGCAGTTAACAAACAAGAAGGTGTTTGTTCAAATTCTTTATCAGCATGCACAGCACCATCA
>NC_056747.1:1327190787-1327203287 GCF_019279795.1 Protopterus annectens
AGCAGTCCTCCTTTGAGCACCCCTGTCCATCTGTCTGTGTGGGACCTTGCCTGCACTCTGGCTATGGCTAGTGGCTACACTCACACTTGCCATAGTCACCACACTATCCTGTTCCATGCCACTGTCTATTATCTGTGGCTGCTGAGGATGGGGTATGTGTGAGCATTGTGACTGTGTGTGGGGACATTGTGGATGACTGTGGGATGCCAAATGGTGGAACAGATTCAGCCCCTGACAACCCAACCTGTGCCCCACTATGACCACCATCATTGTCAGAGTCTGCAGAGACACTGACATCATATTCTGAGCGGGAGGGACCACGACCACCATGTCCACCTGTGAGGGGAAGACAACATATGTAAATTATTTATTTATTTTATTTTACATTTGTTGACCGGGATAGTCTGACTGGATATATGTCCATTTTCAGTGGAGGCCCAGGGAGAAAAGCTCCAAGGTGCAAACAAATACATAGTTTACTACATAAAACATAGAATAGGCATACAAAAATAAGGCACAAAAATAATATTTACAAAGTATTTCAGAATAGCAAAAGATACATTAGTAATCAACAGTTTTACATAAATTGAGTTCTATAAGTCTCAAAGGTGCTTGAGAAACACTGGAGTTATTCCTTTATAATAAAATAATGTATTAGTCAGGTTTAGAACATGAGCAAGTCCAGTTTAATTTAAGGTATAGTTTTAGACTATGCTTGAATTGTCTTATGGAGGGTTCTAGGGTACTATTTTCTGGAAGGGAGTTCCAAATTTTACCTACATAGTTAGTAAACTGAGAGGCACTGGCTGCGTTATTAACTTTGATAGTTTGGAAAAGTAGTTTATTTGAAGATCGAAGTGTATTCAGATTGCTGTAGGGGTAGATTATGGGTTTCAGTGCTGGCTTTTTTTCCTGGTTGGTGTAAACCTTTATAGGCAACTATCAGTTGGTTAAACTAAATTAGGGAAGGTAATTCCAGCCACCCAAGAGATCTTAGATTGGTACAGTGATGTGTCCTGTAAGGTATGCCAGTGGCAAATCTGGCAATGTGATTGTAGTAAACTGATAATTTATTGAGTTCTGTTTTACCTAGGTTAGTTAGTAAAGGGGAAGCATATAGTAAGGTTGAAAGTAAATGAAAGCCGGTAATGGCAGATTGAACTGCTGATGTAAGGAAAGGCTTGATCTTGTAAAGTGACCCTAGTTTTTTATTAATGATTTTAATAGTTTTGTTAATGTGTATGTCAATTTTAAGGCTATTGTCGATATTAATCCTAATAGTTTTGCATGGGTGTCAGGAGAGATTGTGGTGCCATTGTTAGAGTATATAGAAAATGACAGGGGGTTAGACCTATAGGTGAGGTAAAAAGTAGCAGCTTAGTTTTATTAGGGTTTAAGATCAGATGACGGCCAGAAAGCCATTTTTCAACTGTGTTAAAAGTTAACTTAGATTCTGAGCACAGATCTGACTGAGAGGAAGCTGAACATAGAGTGGAGTCATCTGCATACTGTATGCAAGTTGCAATTGGTATGACAGTATGGAGATAGATAATGAATATAGAAAACAAAAGGGGTCCCAGTATGGATCCTTGGGAACTCCCAGAGAATTAGGTAAGAGGGCAGATAGTTCATTCTGCCATAGTACTGCCTGCTGTCTGCCATTCAAATAAGACTGGAACCAATGGAGAGCAGTCATGTCTAAGTAGGTAGTTTTTAGGGTCTGGATTAGTAGCTGGTGATCGACCATATCAAATGCCTTGGATAGGTCTAAGAAGAGGGCTGAGGATAGTTTGTTATAATTACGGTTATGATTTATAGTATTAGAGAAAGCAAGGAGGGCTGTAGTGGTGGAGTGATGAGGCCTAAAACCATGCTGTGAGTTGGACAGTAAATTATTTTGGATAAGATGATGCATTAACTGCTTATGGATACATTTTTTCAAAATTTTGGCAAGTGGAGACATGATGGCTATTAGACGAAAACTGGATAGATCGGTGGAACTTCCACCTTTATGGATTGAAATCACATAGGATGTCTTCCAGATGGAGGGGATAGAGGCTTCTGCTATGGACCAATTGACAAGAATGGAAATAGGATAGGCTATAGCATCAGCAGTTTTTTGCAGATACTCAGCGGGGAGATGGTCGGCTGACAAGGTCGTGGGTTTTAATTTTTTGAGTAGAGCTTGAATAAATGAAGTATCAACTAGATGAAATCTAAAAGAGAGTTGGGAATTAGAAGTAGAGAGATTTGTAATAGGGGAGCTAGGAGGTAGTTGACTAGCTAGGGATTGGATGGTTTCAGTGAAAAAGCAGTTGAAGATGTTTGTAACATCCTTGGGTAATTTATTAGAGGTGGCTGCACGGGGTGGGGTGGAGGTTTAGCCTGGGTGCATTAGTCTATTTATACTTGCCCAGAATTTTTTTTGGCTGTTATGATTTTTCTGTTGAAAATGGAAGTAATAATTTTTCTTATCAAGTAAGACAGATCTTTTGGTTTCATTTCTTAGCTGCCAATACCTAGTTTGATCTAGGAGTTTTTGCGGTGCACCATAGGGTCCAGGCATTATTTCTAAGGGCAATTTTAGATTTGGTTTCATTAGTAAGCCATGGTGCAGTTTTTGATTTTACTCTGATGGAGCTTATGGGAGCATGATAATTCAAGATTTCAAGAAATTTATTATTGAAGTAAGCTACGGCTTCTTCTAGGGGTAATTGTTTTAGGTTTGACCAGTTACAAGATTTAAGTTCTTGGAAGTTGACTAGATTGAAGTTTTTCTTGACTCTTATAGTTTTGAGACTGGGATTATGGTGTTCTATGGCTTTATACGTAATTATATAGGTAAGGAAGTGATCACTCAAATCATCAAGAAGGGCACCTGAGGTATGCATTTGGGGTTGGGAATTAATAAGTATCCCGTCTAGTATACTTTCTTTATTGCTAGGTTTACCTATCCTGGTAGGAGTTGAAATGGTTTGAGTAAACCCTTAGAGGTTAATGTGGGTGGAGGGTGATTCAGAGGAGCAGATGTTCCAGTTTATGTTGCAATCACCAAGTACTATTGTTTCCTGAGGGCAGTTACTGGACAATAAGATGAGGATGCATTCTAGAGTAGTATTTTTCCCAGGACGGATATACAGGCATACAATCCTGATACATTTGTTATTGTTTATTTGTAGTTTAATGGATAGCATTTCTGCATTGTTTGTTGGACAAGGATGTAAGGGGTCAATGGAAACATTGAGTGAAGATTTATAAAGTACTGCTACCCCACCTCCTTTCCTAATAGACCTATCTAACCTAAGAATATTATACCTGGGTGGTAATATTTCATTATCAGAAGTTGAAGGTTTTAGCCAAGTTTCTGATAGACATATATCAGGGGAATGGGTGGCTAGGAGGGCATGTAGTTCATGCACTTTGCTATTCAGGCTTCTGATGTTAAGGTGGCAAACCAATAGTGAGTTGAGGGGCTTATTAATAGGTGTTATTTTGGGGAGGTAAGCTGAGTGGGGCTTGTTATGTTAAGGGTGGATGGGCCAGGGTTAGTATGAATGTCACCAGCTATTATTAGGTTAGAGAGTGTGTGTGTGTGTAGTAAGAGTTTCACAATTGTATCTATGAGTTTGTAATAGTTTTTGCATTATAAGGTTTGCTGGAACACACACACACACACACACACACACACACACACACACACACACACACACACACACACACACACACACACACACACACATACAGGTGAGGTGGCACAAAGGCATTACACAGACCTCACAATAGCCAACTAGTGACATTCACTACACAGTCAGACCACAACATATACACTTTGGACAGGCCCTCAACATCATGCAGTGCAGCCCTTTCCACTTAATGTTACTATTAATATACACCTCTGGGATACGTGAGTAGTATCACTAATTAATGACATAATTTGAGTTTCACACTTCAAAACTTGCAGTAAATGTATGTTAAAACAAAACCGGTTACTCTAACAACCTTCTAAGCTTACAGTGGATACAATAAGTGTACACACCCCTGTTAACATGTCAGGTAATGTTTCTCACCATTAATGCAACCTATAACCTGTGCAATCCAATTGAAGAACAAACACGTCGATTAGGGGTAACATATAGGAAATGAAATACGTACAATAGGCTCATTGTACACCCTTAAACTAATACTTTGTTAAAGCATGTTTCAATTTAATTACAGCAGTCAGTCCTCTTGGGAAGGTGTCTATCAGCATGGTACATCTTGACTTAGTAATATTTGCACACTCTCCATTGCAGAAGCCCTCCAACTCTGTCAGATTGCGAAGGCATCTCCTGTGCACAGCCCTCTTCAGGGCACTCCACAGATTTTCGATTGGATGTAGGTGTGGACTCTGGCTGGGCCATTCCAAAACATTGATTGTCTTCTGATGAAGCCATTCTTTTTCTGATTTGGATGTATGGTTTGGGTGATTGTCGTTGGAAAGGTGACATTCCTCTTCATCTAAAGCTTTCTAGCAGACAACTGAAGATTTTGGGCAAAAAGGGACTGGTATTTGGAACTGTTCATAATCCTCTCCAACTTGGCTAAAGGCCCACTTCCAGCTTATGAACAGCAACCCCATAGCAGGACACTGCCATCACCATGCTTCACCATGGGGATGATGTCCTTTTGGTGATGCACAGTGTTGTTATTGCTCCAAACAAACCTTTTGGAATTGTGGTCAAACAGTGCAACCTTGGTCTCACTACACCATAACGCATTTTCCCACATGTTTTTGGGAGACCCAATGTATTGTTCTTGAGAATTTACCCAGACCTGTATGTTGTTCTGTGTGAGGAAAGGCTTCTATTTTCCAACCCTATCCCATAGGCCAGACATGTGGAGAATATGGGAGATTGTTGTCACATGTAGTACACAACCAGTACCTCCCAGAGATTCCTGCAACTCCTTTAGTGTTGCTGTAGGTCTCCTGGCAGCCTCCCTGACCAGTTTGGGTCTTGTCTTTCAACACATTTGGAGGGATGTACACTTCTTTGCAATGTCACTTATGCCCCATTTTTTCACCACCTTTTGATAACTGTCATCACTGTGTTCCATGGTATATATAATGCAGTGGAAATGTTTTTTTACCCTTCTCCTGGCTGATAACTTTCAACAATGACATCACTTTGGTGCTTTGTAAGCTCTATGTGAACCGTGGCTGTTGCTGTAGCAGGCAACTGGGTAAATGTCAGGAAAATCCTTGTAGGACAGCTGACCATTATTTGGTGTTAATTAAAGAGTCTCTGTAATTGATGGCAGGTGTGTACCCAAGAAGACGTAATGCTGTAATTATATCAAAAGCTGCTTCAACACAGTATTAGCTTCTGCCCATGCACACTTATGCATCTAGCTTATTGTACATTTTTTGTCATAATTGTTCCCCTAACAGATCAGTTTGTTTTACAATTGAATTGTACAGGTTATAGGTCACATTAAAGGTTGGAAGAGTTTAGAAATGTTTTGTAATGGTGTCATTTTTGTATATCACAAATACCTGGCATTTTAACAGGGGTATGTACACCTTTTATATGTACTGTATAAGACTAATTTTAAAATAAGTCCCTAGTTTTGGGCCTTTGACCCCCCATTATCAGTCTTTGTCCAGATTTCTTGCAATGACAGGTTGTGAGGTATGCTACAGATATGTTACATCTCCTGCAAATAGGCCTCTGTGTTGACCACTGTGATGCAATGCAGTTATCCCACCACAAGTGAACATGCACATATCACAATATGGCTGAGAGAAACAGTTGTGTGCATGGTAACATGAATGACCCTAGCACGCCTAGGATACTAGTGAGCCACAACAGGACAATCCCATACTCACTGGTGTCAGGCTGCTATCCCACTTCCAGACCAAAGGGACCTATGTAGTTGTGGGGGAGAGATATTGTCAGCAGACTCACATGTGGCATTGGTACAAGATTAATGCTACTTTTCTGCACAGGTACAGTACAAGCTCTGATAGTACACAATTTGCTGTTCTTCACCATAGATGTACACTTGTGTGCATTACAAAACCCCACCCACAAATGCAGTTTGACCTGACATATACATCTAGATACTCTACAGAATCCAGTATGACTGCGACAGTATTCAATTTACATGCACTGAGGCATTACCTGGATGTTCCTCACCTGTTGCCTGGGTGCCACCCACCTCCATGACTTGTGTTTCTTGGCTTGGCTGGTGTGTGGTGGGTGCCCAAAGGTTGGCAAGGAGCTCCTCTGTTGCTGTAAGTGGGGCCTGTGTGGCAGGACCATCATCTGTAGTGGTACAGTCCCTGGCCATGGCAGCAGTCTTTTGCCAGGCACGATCAATCAGGTCAATTGCCCGATGCCTGACCTGATCTTATGTGCATCCATGGTGGCCCAAGTTGTTAACTCTGTGGAAAAGGTCATCCCACAGGACAGTCCACTCCTGTAGATTGTGTTGACCATAGCCAAACATTACCCCATGGTGCTGGATGATGGCATCTGTGATGGCTGCATTTTCAGCTGCAGTATATGGTGGTTGTCTTTGCCACTGCATGTCACCTGGAAGACATAAACAGGGAAACACATCACAGGATCTCATACATTGGTCAAAGTTATTTACAGAACCTGCGCATCAACATTGACTAGCACTAGCCACCACTTACAGCCACATCATACCCCTGTCATCTATCAGTACAATATGAACCTGCATTGCACTCCTGGTCAGATGTGTCATGTTCCTCCCAATGAGGGCCAGTACATTGCATAACGCACCATTCATCATTCACCTTTGTGTAGGGGGATGACAGCGGCCATCCTCCTTGTAGATGGGATGTCAATAGTGCTCAGGCTTTGCTTCCGTACGGTGCGTAATGGAGCTGGAAGCATATGCCTGGGTTCATGCAGGATGCAGACAGGAATATTATCAGGCCCCAAGGGGACTTGCTTTTGTTAATTTTGTAATCTTTGTAATTTTGTAATCCAATGTAACTACTGTCTGTTTATTTTAACTGTGGAGCTTTTCTCCCCGGGCCTCCGTTGAAAATGGACCTACTTCCAGTCGGACACTCCCAGTCAACAAATGTAAATAAATAAATAAATAAATTTTGAATAGGCATGAAGCACCTGCTCCCTGATGATGAGGGGAGGGGTGTGGGTGCTGTGCATATCCACCTATACTGATAGTGGGACAGGGGGAAGATGTTTGCCCTTAACCTTTCTGAAGTGGTTTGGCTATAGCTATGGTGTGTGTGTATGTGGTGTGATTGACCACCATTACAGGGTGGGGTGGGTTGTTGCCTCTGAGATTGAAGACATATGTGAAGACGGCCTTGTGACTGGCGTTGGTGGATGTGTTTGATTTGTACTCATAGTTAGCCTTACAGTAATTCACATGTGACCTTATATCCTCACTCAGACAAAGGTTGACTTGCTTCCAAGATGGTGCCTGCTCCCACTTAGCTCTGTAAAGACAATATAGTGGCCAATTATGTAGTTTGTGCATTGCTGCTGTCCAGCAAAGGGGATTAATCTACCTTGGTGGAGGCAGGTTTTACGAGTGAGATATTGATGAGTCCATACAGATATGCAGGTTCTTATATAGCTGTTTGTAGTAGACATGGACACAAGGTCATAACACAGTTGGAAACCTCTCCGGTTTCAACCTGATAATCATGCTTATTCTAGTACCCATGTCTGTGTCAGGGCAATGCAACAACCAGTAGCTGTAGAAATTTATGTCTCTTGGATGCATGGAAAGATTACACAAGACCTCCAAAGCAAAAAAAAGGAACCTCCACCCCTCAACACAATCCAAATAACACATAGCCCACAGACTCAGTGTGCCACTCAACCACAGCCCATAAGGCAAAACAACATACCCAACACACTAGTCATAGGTGATTCTATAGTCAGGCACACTAATGTCCCACTCACCAGGTTGAACAAGGAAAAGGTTACTGTCAGCTGCCTGTCAGGTGCTAGGATCTGCCACATAACCCACGCACTCAGGTCACTCCACAACCAGTACAAATATGACTCTGTCATTGTCCATGTTGGTGTGAATGACCTGAGATGTACCTCCCTGGACTACATGAAAAGAGACATGGAAGAGTTCTCAGATCTTGTAGCCCAGACAGGTATGACCCTAGCCCTGAGTAGAATCCTGCCATCTCCCAGAATGATACCACAGTACAAGGACAAAATGATTGACTTCAACAATTGATTAAGCTTCAGGTGTCATTCTAAGGGGATCCAGTATCTATTTGCCTGAGACGACATGGTCAACAGACCATGATGCTTTGCCAGAGATGGCCTGCACCTGTTACCCCAGGGATTCCAGATACTGGCTAAGGCTCTTGCTGCTCCTATAGTGCCTTTTTTAGGCAAGATTCAAATGCCAAATTTACCACCCTAACAGGAACAGGCAAGCAAAACTGAGAGTAATGCTACTCAATGCTAGAAGTCTAAATCTCAAAATGCACTCCCTCAAGGCACTCCTTAAAATGGAGAATATTGATATCTGTGCAGTGATTGAGACCTGGTTCAAGGCTCCAGACAGCACCCCTGCATTACCAGGGTATAACTCATACCACACTTTTTGGCTATCTAACCTGGACTGGAACACCAAAGGTGGAGGTGTGTCTATATTCATTAAGGATATTCACACGTCCAGGCTAGTTGCTCAGCATACTGCATCCGAGGTTATCCAAGTGCAACTAACTTTGGGCAAAACTGCAATCCAAATTGTAGCTTGCTACAGATCCCCCACCATGCCCAAGGATTCCCACTCCTCTTTTCTTGATATACGGGAAAATATTAGGGTTCAACCAAACACCCTAATAATGGGCGATTTTAACTACCCCACCATTAACTGGGAAAACTACTCATGTACCAACTCCTTTGCTCAACGCTTTCTGGAATTCATAAATTCCAATGCCCTGGATCAACTTATCCACACCCCCACCAGGGGCAACAATATCCTAGACCTAGTCATTACCAACATCAGTGACCAGTATTCCACACCTGAAGTCAACTCCTCGTTGGTCAGATCCGACCATAAGCTAATCACCCTAGATATCCACATCCCGGCCCCACCCCCCATTAAGGAAAGCACGGTAAAACATTTCTCCAAAGCCAACTTCATGCTTCTTAAGACAGAAGTGGCGAACTTCATGACACCCATGCAGATGGACAATACAGTTACGACTGCTGAATCCTACACAAATGCACTCTATATGCACTTACATGAGTGCATGGATCATGCTATCCCAAAGAGAACCAAGACACTATCCTCCAAAAAAGGAAGCCAATCTGGTGGTCCCCTGCCATAAACAAACTCTATAACAGAAAGAAGAAACTGTTGCAAAAGCGAGTAAAATCCCATGAGTGAAGGAGCTCCCTGGTCAGCCTTAGTAAGAAGCTGAGATCCCTTATAAGATCCTCCAAAGCTAGCTATGAAAACAAAATCTCCACTGATTCTAAGAACAACCACAAAGCATTCTATAGCTACATCAAGAATCTCAATGGCAACACCCAGATCTGCTCTGAGTTATAGCACAATGGCACGAAAATTACAGAGCCAACTGATATTGCCAACATACTGGCAGATAGGTTCAGTGCTAACTTTACCCCCACCCCCCTCTCACCCCCTAAAGGGGCCAGATCTATACAGGAAGAATGCAGCATCCCTGTAATCATAACTATGCAAGTAAAATCTGCACTCTCTAAAGCCAAAAACGCAGCATCCATGGGACTGGACAACACCCCAGGCTGTGTTTTACACGAACTTCAGAACGAACTGGCTGCCCACCTAAGCACCATGTTCAATCATAGCCTCACATCAGGTTTTGTGCACACTGAATGGTGTACAGCAACTGTTATCCCACTCCACAAAGGGGAGCCACCACTGATCCCAGGAACTATCGCCCTATTAGCCTAACGAGCTTGGTCTGTAAGGTCATGGAATGTATCATCATGGAACTCATAAACAAAGACATTGGTAACCTCAAAACTCTGGGCCCCACCCAGTTCGAGTCTGTGAAAGGCAGATCATGCCTCCTGAACTGGATCGACTTCTTTAAGACAATCACCAAAGCCTTAGATGAGGGTAAAGTGGTTCACACAGCCTATCTTGACCTCACCAAGGCTTTTGACACCATACCCCATTCTGGAATTATAGCTAAACTCACTCAACTAGGTATAAATCCCTACATCACAAGATGGGTTGCTAACTAGCTCACTGACAGAACCCACACTGTAAAAGTTGCAGACTCCAAATCTGACTTCAAGCCAGTGACAAGTGGAGTACCACAGGGTCCAGTCCTGGGACCTCTCCTGTTTGGTATCTACTTCTCTGAAGTACAGGCTAGCACAGAAGGCCTTTGACTACTGAAGTTCGCAGATGACTGCAAACTAGGAGCTATAGTAGAGTCCCCAAATGATGTGGACATCCAACAGAAGGGCCTCACTGAGACAGATGCCTGGTGTCAGAGCCATGGCCTCAAGCTCAATGCCAAAAAGTGCATTTTCATCCCCTTTGGTAAAAACTCTGTACCCATGAACTATAACATAGGTGGCAGTCTACTTAACGCTGAATGTGTGATAAGAGACCTTGGGACCCAGGTGGACAGTAGTCTCTCCTTTGATAATCACATTGCCATAGTAGTCAGGAAATCCTTCTATGTGGCACACCTCATCACAAAAGGGTTTTTATCCAGGAAAAAAGAGGTCATTGTTCCCATCTACTTGACACTCATTAGACCCATTATAGAGTACAACACCCCTTTTGGAATGTACCTCACAAGACATCTGCAGCAGCTGGAAAGGCCACAGAAGTACCTCACAAAGAGGATTACTGGCATCAAACAGATGCCCTACACTGACCATCTCAAAAAACTCCAGCTTTACTCCATAGCATATCGCCTACTCCGAGGTGATCTCTGCCTAACATGTAAAGCTATGTCAAACCCAGAGCTGTTGGACATGCTAAACCTAAAGAAATCCCAATCCCTCTGAGCTATACAGTCTAGGGACCTAAAACTTGTCACTACAATAAACAGGACATGCTGGAGGGATATATTCCTGTCCCATTAACTTCCCATACTCTGGAACAAGCTACCCATCTATGTCAAGCAAAGTTCCTCATTAGCACTCTTCAAGAAAAATTTTGATGAGTGGATGGGAAATAGGAAATACACCCCGGGGATCACTTCTGTGGCTCTGCTCGATGGGGGCACAGGAAAATAACTTTCTTGGGTGGCGTAAGCCAGGGAACCTTGTTGGCTAGGCTTACTTTGGCCCTTGGGCCAATAGCCTAGTACCTAACTATGAACAACATGCACAGCTTATTTACCTGACATTTTGCATCCCATGCCTGTTGTTATGAGGCTTCCAGTACACCTACTCATGCATACATGTGAACAGGTAAGACCTGATACACATTTCTGTTCTATGTCAGTATAGCACACTGTATTTACACTCTTGCTGCTCAGTCATACCTCTCAACCTGTTAGAGCAGGACATCTGGAGGATGCCACACATACATGGGAGGCAATGGCCCAAAATTATAGCCTTTGCATTCACATAAATACCCTGGAGGATGTCCGACACTCATATGTATGCTAGTATATTCTAATGTCAGTCTTCACAGATTTGCCAATGATTTGCTAGACATAACACAACTCTGTATGTAAATGACTACAAATATGAGGCACACATATGGTCAGTGTGCATAACACTGGACAGTTGAATGGTATGAGCTCAGTATATCACATGCAGTTCAACACACACATCTGTGACAGTAGTTTACTATGTAAATACCCTGTATAGGACTCTCAGATTTGTAAGACAAACATGTATATCACAATTATATTCACAATTAACATATGGATATTTGCGACATTCCAGTAACTGGCCTAGCAGTGTCACACTCAGTATTGTTCAACAGACACTACAGTAGTAGTCTTATATGAGCCATTCCTTCCTGGGGTGACTCAGGGGCCTGAGCTGTGATCTATTTCACTGCAGACAGACCCAGATGCTATGGACATAGGTGCTGATCAGCACTATATCAGTACAGCAAGTCTTGTTGAGACATAGCTGTTTAACATCCTATATCCCATTATTGCATACCCTCTACTGCATTCCATTACATGCTTACATGTTTGACATACCTTTTATCCCCCAAGTATTGTTGGTTTTAATTTCTATTTCTGTCTGTCTGTGTCTGTGTCTACCCATGTAGAGGTATAGACCTGTTTTGCATTGGCAGCAGCTTGCCTTTTGTAGGTAATGTTCATGAGCAGGTGATGGCCTGTGCACCGATTGGTGTCTCCACTTGCTAATTGCATGCAGAACAGCTGTGTTGTTATCCCTATAGCTAATGGCATGGCAACACACTCCTATAATTGAGTACTTCATGTAGGTGTTGCCCCTTTTCCTTGCCTGTGAGGAGAACATCATGGAGGTGTGTGAACAACAGCATCA
>NC_056747.1:1327208287-1327405787 GCF_019279795.1 Protopterus annectens
TACAGACCAAGGTGACATTGCTTCCAATGAGGCACCTGTTCTTTCTTGGCCCATCCAGCAATTGTTTCCACCTTTTATGGTATTTGTGTATTGCTGCTGTCCACCACAGGCTTTTACCCTACGTTGAGGGAGTTGATGTTGTCCTGTCAGGTACTGCTGAGTCTATACAGCTTTGTGGGTGCCCACATAGTATTGTGGTGTGGACCTGGACACTGTTGCTAGTTCCAACAAATGGGACGTTGGCTATACAGCTACTTCTACCTGTTCTGATGGGATTTATAGTCATTTGTATACAGTTCATTCTGTCTGACATTGTAAGGGGGGGGCAGGGGAAATGGTGACCTGAAGAATGATGGCTATGTGGTCAGATATTACCAAGAGGGACAGCACTGTAGGAGTGTTACAGTGACTACTCATGTTGGTTAGGAGCAGGTACATGAGATTCCCACCTGCTGTAGGAGTGTTGACCATCTGATACACTGCATTGCCATTGACAAAGCCGAGAAATCTATGGGTGTTCATGTTCGGGTGGTATAGGTCAGGCGGACTATGGTTGGGTATTTGAAGGCAACCAGGAGGAGGGTAGATGATTGAATTCTGACAGATTCCAGCAGGTCCCAATAGGTGTGGTGGGTGTCCATAGTCATGGTTGGAGACCTGTAGCTAGCTATGATTTGAGTTGGTGTTTTGTCAACTGTTAACTGCACTTGGGATGTCACCCATGCGTCATACTATTTCGCCAGCCTGGAGGTGTATATGTGTATGCTAATGTTCAACACTCCACCTCCTGTGGCTTTGCAGGCCTCCATTTCATGTCTAAACATATGATGGGATGAGTGACCTGGCAAGGTTGGTGTGCTCTCCACAGCTGTAAAGCAGGTGTCAGTGACTGCACAAATGTCAGCATCCTACAGGACAATGTACACTTCCATTGACGTGGATTTCATGGTGAGACACCTATCTCCTGTTAAAACAAGATATCCTCACAAAGGCACACATCACTGGTGGGCAAAGGCCAGGAAATATTGTCACTTTATGAATCTAGCTGAAACACACAGTTGCCAGCAAAGATGGTGTCACATTCACGGGTGTACTCTGCAGGATATGACATCTGACAATGAAATGTATGCTAATATGTTATGACGTCAGTCTTTAATGGGTTACCAGTGATTTGACACACAATACACAACTGTCTGAGGCAATGACTACAAATATGAGGCAGACATGTCGTCAGTCTGCAAAACTCCAGACAGTTGGCAGGTATGGGCTCAGTATATCACATACAGGATAACACACATCTACACCTGTCACGTAGTATGCATATACCCTATGTACATCTATTACATTTGTAAGATAAGCGTACATATCAGAGTAGCATTCACAGGGGACATATGACTAATTACAACATCCCAGGTAGCTGCCCTAACAGTGACACACTCAGTATTGGACAACAGAGACTCCATTAGTAGTCATACATGAGCTGACCTTTGCTGGGTTGACTCAGGGGCCAGAGATGTGCTCCATGTCAATGCAGGCAGGGCAAGCGGAAATGGCCATAGGTGCTGGACAGCAGCATGTGAGTCTATCAGGTCTTGTTGCGGCCTAGTGTTTAATGTCCAATTTGAGATCATAGCATCCCCCTTCTGCATTCCATTGCATGCTTGCATGATTGACATACCTGTTATAGTGCTCAGGAGTTCCCTCATAGCAATACAGTTGGTTAGGTTTATGTAGTCTCAGTCTGTTTTTCTGTAGATGGGTTGAGATCTGTGTTGCACAGGCAGCAGCTTGCCTTTTGTAGGTATTGTTCATGAGCAGGTGATGGCCTGTGCATGAATCGGTGTCTCCCACTTGTACTTGCATCCAGAGCAGCTGTGTTGTCTTTCCATTTGCCAATGCCATAGCAACACAGTGCTACAATTATAGCCTTCGTGTGGGCCTTGCCCCTTTTCCTTGCCTGTGTGGTGGACATTATGGAGTTGTGAGGGCTACAGCTTCACAGACAGTAGGTGGGAATACCTCTCAGGAGAGGACATGTGGAGATAGCCCAGCAACATGGGAAACAAAGCTCCAGAAGTGGGTACAGATTGTAAGTCAGTAGTGCTGTTATACACAGAGAGAGTTGCTAGTTTAACAGGGTTCATCTGGACATGCATTTTCTGTGTGACGACGTCTGACAGTGATATGTCTCTGACATACCTCTCAACTGTCCTGACGTCCACAGACTTCCCAGGGGCTCCCTGTTATGTTTGGTCTGTTCCTCAGACAACGTCTGTTTTTGTGGAAGCAGTAGGATAATGTAAAGATTGTAGCCAGTAAATGTTGACACCCATTGGTGTTTCAGACATCATATCCTTCAGGGATGTTATGTTACAACAAAGCCTGTGACACTGTCAACTGTTTCAGTTTGTAACACCATTATGTGAGATATGTCCCTCTTTCCAGCCCCCTGTCCTGCCAATATGTCATGCTGTGTCGTGATGTCTTGCAGTAAGAGGGTCAGAGGTATGTGATATCATTATTTATTGACTGCACTCAAGATATCATCCCATTGACTTGGCAGACTCCTGGAAGTGGTATGCAGCAGTGGCCATGAATATGGTCAAACACCCTGGACATTCTGTGGAAATCGGTACATATGAGAGTTATGTATGTCTGGCCATTGTAAAGTGACTGCCAAGATTGTGTAGCAGTGCTGAGTGTAGATGTTTGTTTGGCTGGGTAGGGAAAATAACAGATGTGAGTGTCACAGATCCTTTTTCTATCTGACTGTGCATGCTGCTACGGCTGCTGGTGGTCTATCAGGTGTGTATGTTTGTAGGGGCAGACTGAGAATGGTCCTGTAACACCTCAGGATTCCCAGTACACTGTGAGTTGGGCCAGTATATGTCAGTGTATTGTGTGACTGGGAATCAGGATATGTTCATTCAGTCATTCTACTCTAGAGTTCATTTGGGGTACTGTAATGTTGCTGTGACTGTGGCCCAAATGGTTGTGGGTGGACATTTATGCACCACTATCTGCTTTTCCCTACAGTTCCATCCCTGTAGTGCATGATATATTTGGCCATACATGGGTAATTCCCCAGAGCTGATTTGAGTTAGTGTCGTGTTGGTCTTACTGTGGTTCAGAAGGTGCTGGGTGACATGGTAGGCGGCTGTCACAGGTTTTTCCATTCTGTTACATGACTGTGGTCATACCTCTCCACTGTCCAGATGTCTAGACACTGTCCTGATGTGTGGCTCATATGTTTTGTCTGTTGGCCACGACAGTTGTGGGTTTCTGAGAAATCACTGGGATGATGTGAGCATTGACATCAGTAACTTTTGACATTCATTTGTGTTTCAGACCTGGAATCTGTCTGGCATTGTATGTTAAGGCACACCATGCCACTCTAGCAGACTTCTACACATATGACAGCCATATTTCAAACATGTCACTATTGTTTGTCCTTTACCCCCCCCCCCCCGTTTGTCGAGGTTTCTGCAGATTTGTTGCAGTAAAAGCTTCTCTTCTAAATAAGCACTCTCAAACTTAAGTAGCACTACATCCACCTACCACCCCAACCACTTCTCTTAAAGGCACAGCACTCTCTTATAAATTTCTAGCATGTCAAGTGGTAGATTGCTAGGATCTTCTCCTGTTCAGCTGGTTAATCTGGGAATCTTGAGACAATGCTATAATTGTCTCATGTACACAGACAACCCTCTCCTCCTCCCAACAAACACAAATACATATGAGAGATGCAACTATATAGCCAGACTGGAGGCTGAACTCTCTCAACTCAGGACTGGCAAGACCAGACAGGAGGAGAAGGTAACCACACACACAACAAACCCAGTCACACATAGACCTACCCCAACTGCAAATCAAACACATAATAACACAAAAACATACTCGGAGGCTCTATTAAAAAACTTACCAAAACAACAGAGGCTCCCAAAGCAGACACCCAAAAATCCACCACCTCAAAACATAACACATGCTACACATACTTCAATAAATCGGTGTGTCAATAAATCACAGCCCTTAAGGCCAAACACTATGCCTGATACACTAGTGATAGGTGACTCTATAGTCAGACACACTGACGTCCCACTTACCAGGCTGAGCAAGGAGAGGGTAACAGTAAGCTGCCTATCGGGGGCTAGGATCAGCCATATAACACACGCACTCAGGTCACTCAAAAGCACGTACAAATATGACTCCGTCATTGTCCATGCCGGAGTGAATGACCTGAGACGTACCTCCTTGGACTACATGAAAAGAGACATAGAGGTGCTCTCTGATTATGTAGCCCAGGCTGGTATGACCCTGACCCTGAGCAGCATCTTGCCCTCACCAAGAATGATGCCACAATACAAAGACAAGATGATCAGCTTTAATAATTGGCTCAAATACTGGTGTCATTCTAGGGGGATCCAATGTCTGTCTGCTTGGGATGACATGCTGGACAAGCCACGCTGCTTCGCTAGGGACGGCTTGCACATGCCACCACTGGGCTTCCGGATATTGGCTAAGGCTCTTGCCACCCCCATAGTGCCTTTTTTAGGCAAGGCTCAAAAGACGAACCCACCTCCATAGAAAACAAAAATGGAAAAAAGTTAAGGGTAATGCTGCTCAATGCCAGAAGTCTAAATCTCAAGATGCAGGCTCTCGAAGCACTCCTCAGTATGGAGAACATCGATGTCTGCGCAGTAACTGAGACCTGGTTCAAGGCTCCTGAGAGCACCCCAGCGCTACCAGGCTTTACCTCGTATCATGCTTTTCGGCCCCAAAACCCGGGCCAAACCACAAAGGGAGGGGGAGTGTCCATATTCATCAAGGATACCCACACCTCCAGGTTAGTGGCAACTCATGAAGCATCGGAGACCATCCAGGTGCAGCTAACCATAGGCAAAACTGCTATACAACTGGTTGCATGTTACAGACCACCCTCCGAATCTCAAGAATCCCACTCAGCCTTCCTGAAGACATTGGAAGATATGAATGTCTCACCAAATACCATCATATTGGGAGACTTCAACTACCCTAACATAGACTGGGTGCACTATTCTAGCCCTAACACTCTAGCCCAAAGGTTCCTGGAATTCATAAACTCAAATGCAATGGAACAGCTAGTCACCTCTCCCACAAGGAGGGATAATATACTAGACCTGATCATCACAAACATGGGGACAAAATGTTCCACACCGGAAGTATTCCCCTCACTGGTGAGATCTGACCACAAACTAATCACCCTGGATATACATTTACCACCTCCACCCCCAGCACAAAAGACTACAGTGAGAAACTTCTCAAAAGCCAACTTTACACTTCTTAAGACTGAGATGGTATCATTTAAGCTCACAGGGCCAATGGAAACCACATCCCACAATGCTGAATCCTACACAAATGCTTTCTACGGACATCTCCAAGAATGCATGGATCGTGCAATCCCAAATAAAACCAAGACCCTCTCCACCAAAGGAAAACGTCCTGTCTGGTGGACCCCAGCCATAAACAAATTGTATAACAAAAGAAGGAAGCTTCTGCAAGACAGAGCAAAATCCCATAAAGGGAAGGCATCTCTGATCAGCACTAGTAGAAAGCTACGTTCTCTCATAAAAACATCCAAGGCCAACCTTGAGAGAAAAATCGCCAAGGACACCAAAGATAACCACAAGGCATGCTTCAGTTATGTTAGAAACCTGGGCGGAAACCCTCAGATATGCTCAGAGTTAGTACACAATGACAAAAAATTTACCGAACCCACAGATATTGCCAACATTCTGGCAGACAGGTTCAGTGCAAATTTCTCCCCTCCCTCACCTCCAAAAGAAGAATTACTTATCCCAGCTGAATGTAACCTCCCTGTCATCTCTGATGTCCAGGTGAGAACTGCTCTCAGCAAAGCAAAAAACACAGCATCAATGGGACCTGATGGTATCCCCGGCTGCGTGATACGTGACCTCCAAGAGGAGCTAAACCCGCATATAAAAATGCTATTTAACCTTAGCCTTACTACAGGATATGTACCTGAACACTGGTGTACAGCAACAGTGGTCCCACTCCACAAGGGAGGCTCCACTACAGACCCTGGGAACTACCACCCCATAAGCTTAACCAGCCTGGTCTGCAAAGCTATGGAAAGAATTATTATGGAACTCATAAACAACGACATTGGGGACCTACAGACACTCGATCCCACCCAGTTCGGCTTTGTAAAGGGCAGATCCTGCCTTTTGAACCTGGTTGACTTTTTTGAAACAGTCACTAGAGCCATTGATGAGGGCAAGGCAGTCCATACAGCCTACCTGGACTTGGCTAATGCCTTCGACACAATACCCCACTCAGGCATCATAGACAAGCTAAACAGCTTAAATGTAAATCCATATGTCACTAGATGGGTTGCAAACTGGCTAAAGAACAGAACCCATAAAGTCAAAATTGCAGGACCCATGTCAGACTCAAAGCCAGTCACAAGTGGTGTCCCACAGGGCTCTGTCCTGGGACCCCTCTTGTTCGGCATTTACTTCTCAGATGTGAAAGCAAACATGGGAGGATTGTGGCTGACAAAGTTCACAGATGACTGCAAACTAGGCGCCATAGTCGATACACCAGCTGACACATACATCCTACAGAAAGGCCTCACCGAAACGGACAACTGGTGCCGGAATCATGGCCTTAAACTGAATGCCAAGAAATGTATAGTCATCCCCTTTGGGAAAAACAAAGTACCCACAAATTATCACATAGACAGTAACCCACTGAGTATGGAAAAAGTAATCAAAGACCTGGGGACCCAAGTTGATAGTGACCTCTCATTTGACACCCACGTTGCCAAAGTGGTTAGAAAAACTTTCTACCTTGCCCACCTTATCATGAAGGGGTTCACATCCAGATCAAAGGAGGTCATCGTACCCCTATACTCCTCCCTTATCAGGCCCATGATTGAGTACAATGCCCCATTTGGTATGTACCTCACCCGGCACTTGCAGCAGCTGGAGAGACCCCAGAAGTACCTCACCAAGAGAATCAAGGGTCTCCAACATATGTCATATGCTACCAGGCTAAAGAAACTCCAGCTCTATTCAGTATCATACCGCCTGCTCAGAGGTGATCTGTGCCTGACATACAAGGCTATGTCCAACCAGGAATTGATGGACATGCTCCACCTCAAAAAATCCAAATCCATTAGAACCACGAGAGCCAAAGATTTAAACCTCATTACAAATATGAATAGAACATGCTGGAGGGACAGATTCATAACTCAGAGGCTTCCCATACTCTGGAACAGAATCCCAGTTCATGTTAGGCAGAGCCCCTCACTGACCTCTTCAAGAGAAATCTTGACGAGTGGATGGGAGATCGTAGGTTTACCCCGGGGTCACCCCTGTGTCACTACTTGACAGAGGCACAGTAAATTAATTTTAATAAGTAAGGGGGTCTTCAATGTGTCACTACTAGACAAAGGCACAGTATTCTAAATTTATTCTGTACACCTTAGTACCACTACATGGGGTGGCGAAAGCCACATCTCTAGGGCTAGGCTTACAAATGCCCCAGGGCAGATAGCCTAGTACTAAACTATGAAACTATGAAAAGGATGGCTATCTGTCTATATATCTCTGTATAAATATATAATATATATATACATATATATATATATATATATATATATATAAATATATATATATATATATATATATATATATATATATATATATACACATTTATATGTATATAACAGTTCTACAGATATATAACTCCCCCTTATATTGAATGACTGTTGTGCATGGTATGTTTGTAAAAGCATTACAAATTCCTACAGCTCAGATGCTGTAGTGGTATGTCACTGTGAATGTTGTGCACAGGGTCCTGATTTTCAGACTAGCAGGTGATCAATTTTTTCATTAATGTTAAATGACCAGAATGAATGATATGGTTGTAAAAGCATTATAGAGTTCCACAGTTCAGATGGTGTAGTGGTAAGTTGTTGTGATTGTAGTGTACAGCGTCCTGTCTTCAAGACTTGACAGGGCTGATTATTTTGTTTCTGGGCAGAACAATGGCTGATGGAGACAGAGGGATTAAGGCACTTTTAAGCAGTTGTAAGTGGGTTTGCATGGTTTTGCACGGTGCTATGTGTTGCTAATAGACAGTTAAACCCTCTTAGCTTCGCTTAGCACTGCTTACTCCCACTTACACCCACACTAATTTTCTTTAAAGAAAAGAAAAAAAGGTGATAGGAAAGTGGTGAAATGGGGGCAAGCAGAGGGTAAAACATTATGAAAATCAGCTATGGATGTGCAGGACAGGTGTAGGAAAGGACCATAGCTCTATATTTTTTCGGCAGCAACAGCTGTGAATTACATGTATAGAATTTGGAATTTACAGCCTCACACCCCACAAGGAGGGGTGTTGTAGGCAGACATTTGCAGAGTAATCTGTGGGTTGATTGGTTAGTTTCACTGTACATTGGGGTGAAATGTAGAGCTATGTATCGGGCAATGTTTTTTTTGCAGGACAGATGCCCTTTTTTTAAGGTGAGAATGGGATGTTGGGGAAGGGCTGTAGGTCAATCGATTGTGTTGTGCTGTTGTTCATTTTGACGTGTTGTGGTGCTGTTCGCAATAAATTCCATTTTGGTTCTGACCTCATTCTTCATTCTTTGGTGTTAAGGGCTGTAGGTATGTTTGGGGAGGTAGGTTGGGTGGGATTGGTTGCATTTGCAGACAGACAAGACAAACAAGATAGCAGACAGGGATGGTATATGGCACATGATGGGGGTAAACACCTTTGACGGTGAGGGTGGTTGGGAATCTGACGCCCATGAGCCCCCAAATGGATACAGTGGGACTGAGGTCCCCACCCATGGGCAATCACCACTGCTCCTTCACAGCCCTGAAGGTGGCTGTGCTGGGAGCTGGACAGGAGGGGCAGACGGCCCTTTGAGGTGTGCCAGGTGGCCCTCAATCTGGCGCAGCTGCCCATCCAACTCTGATTGGATGGCACTGTGCACCAAACCCCAGACCTGACTGCAGGTGATAGGATCCTGTCCGCACCCAATCCCAGGGGGGAACGTGCCCCACCCCCGAGGCAGTTCCAACCAAAGGTCGTGCAGGACCAGCAGATTAAGAAGGCAAGGGTTGGGTTCCAGATGTGCTGGGGCCTAGTTCCACGGCCAGATGAGGCAGGACAGGAAGATCCACCAGGATCTGCCTTCCCAAATGCACTATGGCGTTGAGGTTTTAAAGAATATATTGGTTAGTCATGAACAACAAATTTCCAGATTAGTTATAACAGCATGCATGGATGTTCCAATTAACCCCATAAAACAGATTTGAAACAGTTGCATAGCAAAACAAACACATGCATAAATGGAACAAAAGTATGCATCGTAACAGCATGTTAGTAATATTGACGGCAACAGGCCACCAACAATGGTATTTGAACAAGGTATATTAACATGCAACCAATCAAATATATGAACAATAATAGAACACAAGTCGCAACATTAGGTTTGGAGTAAAACATACCCATAGTATATGAAGTTTAGTATTGATCCGGGTGAGGGGTGGTAGGAGAGACAGAAAGTCCATTAACAACTGTTTATGCTTCTATTTTCCACAACAGTACTGCTCAACACTCTATGGGTCTGTCTTCACTTTGCATCTGCCTATGGCCTATAGCTTCTGTAGCACAAACATACCTATTAAACTGTCAGCCTGGAATGGTATGGGGCAAACTGTGACAATTCTGGGTACATGCCTAGAGGGGACTCGTACATAGCTGGGTTACATATCCAGCACAGGAGAGGTACCCTGAAGTGCTGTTATGTGATTGTGCGACTGGCATACTTCAACTGGATTCCTATCTGTGTCCAGGGTTATTGGCAGCAGTAACCACTAGCCATGACAGCATGACACTTGAGAGACATGTATCAGGAAGAGTGCATGTTGTATGTACCTATCCTGCTGTCAGTTGCAGGCATGTGGTGGGACAGTTGAACAGTTTATTTATTTATTTTTTATTTTACATTTGTTGACCGGGATAGTCCAACTGGATGCATGTCCATTTTCAGTGGAGGCCTGGGGAGAAAAGCTCTAAGGTACAAACAGAAAGACATTACATAAAATTTAAAGACATTACATAAAACTTAAAATATGTTAGTAACTGTCAACAGTCTATAGTAGTAAGAAAGTTATACAATTAAAGAAAAGGTTACTTAACGTAAAAATCTTAGAAATTACAATCCAGTAGAGTAGCCATGAAAATGATACCTTACAATAATAGTGCAAGTACTAGTCAGGATTAGATCAAGGACATAGCCAGTGTGACTTAAAATGCTGTTTTAGGCTTTTCTTGAATTGACTTAGGGTGGATACTAGGGTAATGTCTGCAGGAAGGTTATTCCAAATTTTACCAACAGAGTTTGTAACAGAGAGGCACCAGCTGAACTGTTGGTTTTGACAGTTTGGACAAAGAGTCTATTAGAAGAACGCAGTGCTCTGAGGTTGCTATAGGGGTATATGATGTTTTTGAGTGCAGGTGTATTTTCAGGTTGGTTCAGTACTTTATATGCCACTATAAGCTGGTTATATTGAATTAGGGAAGGCAGTTCTAACCACCCAAGAAATGTTAGGTTATTACAGTGGTGTGTCCTATAGGACATACCACTTGCAAATCTGGCAATGTGATTATAGCAACTAGTTTATTTGGTTCTGTTTTATTTAAGTTGGTAAGTAAAGGGGAAACATAAAGTAGAGTTGAGAGTAAGTGAGAATGGGCAATGGCAGTTCTGGCAGTTGGGGTTAGGAAAGGTTTGATTTTGTAAAGCGACCCAAGTTTTTTATTGATGGATTTAATAGTATTATTGACATGCATGTCATATTTAAGGTTATTATCAATGTTGACACCTATGAGTTTTGTACAGGAGTCAGGGGATATTGTGGTACAGTTCTATACAGTTTATTAGTATACCCTTCATACAGCTACTACCAACATTTCCTTACCTGTACAACCTGTGGAGAAAATAACTGTTAACACTACCTGACTGTTTTTACATTTATTCCTGATTCCTTGTGTGTAGATATGCACACATCTTAGTACCACTCCCTGGATTTGAACAGTGTCTGGGTATGCAAATTTAACAACTAAGCTATTTCTAATCTCGCTGAGCTACTGAGGAACTGCTGTTTCTTGTTTCACTGGTTTCTGCCTAGTAGTCTCTTGGTTAGACAGTTTGAACTTGTAATCCTGAGATGCATGCATGACAGGCAGCTATTGTACTGTGCATCAATCCTTTGGATTACTACAATCTGGAAAGCAAAGGTTAACACAAGGCAATGCTGGATGGAACACATTTTGAAACTTTACACATTACTATTCTGGGTTCAGAGCTTAATGCAGTGTATATTTCACATTTCAGTTATATCATGTTTTACAGCTCATCCAACTACAGTTTTTCTTACAGCTGGTTCACAGAACTACCTCAGTTAATGTATCATGTCACAGCCACATTTGCTGTGAAGGACCTGTATACATTCTATATGTCTGCAACATACCAGAATAAACACAACAGTTTTTTGTAGGAATCTTTATTGCACATCAATAGTCGGTCAAAATGTTTGATTTATTCAGTTTGCACAGTAACAGTATATCTACTAGCAGTAATGTACACTTTCTTAGCAATTTGAACAATATACTGCAAAATAGATTTGTACTCACCAGCCTGTCAGTGCAGTCTCAGAAGTCTGTCGGCATGGGCTTCAACATTCATAGCCCTCTCTGCTGCAGCTGTAGGGGAGAAAAACAAACATTATGCATACCTATCTATCACATTCTCAGGCTAGTATTTGCTATAATCTACTTGATAATGATACTTCCTCACTACTGAAGCATTCCATGCCCATGCATCTTAGATTCACTGAGCCAAGAGTGCCCCCTTCCTCTGCTGTAGGTCAGCATAGTGGTGCCATACCTGCTCACCAGTCCAGGGGATGCCAGTAGCACTGGTGAGATCACGTCCGAGATAGTCCTAGGCTTCCGCTTTGTATTGTGAGCCCTGGTACTGGCCCTGCAGCAGTCTCTCCTCGTGGTTTTCTATAAGGAGTCCAGCCATGACCCTAGACTCCTGAATGCTCCAGTGCTGTGCAAAAAAGTGTGCTCCCTCTCCAATGCCAGACATGTTCCTGCAGAGATCAACCTAAACAGGTTATGGCTGTATTCCCACCTCCACAGTTTAAATAAGGTGATAGTCCCACTTTTTGCCATCATTGGACCATTTTGAACAGGTTAAGCTCTGCTAAGCAGTGTGCAAATCTGCTAAGCTGAGTTGAACAATGCTTAAATGGGTAATTTCTGAGTACTGCTTAACAGTGCGCAAATCCGCTTAGCTGAGCTACCTGCTGGTTAGCAATCACATCTAAGCGATGTTTAAACCTGGTAAGCATAGCTGAGTATTGCTGACCATTGCTCACTTTTCATTTTAAAAGCTATCAGAATAATGACTTCATTTTGTAGGTCTATATGATTTACTTTACATGGCATCCCTCTATGGGCTTTCATTACATTAGCAAGAGATGTGACTATACTGTATGGGACACTTGTGTATACATGGATGATTTCACATGTTATATACACTCACACTTCCATTTTACACCAGCTACACTACCCTGGTTGACACAAAACAGTTACTACATAATTTACATTGAAAAATAATTTTAACACTGCTTTCCCATATAAAAATAACTTACCTGTCTTGGTACTTGAACTGTGAACACTTGCATGTAAAGTCAGGGCTCTAACCACTAGACTAGCTCAGTTTGGGAATTTCAGCTGTATATTTTTATTTATCTCCTATGAGATGTTTAAGCAATGCTAAGCAGAGGGCCATAATGCACACACCCGCTCAGCTATGCTTAAATATTTCTTAGCATGGAAAAAAATAGTATATTATTATTATATTATTGTGTTATATAGTGAGTAGTGTGGTTTTCTGACAAGTCATTGAGGTCTGCAGTCAGGAAATAATGGCATACATTTGACTTTCAGACTTCTGTCTTTCGGAAATTCATGCTAATGCATAACCTGTTTTCTATCAACTTTCTAAGTTTGTAAGAGCAATATTTATGAAGTGTCCCTATGTTTACACCTTTGTCCCCCCATTATTTGTTCCTTTGTCCGCATGGACTGCAGTCAGGAAATAATGGCATACATTTGATTTTCAGACTTTTATCCTTTGGAAATTCATGCTAATGCATAACTTGTTTTCTATCAACTTTCTAAGTTTGTGAGAGCAGTCTTTATGAAGTGTCCCTATTTTTTGGGCTTTGTCCCCCCATTATTTGTGCCTTTGTCCACATTTCCTGCTTTAGCAGGTTGTGAGGTGTCATACTGCACTTTTACAATGCAGGGCATGTGTCACAGAATCTGTCACACACACCCTGAATTGCTTTCCTGCTCCTGTATGTATTTCAGTGTCCGCAGACACTGAAATACCCATTTATTTCATTTCAGTGTCTGCGGACACTGAAATACTGGCATAATATTAGAGAAATTCTCTAATATTGTGCTGCATCAAGTTTAGAAAGTGTGTACATCACTTTCTGAGTGCAGGGGGTGTGCTAACTGTGTGAGCAGTGCTAGAATACGCTCTCTGCACTTGTTCACCGTTCTTGTCCGTACAGACCTTATCAGTAGCGCGCCTTCATGACTATGCAAGTCACACTGCTGTTAGGGCTGTACGAACATGGACATGGTTCACTCCATGCAAGAATAGCACTATTCATGCACAGAGTTTATTGAATCCCAGGGATTGTGTCCTTTATGACTTTTAGAATAGATTGTAACCAAAAAGGCTCTTTGGACCAGCTATCTTCCACATTAACAAACAGAAAAAAAAAATTCCAAAATCTCCAGAACTATCCTTGCCAGATAACAGGGGTCTTTTTCCCCCTCAATCTGTATCACATATTTTACTTTTTTTGTTTACATGGGTTTATTACTGTGCTCACTTTTATTATTTTACTGATTGCCTATGCTTGTTCTTTGAGTTAAGCCCTGCTTTCCGTACTTAACTTGTTGTTGTTGTTGGGCCTTAGTTTCACAAGTGCTTGATTTTACTTTATATTAGCTGAACTTACCATATGCAGACCAGGTCTGAAAACATAGATTGCCCAGATTTGCATTCAAGATCTCAAATGGACAATACAGTTTCAAAGTGTTGGCTCCCTGCTCACTGGTTTCTTAAATTCAACTGCACTGTTTTATTTATTGGCCACTGTTAATGCTGATTAATATTAACTGACTGCTAGCTTCTCATTGGCTTTTTGTGTTAAATAGTAATTAATATGTTTTTTTTTTTCATTTCTAATAAAACAAAAGTTTAAAAACAAGGTGCATGATAGTGTTTGTTAAATGTACTGATAAAGTCTGCACTGGCAGATGGAACCACATACTACTTATAATAAAGACATGTTGCACGTTTTCTCCATTCTAGTTTGTCCTTTTAATAAAGACAGACACTGTACTTTTACTCCATTCTGGCTCATCCTTTTATTTTCAGTAATTTGATACACAAAAAACAAATACTATAAGGTCTATATGGCTGAGTTCTACTACAAGCACTTGAGTCCCAAGGCCTTGATGACCACTACCTTGAAGCCAGTAGCTCATGTATCTTGTAGCTCGTACAGGCTGCTGCTTGTACTCAAACTCAGATAAGGGAATGAGGCAAGCACCTGCCTTACATTACCTCAACATATTACTTGAGTTTGAGTTAGGAAAGTGTAGCAGCTATTGGAAGAGAATGGGAGGGGTGAGAGTATAGACTAGGGCAGCAATCAGGAAGAAGATTCAAGTTTAGCAAGCAGGAGTGATGTTTTAAGGTTAGGGAGTGTGAGGGGAGTTTTATGTTTAAGAATTGGAAGAGACGTTTTAGGGTCAGGGAGCAATCAGGAAATGTAACTTTAGAGAGGGAGTTGGAGGTTTAGGTTTAGGGCAATTGGAAACTTTAGAGGTGGGGTGGGTGTGGAGTTTTAGGGTTAAGGGACGACTGGGGACTTTAGGTTTAGGGAAGGGGAGGGGTATGGAATTTAGAGGATAGAGAGCAAGAACTCAGGTTAAGAACTGGGTAGGAGTTGTAGGGTTAAAGTTAGGGCTGTGGTAAGGCTTAAATGGTTTAATAGGGTAAGATGTTGGGCAGGCTAAGTAGTTAAATAAGATTGGGCTGGTGGGAATCAGAGCACTTCTCTTTTTGTGCAAGGTGGCAGTGAGCAGGTGTACAGTCTGTCTTTTTGATCTATACCAAACAAAGAAGAGAGACCCACGGAAGAGCACGGTGTATAAATAGGCAGGCAAATACACATATTCAATAGGGCAGGCAATTACACATATTCGTCTTGATATTGTATTTATCTGTTAATACATAAAAACAGGACAGCATGACAATCTGAAAGAATTCAAATGTTTTTCAGAATCACGTCTAGAGAGGTTTGAGCTTTCCACCTCTTCTTCTTAGAAGCTACATTAGGTTTCATGAAGAAGGTAGTACATTATTCAGATTTGTACATATTTAGGATAAACTTTCATAGTTTTATAATCTGCATCACTGTCATTATCCTCACCATCATCATGATTTACCTCTTGAAACAAAGAAAACTATTTTTCTTTTTTATATCTACCTGATCATTGACTATAAGTTGTAGGAGACTTAATGATTTATGGCTGCAACACAACATCGATTCATTTAATAAAATGGCATATGGTTTAGAATCTTCATCAGCAAAATTAAAAACATGTAAGAACAATATTTTCCTGTATTTAACAGTCTGTTACTTTAGCATTGGAGAGGGATCAGTGATTTAATTTCAGCCATTTTAGGTAATTTGCTACTTTGGCTTTGGGAGGTGATGACAGGGTTCCATTTTGGTTAGAGAGGATGGCAGACACCAAATGATGTTTGGCTTAAGGCCTTTTAATGTGCAGTTAGGTTGTTGGAAATTTGTTAAGAGGGAGGGGGAACAGCCTGGTCAGGCTGGTGGGTGGAGAAGGGGGCAGGCTTGCCCTCTTCTGTTCCCTGGTGTAGGATGTTCATTTCAATGAGTTGGGAAAGGAAAGTTGGACACCGCTTGATAAGTAAAATAAGCAAGCATCAGTAAGGATGCTGCTTATTTGGTTGGATGGTAATTTAATAAATGGTAAATAAAGTGAGTGGTGGGATGTCGCTTCATAAGTAAAGTAAGAGAGTGGAGGTATGGACGCTGCTTCCTGGGTCAGGATGAGCAAGGTCACACTGTCCTAGTTAACATTACATGGATGTTTATGCTGTGATTAACATCAACCATACTATGTTTAAGTTGTAATTAATAAATATTGGTTAACAAAGTAATGTTTATGGAAGTTTAATAAACGCCATCAAATGCCATTCGGTGTGATGTGTTTATTGAAAGGGACCAGGACAAATGAGATTTGGTAACGAACCAATTTGTTCAGGGACATCTTCAGGTGGGGGCTAAATAGAAATAGTAGTGGGAATTAAGAGGGTGGGGGTGAAAGGGTTAAATGGGAATGAGGGATGATTGGGAGGAAATGAGGTAAGGGTAGGGAGGGGCTTAAGGGGTTTATGTAAGTGTAACTGGGTAAGGAATCACATTTTGGCATGTACTTGCTACCAGCCATCCCTCCCCTTTTTTTGGTGGAATAGTGGGGATTGTGGTTATTTTAGCAGTCTGGGTAGGGCAGAGAAGAGGAGCAGGCTTGCCCTCTTCTGTTCCCCCTCTGGTGTTGGATGTTCATTTCAATGAGTTGGGAAAGGAAAGTGTGCAGTTGTATGCTACTTAATAAGTAAAATAGGCAAGAAGAGGTAAGGATGCTGCTTATTTGTTTGGAGGGTAATTCAGTAAATGGTAAATGAAGTGAGTGATGGGAAATGCTTCATATGTAAAGTAAGCAAGTGGCTATATGGACGCTGTTAAGTGGGTGAGGATGAGTGAGGTCACATTGGACTAGTTAACATTACATGGATGTTTATGCTGGGATTGATATCGACCATACTTTGTTTAAGTTGTAATTAATAAATATTGGTTAACAAAGTTATGTTTATGGACGTTTAATAAAGGTCGTCAAACGTCATTCAGTGTGATGTGTTTATTGAAGGGGACCAGGACAGCTCCTATTGAATCTTCAATAGCACGTCCAACCTCCTTAATGAAAACAACAGTTTAAACATAGGAAGCCATTTACATGTTTTGCACATGCTAGCTGCCACCTGGCTTTATTAATTTACCACTCAGCATTCAGCAGAGATGCAGTAATATTATATACAACAATAACATAAAGACATTTTGCAACATTGTTCAATTAAATGGGTCTGACATGGTGTCTAATAAAATGATCTGAAAATATGACTTCATTGATCCACTGCTGATGCGTGACAAAATGCAAGTCTCCTTTTCAACTATTTCTCACAACCCATGGTCCATTTGCTAATACCTTTTAAACGCTTTCACAATATCCTGAAACTGATCAAACTTTATATCCTTGCATTGCTAAGTTTTCATATAATGGGAGTTTACCCCGTATGTGAATAGCCTTTTCCTAGCTCACTTCCAGAAAATGTGCAAAATAATTTTCTTTCCCTGGGTAGTTCCACAATCTCCTATATAAAATGTCTAGACATTAATCTAATAAATATGTAAACTGATACCTGAATTGGTAATCAGATTAACATGTTTACTATCAGGCTGAGTATTAGAGCAGTTAAACTCAGGATCTCTGTGTAGTGGCAATATTCTGCTTTGTAAAAAATAGACGTGGTACTTTGGAGACAAGCTTAATTTCCAACAGAAATTCATTAAATTTTATGTAGTCAAATTCCACTGAAAAAGAAGGAATCCACTTTCTAGGAATTCTATTTTCATTATTTTATTCAGATATTATTCTGGGTTGGAGCCCTGAAGAGAAATAAAGTCTGAAATATTTTACCATCTGAGTATTGTACATGTACAATTTAGCTTACAGCTGACATTTGAGACCCTTCTGATGAAAATCCCCTGTCACTAGACATAATTTCCTTGCAAGAGAACTGATTTTTCTTTGACTCAGTGTGTCCTTCCATTTTAAAGTTCCACAAAACAATGCCAGGACACTTAAGAATTGAGTATTATATTTCATATTACAAATATTACAGAAAGAGGGAAACAACTTTAAGATATGAAGGCACAGTGTTGGCTAGACTGGTTCTGTACAAGTTAACTTGCTTTCAGTCTTGACTTAAATTTCAGTAACTTGAGTTCATTTCTGATATTGGCAAGTTGACAATGCAATCATATTATTCGATCCTGGATAACAGAATGCACTCATCAAAGGCTGTTTCTTCACAAACAAATGCAGACTTTGTATAAAGGGAAGAATTAAAGGATGAGTTGTCCAGCACAAATAAAATCTAGGAATATTGTGGTGATCAATTTGGGGAATAAATGTAAAAATCCCTCATGCATCCCTTAATCATTGTAAAGGATACAAAAAGGAGTAAAAGGTCATTGGAACCAAAGCCAAAAATGTCTTGAAAAAAGCAAAATAAATATTAAAGTTCTGTCTTTAAATCCCAGAAAAATTACAGGAATAAGAAAGAAAAAAGGTACAAAACTAAAAAGCAATGTTTTGTAATGAAATCTGTGCTATTGATCATACCTGCTTACTACTACTTCCAAGTATGTTGACCAGAACTAACAGGATAGTGTTACTGGTGTATATTTAAAGGTGGCAATGCAATATGTTGTAGACGATGTCCACATTTTTGTATTCATCACAGTTTCCCTACTGCATCCATACTGATGCTGATCAAAACTAGGATCTGCTCATTCAGTCTCGCTGATGCTGAATGTGTCACATCCACACACCATCAACAGTGCTTGTGAGGTGCTGAGAATTCTTTTGTTCTGCTCAAGGTAACCATTAACTGCTAACTGTCATTACTAAATACTGAATGCAGTAAAAATCATATTTACTATGATAGCCAAAATATCCATAAGCAGGCACTTTTATCTCGCCTTTTAATATTGCCAGTGTGTCCTTTTTTAATTTGCTGCAACTGTCCTGCGATTGGCTTTGATGTTGAACTGAAAGTGCTACTCCTCTGCCAGTGTTGCCGCTGCTGTCCAAGTCCAAGAGAATAACATTAAAAGATGTCACTCTGTACAATCCTGGAACAACTTCATTCTCAGAGAAATCCTTTCACATTCTTGCACTAGCAATACCGTAATATTCTGCAAAAAATACAACATATGTCATTAATATACATTCCTATTTTGATTTTTAGCGTTAATGTTGTATGTATACTCTGATAAATACTTTGTCTTATATGTTAAGCATTTGTCATATGTGACAGTAGTGTTTCATTTATATATATATTTTTTCCCGGGCATGAACTGAACATCAATGCCCCCATTCCCCTACCGGCTGCTCAGTTGGCCTGTTGGTTCTTCCTGAGGTGTGAATCACATAGCCTATTCATTCTTCTAGGGTCAAAAGTTAAGAGAACAAGGAATGATGCCATCATCCACTAAGTGACAGGGGATTTCTCTTTATGGCCCTAACTACCTCCCTCCATACATACAAAGTACGTGATGTTCCTGGAAGATGTGCAACACATACTTCAATAAATCAGTGTGTCAACCAATCACAGCCCTTAAGGCCAAACACCATGCCTGATACACTAGTAATAGGTGACTCTATAGTCAGACACACTGATGTCCCGCTTACCAGACTGAACAAGGAGAGGGTGACTGTGAGCTGCCTATCGGGAGCTAGGATCCGCCACATAACACACGCACTCAGGTCACTCCAAAGCAAGTACAAATATGACTCCGTCATTGTCCATGCTGGCGTGAATGACCTGAGACGTACCTCCCTGGACTACATGAAAAGAGACATAGAGGAGCTCTCTGATTATGTATCCCAGGCTGGTATGACCCTGACCCTGAGCAGCATCTTGCCCTCACCAAGAATGATGCCGCAATACAGAGACAAGATGATCAGCTTTAATAATTGGCTCAAGTACTGGTGTCATTCTAAGGGGATCCAATGTCTGTCTGCCTGGGATGACATGTTGGACAAGCCATGCTGCTTTGCAAGGGACGGCTTGCACCTGTCACCACTGGGCTTCCGGATATTGGCCAAGGCTCTTGCCACCCCCATAGTGCCTTTTTTAGGCAAGGCTCAAAAGACAAACCCACCTCCTTAGAAAACAAAAAGGAAAAAAAACTAAGGGTAATGCTGCTCAACGCCAGAAGTCTAAATCTCAAGATGCAGGCACTCGATGCACTCCTCAGTATGGACAACATCGACGTCTGTGCAGTAACTGAAACCTGGTTCAAGGCTCCTGAGAGCACCCCAGCGCTACCAGGCTATACCTTGTATCATGCTTTTCGGCCCCAAAACCCAGGCCGAACCACAAAGGGAGGGGGAGTGTCCATATTCATCAAGGACACCCACACCTCCAGATTAGTAGCAACACATGAAGCATCAGAGACCATACAGGTGCAACTAACCATAGGCAAAACTGCTATACAACTGGTAGCATGTTACAGACCACCCTCCCAATCTCAAGAACCCCACTCAGCCTTCCTGAAGACATTGGAGGATATGAATGTATCACAAAATACTATCATACTGGGAGACTTCAACTACCCAAACATAGATTGGGTACATTATTCTAGCCCCAACACCCTAGCCCAAAGGTTCCTGGAATTTATAAATTCAAATGCACTGGAACAACTAGTCACCTCTCCCACTAGGGGAGATAATATACTAGACCTGATCACCACAAACATGGGGACAAAATGCTCCACACCGGAGGTATACCCCTCACTAGTGAGATCTGACCACAAACTAATCACCCTGGATATACATATCCCACCTCCACCCCCAACACAAAAGACCACAGTGAAAAACTTCTCAAAAGCAGACTTCACTCTTCTTAAGACTGAGATGGTATCCTTTAAGCCCACTGGGCCAGTGGATACCACATCCCACAATGCCGAATCCTTCATAAATGTTTTCTATGGACATCTCCAAGAATGCATAGATCATGCAATCCCAAATAAATCCAAGTCCCTCTCCACCAAAGGCAAGCATCCTGTCTGGTGGACCTCAGCCATTAACAAATTGTATAGCAAAAGAAGGAAGCTACTGCACGACAGAGCAAAATCCCATAAAGGGAAAACATCTCTGATCAACATTAGCAGAAAACTACGTTCTCTCATAAAAACATCCAAGGCCAACTTTGAGAGAAAAATCGCTAAGGACACTAAAGATAACCACAAAGCCTTCTTCAGCTATGTTAGAAACCTGGGCGGGAACCCTTAGATATGCTCAGAGTTAGTTCACAACAACAAAAAATACACTGAACCCACAGATATTGCCAACATTCTGGCTGACAGGTTCAGTGCAAATTTCTCCCCTCCCTCACCCCCAAAAGAAGAAGAAATACTTATCCCAGCTGAATGTAATCTCCCTGTCATCTCAGATGTCCAAGTGAGAACCGCCCTGAACAAAACTAAAAACACAGCATCAATGGGACCTGATGGTATCCCGGGTTGTGTGCTACGTGAACTCCAAGAGGAGCTAAACCCGCACATAAAAATGCTATTTAACCTTAGCCTTACTACAGGATATGTACCTGAACACTGGCATACAGCAACAGTTGTCCCACTCCACAAAGGGGGTACCTCTACAGACCCTGGGAACTACCGCCCCATAAGCTTAACCAGCCTGGTCTGCAAAGCTATGGAAAGAATCATTATGGAACTCATAAACAGAGACATAGGGAACCTACAGACACTTGATCCCACCCAGTTCGGCTTTGTAAAGGGCAGATCCTGCCTTTTGAACCTGGTTGACTTTTTTGAAACAGTCACTAGAGCCATTGAATAGGGCAAAGCAGTCCATACAGCCTACCTGGACTTGGCTAAGGCCTTCGACACAATACCCCACTCAGGCATCATAGATAAGCTCACCAGCTTAAACATAAACCCTTATGTCACTAGATGGGTTGCAAACTGGCTAAAGGACAGAACCCATAAAGTTAAAATCGCTGGAGCAATGTCAGACTCAAAGCCAGTCACAAGTGGTGTCCCACAGGGATCTGTCCTGGGACCCCTCTTGTTCGGCATTTATTTCTCAGATGTTAAAGCAAACATGGGGGGGTTGTGGCTGACAAAGTTCGCAGATGACTGCAAACTAGGCGCCATAGTCGATACACCAGCGGATACATACATCCTACAAAAAGGCCTCACAGAAATGGACAACTGGTGCCAGAGTCACGGCCTTAAACTAAATGCCAAAAAATGTATAGTCATCCCCTTTGGAAAAAACAAAGTACCCACAAATTATCACATAGACAGCAACCCACTGAGTACGGAAAAAGTAATCAGAGACCTAGGGACCCAAGTCGACAGTGACCTCTCATTTGACACCCACGTTGCCAAAGTGGTTAGAAAAACATTCTACCTTGCACACCTCATCATGAAGGGATTCACATCCAGATCCAAGGATGTCATTGTACCCCTATATTCCTCCCTCATCAGACCCATGATTGAGTACAATGCCCCACTTGGTATGTACCTCACCCGGTATTTGCAACAGCTGGAGAGACCACAAAAGTACCTCACCAAGAGGATCAAGGGTCTCCAACATATGTCTTATTCTGCCAGACTAAAGAAACTCCAGCTCTATTCAGTAGCATACCGCCTGCTCAGAGGTGATCTCTGCCTAACGTACAAGGCCATGTCCAATCAGGATCTGATGGACATGCTCCACCTCAAAAAATCCAAATCCATCAGGACCATGAGAGCTAAAGACTTAAACCTCAGCACAAGTATGAATAGGACATGCTGGAGGGATAGATTCATAACCCAGAAGCTTCCCATGCTTTGGAACAAGATCCCAGTTCATGTTAGGCAGAGCCCCTCACTGACTCTCTTCAAGAGAAATCTTGATGAGTGGTTGGGAGATCGTAAGTTTACCCCAAGGGTCACATCTGTGTCACTGCTAGACAGGGGCACAGTAAACTAACTCTATTATATAAGGGGGCCTTCATTGTGTCACTACTAGACAGAGGCACAGTATTCTAAATCTATTCTGTGCATTTTTGTGCATTTTTGTACCATTTCATGGGGTGGCGAAAGCCACATCACTATGGCTAGGCTTACAAATGCCCCAGGGCAGATAGCCTAGTACTAAACTATGAAACTATGAAACTATGTAGCACAGAACTGTCACTCACCTCCCTGAGTGACATAAGCTCTCAAATTACCCTGCATCCCAGAACAAGCACATCATGTACATTCCTCTGGTCTCATCTGGGGCAATTAGTACCCTTTGTTTGCCCCAAACTTGTGCCCTAACCCTTACTCCTAAGAGAGATTATCATGCTAGACCGTTCATTCCCATCCCCCCTCCAGTTACATTCAGTAGGTACCTGAGCTGCTAATCCAACCTGGGTCATAGTCACACCTTTATCCAGATTGCTCTGTAAATATAGTATGCTGTCTACTATTGCCATATATTATAATGCAGCATACAATAACATAAACAAAATGATAACCTCACACAGTCAGCTATTTACGTAACAGTTCATAAAGCAGAATCTAAAATACCAGCATAGCTATAAAGGGGTTGTACAGAACTAACAGCCAGAGAAGGCCATGGTAGGACAGATTGCATGCAAGCTAGATTCATTAATTCATGAGACATAAATCAGATTGTCAATAGTGACACATTACAGCAGAACTTGGTTTTGCATTCTGTTTCTTATTGTCCTTAATTTGCATATTACAGGTATAATTAAGAGCTTTAGTTCATAATCAATAAGCACCGACATACCTGAAGCAGGACGCACATCAGCCCCAACTGTTCCTGTAGCACTTGGTGGAGGTGGAGGAGGTACGGCATTCCTGAAAAATTAATGGCCAATAATGTAAACATTTTTATCGATAGGACTCTGAAAAAATACCATATCCTAAGAGTTTTCTAAATTATAAATTCCTCTTTTAATAAAAAGCTCAGTTTGTATTGCTTTTTCATACATCATACTTAGCTCCATTTATTCAGATTTTATTAACGCATAAAGGCGGACTATCTCAACAGACAAGGAAGCTTAAACAGCATTAAACTATACAGTGGTCATTTGTCTACAATTACGTTTGATTCCACTTCTGTTGATACCAAGAAATGTAAAAAGATTGTAGCTACAGTCTTATTTTTAAAAGAAACATTTTTATGTTTGTTTTTCTAATTATTATACATTACGTTAACTTATGTGGTTGTAAAGATGTAAGCTAGGTCATAGCTTAAAACGGTCAAATGACTATCCTACCTACCTGATTAACAAATAAATGTAAAAAAAAAAAGTAAATAGATAAATAAATAGCATAGCATGTACATAAAAAAAGAAGTTTTACTAGAAATTACAGGCTGTATTACTTATTAAACAATTTACAAACTAGATTCTGATAAAAAAAAAATATTTTTTAAAAATATCAGTATTTGCTGTTTCATCCTGACTTATAAGGGTCTTTCCTAATAAATTTCTTTTAGAGTTCCCAGTTACCTGCAAAGACAAATAAAGATGTCGGTTTTAGCAAATCACACTTCTGATGAGATTATGTAAAATTCATCATCTGTTTTAAATGCTTCCAGACAATTTTCTGATTAAAAATAATTCTGGCATAGTTTAGATTAGTCAAATGCAGTAGCAGTTTGGATTATTGGATTCCAGGTTGTGGCAAAGCTGAAGTAGGGTATTTTGAAACGACATATCATATATAGCAAATATCCAGAGTCTGACAACCAGGAATCAGAGTGTAGCAGGAAAAAGGGTAGCAAAAAGGTAAAGTATAACACTCTTTGCACGGGCTTCATGCTGAGCTTAATGGAGGATCAGTTCCATATTTGCACTGCTAAAATAGAAAGATATACAAGTTTTTATTTTACTTACAGTTCTCTCCGGACAACTGGATTTCCATCATTCAAATGCCGCACTACCTGCTTCGGAAGTAACTGAACTGGAGGAATCTGCCACAAAGGTGGGACCTGATAGGGATATGGATCATAGTAGTGGTGATACACAATATCTGGGCCTGTTTTCTCAATTATGACTGGCACCGAGTTCACCTGTATGAGAAGAGAAGAAAAGAGATGAGAAGGTGTCAGCTTTGTCTGACTATAAATGAATAGTTAAGGAGAACAGCCAGCATATAAAATCCACCTCCTTCCTAAAAAATCAACAGCACTTAAGTAATCATAAATAAAATACACTCTTTGTGAAATAAAAAAGAAATATGCGAAAATATTATAAGATTACCAATGGTATAGTTTCTACAAAGGTTCCAAAATTGTTTTTATCACTATAAATACCATAATGCTTTCATTGATTTAAAATGTGCCTCAAATTTAGAAAAAAAAAGTTTAAGACTGAGTCAGATATACATTTACAGGTAATGTGAGAGATTCAGAGTATTAGGTAAATGGTTATTAAATCACCAAAGTCTACCAGAATGAGCAACCATGGCAGGGCTAGCCACCCAGTTGTGTGAACATTAACTGTAAATGATTGTCAATGTTGAAGTGACACCCTGACTCCATGTGCAAAAATGGGAAGAAAGGGGCTGTGGAAGGATGTCTGTCTCTCTTTATATACAAAAACACATATACATGTGTGTGTGTGTGTGTGTGTGTGTGTGTGTGTGTGTGTGTGTGTGTGTGTGTGTGTGTGTGTGTGTGTGTGTGCGTGTGCGTGTGTGCGTGTGTGCGTGTGCGTGTGCGTGTGTGTGTGTGTGTGTGTGTGTGTGTGTGTGTGTGTGTGTGTGTGTGCACCCGTCTGATAATGCCCCCTTCAAAAAAAAAAAACTACATTTTTCAGATATTCATTTTCAATCAATCAGCACTTGATGAAGGAGTTCTTGATCAAGCAACATAAATCCCAGCATCTCACATGTGAGAAATGTCTGACTGGTCTTCTTAAAGCCTTAGTGCCATCATTGTTTTCATAACAAACCAGGTCATAGGTTCATAAGCTCATAGGTGTATACTAGGCTATTGATCACTAGGGCCTTTTTAAGCCTAACCATGCATCCCATATATCTGACAACCTATGGTACGCTTGGTAAGTATAAGGAGGGCTTGGAAGATGAAGCACTTACAAGCAGGCACCTGGGAGATGAACCATGTACAGGTTCATTAGAGAAATAGGCGTCAGACCAGGGATGAATTTCCTGTTCCCCACCAATTGTCCAAGTTACACTTTTATTGGGTTAGGGAACAACTCTGCTTCACATGGATGGGGAGTCTATTCTAGAGAAGGGGTAGTCTCTGGGATACATACCTGTCTCTCCTGCAGGTCCTATTTATATCACAGGCAAGGTTTAAGTTTTTAGAACTGGTAATTCTTGTGCTGCTTGTTTTCTAGATATGTGGAAGGTCTATCATGGTGGGATCTGATGATACCTTGTATGCTTGCTATAGATCTTCTCTCAATAGCCTGTAGGACACAGAATATGGGATAGGACTCTGAGGATGTCTGCATAGGATATGTTACATATGCCCTGTATTCTTTTAGTGAGGAACGTTTGTGGACATTCCAGTTGTTGTATGTGCCTGGTTAAGTACATAGCAAAAGGGGTATTGTACTCAACAATAGGGCTGATGAGGGCTAAATATAGTGGAACATTGACCTTCTTGGGCTTAGATGCCATTCCTTTGTTTATAAGTTGTACAACAGAGAACGATTACTTCACTAATGTAGACACATGATGGCCAAAGGCTAGATTACTGTGTACATGTGTTCCCAATTTCCTGACTACTAGGTTAGCTATCAGGGGTGTGTTGTCAGTATGATAGTTACCAGGGATGGATGACTTCTCAAAGGATACCATTATTCATTTCTTGGCATTTAGCTTTAGTTCACAGGTCTGACACAAGTTACTCATCTGTGTCAGTCTTTCCTGGAGAATGCTAATGTCTAATGACCCTAATTTGCAATTGTCTACAAATTAGGTCAATCAGGGCCCCTTGACATCATCTTTGACTTTAGAAAAGTAAATGACAAAAAGGAGTGGTCCCAGGACAAATCCACGAGGGAATCTGCTCATGACTGGCACCTTTGTGGAAGTGGACTCCCCATTTCTAACTTATTTAGTCCTGTCTGTGAGCCAAATGGCTATCCACTGGGTAACATAAGGGTTTGTACCTAACCTCTTGAGTTGATCAACAATTTCTGAATGGGGTATTGTGTCAAATGCCCTGGCCAGGTCAGGGTAGGCAGTGGGAACCATTCTGTCCTCATCCATTGCTTTGTTGACCTTCTCAGAGAAGACTACCAGGTTGAGTAGGCATGACCTATCCTTGAGAAAACAAAGTGGGTTGGGTCCAATGTCTGGAGGTTTACTATGTCATTATTAATCATTTCCATGATAATTGTTTCCATGGCTTCACATATGAGACTACTGAGACTTATGGGTCTGTAGTTTCCAGGGTCTGTAGATGCCCACCTTTGTGCAGAGTGATGACTGTTGCTGTTCTTCATTCATGAGACATGAAGCCTCTTTGGAGGCCATGGTTAAATATCAATTCCAGAGGGCCTAACAGATCATGCTATTTAGAAGGCATCCAGGGATATTTTCTGGGCCCATTGATGCTGTGGTCTTGGCATTGGAGAAAGCATTGAGGATGTGTTCCTTAGTGATAGTAAGGCGAGTTATATTTGACAGTAGAGCTAAAATTGTCTGCCAGAAGATTTACTATATCTTCTGGCTCTGTATAGGTGGCTCCATTAACACTGAGCTTTGCACACAAATGTATATTGCCTTTGAGGCTGCAGACATAGCTACAGAATGCCTTGTAGTTGGCTTTGACCTGGGAGTGTACATTTATTTCATATTTGGCTTTGGTAGACTTTATTTTGTTCTCTGAGTAGTTTTGGTTAGTTTGATCAGAATGATTTTATCCTGCTGGGTGCTACACCTCCTAATTTTTGCCATGATGTTCTTTCTTCTGTTATACATGCTGTTGATATTGTTCGTTCTGTACTTAATTACTGGTGGGTTCAGCTGCCTCTGTACAGCTGCTTACATGCTTTTATAGGGTTAATGTGAACAGTTCCACATAGGCAGCAGTGTTCACAGGCAGTAGCATAGCTAGGTTGGGGCAAGAATGGCAACAGTCCCAGGCGCAAAATGTTGGGGGATACGATCAGCTGATCCCGATCACTCTTCAATGTAAAACCGGCTTTTAAAAGCCGGTAATGCATTTGAAGTCAAACCTGAGCACTCTAGCACTCCATGTGGGGTCTACACTGTAGCAATTGCTTTGCTATATTGTAGGAAACAGTTTGGTATAGTTTAAAAAAATCAGGCACTGTATAAACTGTAGCAACTGCTTGCTACATTTGTAGCAAGCATTTTACTGCAGTTTAAAAACTAATTTTTTAAACTAAAACATGAGCATTGAAGCACTCCATGCATGAGACAGGTATAAACTGTAGTGACTGTTTGCTGTATTTGTAGCAAATAATTTGCTACAGTTTAAAAGAAGAAATATTTTTTTAAATAACTTATGTTAAAGGAGGGTTGGGACAGAACACAGAAACGGGATCTGAACAGCTGGGGCTTGAGGCAGAGATGTATGTCATACCTGGCCACCTGTTTGGTGTGCCAGTGGAAGGAATGTCCATTGTTTGTCTTTTATTGATGGGGAGATGCATATATCTAACTGTAATAAGATGATCACTTACAGCTTATTACAGTGAAATTTTTTTTTTTTTATTTGAGTTGAGGGGGTGGGGCACTGGTTCATAGCACCAGCCCAGGGCTGTAATTGAACTAGCTATGTTTCTGTTCTCAGGGTTTATGGAGGCCTGACATTTTGTCAGGTTATCACTTAATACTAGGAAATTAGCCTTTGAGTAGTTCCGGAACATTTCAGGGTTAGGTGTGCTCCAGGTTTTATTTTTACTTGAAAGGAGACCATTTGGTCATCTGACCTTGACAATGAGGGAATTATACTAGATGGTATGAAGAGCTTTCCCATAATAGTGAGGACCAGATACAGAATGTTTGCTCACCTGTCTGGTATATTAACAATCTGGTCCAGGGAGTTTGTATTTACAAAATCCATGAATTATTTTGCTTATACATTGGGTGTTATATATGATTATTAGTTAATAGTAGGGTAATTAAAGTCACTCATAAATATGATATCAGGTTGGATAGTGAGTGCTTTCAATGAGCTTAAATACGTGTTATGAGTTTCCTGGATTATAGGGACGGTCCTGTAGCTTGCAAGGAAGTGGTGTGGGATTTTGCCTGTGGTGGCTTGAACACAGAGAAGCTCAAGTGCATCATCCTGTTTGACCAGTCTTGAGGTGTATTTATTTTTGTTGTAAATTGAGACACCTCCAACTTTAGTCCTTGTCTTTGCAGTAGTTAGTCTGAATGTGTGGAAGGCATTATATCCTTGCATTGCAGTGTGTCTCCACAGCTTTAAACCATGTCTCAGTGACTGCAGAGACACTAGCATTCTACAGGATGAGAAGAGCTTGCAGGAAGTGGAATTTTGAGTTTAGACTTTTAGCACTATTTTCTTGGTTTCGATTTACTATGTTGGAAGTACTTTCTCTTTGGCATTGCCTAAAAAAGGCACTGTGGAGGAAGACAATGTTTTATCTAATATTCAAAAGCCTAGAGGGGAGAGGTGCAGACCATCTCTGGCAAAGCAGCGTGTCTGTTGACCATTTCCTTTCATGCTGACAAATATCGCACCCCCTTAGAATGACACCAGAAACTAAGCCAGTTATTGATGTCAGTCATCTTCTGTTTGTATTGTGGCATCATCCTTGTAGAAGATAAAATGCTGCTGAGTGTTAGGACCGTACCAGCCTGGGACACTTATTCCAAGAGCTCCATGATGTCTCTCTTCATGTAGTCTAGGGAGGTACATCTCAGGTTATTTACACCCACATGGACTACGACTGAGACATGCTTGAATTGTGATCCAATGAACTGAGCGTATGACTAATGAGGTGGATCCTGGCCCCTGAAAAGCAACTAAACGTAACTTTGTATTTACGTAGCCTGGTGAGAGGATGTTAGTATGTCTCACAATGGAGCCTCCAGAGACCACAATGTTGAACTGTCTGGTGGTTTACCTTATTGGCTTAGAAGTAGAGGCTCCATGAGATGTGGATGTATGTGTGTTGATGTGGTTGTTGATTTGAAAGAGCGCATTCAGGACTGCTGACTATATTTGTTATGTGTACTTCATCTTGGAGGTCTTTCAGGTTTAGGAAGGTTACATTTAAGTGCCTCAGCGTATGTGGGTCCATGTGCCTCCATTCTGTGTGATAGGTGAAGCATGTGTACTATTGACAACCTGTCTGACATTACGATTGCTTTTATGTGAGAGATTTGCCTCCAGAGACATTGTTTAAATACATCTCTCGCATTGTGACATTGTGTAAATGCATCTTATCATTTTTTTCAGAATTATCTGGATATCAGTAAACATGAGACAATATCTACATTGTCCAAGGATAACCATATACACCAAGGTGGTAATGGAGATACTGGACACTGGGAAATTTCATATTCATGGCAACAGGCCCTTTTTTATTAATTAGACAGTTGTGGTGAGAATATAAAGTAATGTAAGGAGTATCTGCATTGCAACTCAGGTTAGTGCTTGTCACTGCATACTAGTTACCCTGTGTGCAACTAGATATTGGTGAAACTTCAAGGATGTTTTCACAGGAAAATATCAGCTGAAGTTGTCTGCGTCTATATAGGCCACTGTTTAAAACATTAGGGAGAACTACTAAAGTGGACCCTGATGATTTATGAATGAAGTACTTGAGAAATTCTGAAGTTAGGTTAAACAGCAGCTAATCAAACAGTACTTACTGAAAGGAAACAATTAGCTTTGTCAAGTATGATGAATTCTGGGGATTCAGCTAATTGGCTACTACCTGGTGACTACTGGTGCTGGTCTCACCACAGCTTCATGTCACTGTGATACAATGCCCCTTTACTTCTTCTCTCACCAGAAGCAAAATAGTAGCACCAATCCCAAGATGAGAAGCAGGCCACAGACTCTTGGGTGATCAACAGTTTTGTCCCAGATGATGTGGGGATCTGTAGGCATGTTGTATCCTTTTCTTGGTAGATGTCTTGCATAGCAACCAGCCCAGTCATTAAGGTTTCTCACAGACACTAACTACCCAATCACACACACTCAAGAATCTATGCCCTCTGCTCCTTCTCTCACCAGTAAGCGAAATGTAAGCACAAATTCCAAGCCGGCACCTATGAATCAGCTCTCATGGTTTCTGGTGATGAACAGTCTCCCGGCACTTATGAATCAGCTCTCATGGTTTCTGGTGATGAGCAGTCTCCCAGCACCTATGAATCAGCTCTCATGGTTTCTGGTGATGAGCAGTCTCCTGGCACCTATGAATCAGCTCTCATGGTTTCTGGTGATGAGCAGTCTCCCGGCACCTATGAATCGGCTCTCATGATTTCTTGTATTGAGCAGTCTCCTGGCAACTATGAATCATCTCTCATGGTTTCTGGTGATGAGCAGTCTCCCAGCACCTATGAATCAGCTCTCATGGTTTCTGGTGATGAGCAGTCTCCCTGCACCTATGAATCAGCTCTCATGGTTTCTGGTGATGAGCAGTCTCCTGGCACCTATGAATCAGCTCTCATGGTTTCTGGTGATGAGCAGTCTCCCAGCACCTATGAATCAGCTCTCATGGTTTCTGGTGATGAACAGTCTCCCGGCACCTATGAATCAGCTCTCATGGTTTCTGGTGATGAGCAGTCTCCCGACACCTATGAATCAGCTCTCATGGTTTCTGGTGATGAGCAGTCTCCCGGCACCTATGAATCAGCTCTCATGGTTTCTGGTTATGAGCAGTCTCCCAGCACCTATGAATCAGCTCTCATGGTTTCTGGTGATGAGCAGTCTCCCGGCACCTATGAATCAGCTCTCATGGTTTCTGGTGATGAGCAGTCTCCCGGCACCTATGAATCAGCTCTCATGGTTTCTGGTGGTGAACAGTCTCCCGGCACTTATGAATCAGCTCTCATGGTTTCTGGTGATGAACAGTCTCCCAGCACCTATGAATCAGCTCTCATGGTTTCTGGTGATGAGCAGTCTCCTAGCACCTATGAATCAGCTCTCATGGTTTCTGGTGATGAGCAGTCTCCCGGCACCTATGAATCAGCTCTCATGGTTTCTGGTGATGAGCAGTCTCCCAGCACCTATGAATCAGCTTTCATGGTTTCTGGTGATGAACAGTCTCCCGGCACCTATGAATCAGCTCTCATGGTTTCTGGTGATGAGCAGTCTCCCGGCACCTATGAATCAGCTCTCATGGTTTCTGGTGATGAGCAGTCTCCCAGCACCTATGAATCAGCTCTCATGGTTTCTGGTGATGAGCAGTCTCCCAGCACCTATGAATCAGCTCTCATGGTTTCTGGTGATGAGCAGTCTCCCGACACCTATGAATCAGCTCTCATGGTTTCTGGTGGTGAACAGTCTCCCGGCACTTATGAATCAGCTCTCATGGTTTCTGGTGATGAACAGTCTCCCAGCACCTATGAATCAGGTCTCATGGTTTCTGGTGATGAGCAGTCTCCTAGCACCTATGAATCAGCTCTCATGGTTTCTGGTGATGAGCAATCTCCCGGCACCTATGAATCAGCTCTCATGGTTTCTGGTGATGAGCAGTCTCCCGGCACCTATGAATCAGCTCTCATGATTTCTGGTGATGATCAGCCTCCCGGCACCTATGAATCAGCTCTCATGGTTTCTGGTAATGAGCAGTCTCCCAGCACCTATGAATCCGCTCTCATTTCTGGTGATGAGCAGTCTCCCGGCACCTATGAATCAGCTATCATGGTTTCTGGTGATGAGCAGTCTTCCGGCACCTATGAATCAGCTATCATGTTTTCTGGTGATGAGGAGTCTCCCGGCACCTATGAATCAGCTACCATGGTTTGTGGTGATGAGCAGTCACCAGGAAATTATGTCCCTATACTTCTTCTCTCACCAGAAGCAAAACAGAACCACTAATCCTAACATGGCTACTGAGGCACAGAATGTAGGTTCTCCAGTAATTGGTAGTCTTGAAGCAGATGCTGCAGATTTTAAAGGTAAGATGGAAAAAAGTGGTTTAATATCCTTAGATCTGCATTGTGCAGGCCTGGCTGCAACCCTTACCTCTCAATCCCATAGCAAAAGAAATCTGGACACAGTCAAAATGATAGAGGGACAAATGCCAAAAATAGGGACAAATTTTAAATATCGCTCTTACAAACTTAGAAAGTTACTAGAATAAAAGCTTTTACTTTACCATGCATTTTCTGAAGGATATAAAGTCTGAAATAATAATGTCATTATTTAGGGAATTTAATCCACACTGATTTGACAGAAAACAAATTTTATGAAGAACAGACCCAAAAATATGAGCCAAAAATCTGAACTTTTTGCAAAAATTGGACAGTTGAGAGGTATGCTGCAACTACACGGCACCAGCTCTAATTTCAGCCATTGAGTGGGCTAGTCATCAAATGGCTGAACAGCAGACAATAAATATCGAAATACTTTAGACGTAGTGAGTCTTTACACTAATATTTCCCACATTTTGGGCTTGGAAGCTATAAGATTTTTTCTTGGTGATAGTCCTAAAACCCATTATATATTAGAATTAGTTGAATTTTATTTAACTAATAATGTTTTTGAATTTAATGGTACCCTTTATAAACAGCTAACAGGTACAGCTATGGGGGCTGCTTTTGCGCCAGCCTATGCGAACCTATTTATGGGAATGTTTGAAAATGAATTTCTCTATCGACTACCATTCTTTAAAAATAATGTTATGAAATATTTCAGATTTATTGATGACCTTATTTTCATTTGTGAGGGTAATTTTAATGCATCGGCAAATTTCATTGATGCATTGAATAGTAACAAATTTGGTATTAGTTTTAGTGATATACAACGAGGCTGTCAAGTAAACTTTTTAGATATTTCTCTTAAAGGTAACAATGGCCATCCGATACATACTAGCATTTATAGAAAGTTTGATGAGATTAGTTGGAAAATGTGGGGTGACAGTTGTCACCCCTCTCATACTTTAACAGCTATTCCTTATGGAGAATTCCTTAGGATAAAAAGACTAAACTCTGACATTAAATTAGCTTATAATGAGGCACTTAAAGTAGCTGAAATATTCATTGCTAGAGGCTATAACCCAGTAAATGTTAAAAATAGTTTTTGTAGAGTATTTAAAAATACAAATGTTGTCAGTACATTTAATAATTGTTATAAGTATAACAGCCATAATACTCATAAAACTAATGAGGAAAATATGTTTTTTGTTACTAAATACACTAATTTCTCTTTTATTATCAACAAATTAATTATGAATTATTGGAATTTTATTAAAAGAGATATTCTTTCATTAAAAAAGACAAAATTAATTATATCATACAAAAAAGGTAAAAGTATACAAGACTTTTTAGTACATAGTATTTATAAGAAACCCATTACTAACAGTCTCATTAATGTGAAAGTTGTAGGAACCTTCCCTTGTGGAAAGTGTTCCGTTTGCAAGCATATAGTGTCTGAAGTAGTTAAAATAAATGGAAAAAATTTTACTACAAGAGCCAGATACTCTTGCATGAGTAAGGGTGTTATTTATGTTATATTCTGTAGTTGTAATAAATATTACATTGGGGAAACAAAGAGAATGTTAGCAGATAGAATCAAAGAACATGTTAGAGATGTAAGAAATAATAAATTGAATAGTCCTATTGCTGAACATTTTAATTTTGTACATCATGGCAATATTGATTGTATAAAAGTTTCTATATTAGAACATGTTCCTCTTTTTTATAATAATTTGGAATGGCAAAAGAATATATTGAGACAGAAGGAATCTGTTTTGATTATGAAGTATGGCACTTTACATCCATATGGTATGAATAGGGAATGTAACTGGCAAAGTCTCATTTAAAACTGTGGCTTTAAATGTGTAACATATATATATTTTTTTTAATTACTTGATTGTATAATTGATTTATTGCTTTATTCTGTATATATTCTGAAGTTTTTAGGAGTTTCACTGTTTTACTCTGTAAAGGCTGTTGGCCGAAGCGCTAGAGAAAAGATTTGTTTGAATTGAATAAATTTTATTGGTTGTGGAAGGTAGAGCTGGGACTCACTGTTGGTCTTTGTTGTTGCGTATATAATAAATATCGAAAGTTGAGTCACTGAACTTTCATTACATCGACAAGGTAAGTAACCAGTTATCCAACCCTTCCTTGACTTATACACAGAAGTGTTTTAAACCTCTTTTCTCCACTGTAGTGCAGTCTTGGAGTTGGTATATATAGTAATGGGGGGGTGGGAGTGAAGCCCCCCACCAGGGTGAGTTTGAAACACTTCTGTGTATAAGATTGGGAAGTGTTAGACAACTAGTTACTTACCTTGTCGATGTAATGAAAGTTCGCTGACTGAACTTTCACTGCTTATTGTTTACTTTTCAACTGTTCAATGGCTAGCCCATTTGATGGCTGAACATAGACCCCATGGTACCTATCCTAAGCCACAGCATAGAGATACTGTAGCTGTGTCATTAGTCAAGTTTGGAGAAAACAGGCAAATGACATATAGATGAACCAATATTACATTGACACACCTACTTTAGAATTTGTTTTTTTATTATTATTACACTCTGAGGTTAGCAGAGACATATCTACTCTAATACCCAGGTGATTTATGCATCCAGGTGTCTTCTTCTTAACAGGTTTAGTCAGAAATCTTCCTTTTGTAATCAAACCTAATGTTGCTGCCCCTATCTCCCACTTATCATTTTTAAAAATGTACTCAGCCCTTAAAATGCTACCCACAGATATATAGAAATGGGACATATTATTTTCAACTGTTACCATTGATACACATAAACATCTATTTTTAGAAACCACCACTTAAACTTGGAATATTCAGGAACTATTCTAAGGCTAACCTCCTGCTATTAAGTGAGAACCTGTCAAAATGTCACGCCTCCATAAACCCTGAGAACACTGCAGCTATGCAGAACTGTTCATGGAAACCCTGTACAAGCATTTTAATAGCTGCATAGAGGTAGCTGCACCCACCAGGAAGAAGTACAAAACTAACTCTAAAAAACAACCCACCCTGTTGGAATCACAAATTCAATAGGCTGTATAACAAGAGGAAGGAAATCTTGGCAAAAATTAGGAGGTACAGCACCCAGCAGGATAAAAGCACTCTCATCTAATTAACCAAACTACTCAAAGAACAAATAAAGTCTACCAAAGCCAGATTTGAGGTAAGTTTGGTCTCCCAGGCCAAGGACAACCATAAGGCATTCTTTAGCTATGTCTGCAACCTCAAAGGCAATACACAATTGTGTGCAGAACTCATTGTAAATGGAGCCACTTATACTGAGCCAGATGATATAGCAAACTTCCTGGCCAATAAATTCAGCTCCAATTACTTTGTCCCTCTCTCCCCTCAACTTTCTGTCAGGAAATATCATCAAATAAAACTCCCCCTACTATCACTAGGGAAGAGGTCCTTAATGCTCTCTCTAAGATGAAGAGCAATGCATCAATGGGCCCAGACAATATCCCAGGATGCCTTCTTAATAGCATGAAACATTACCTATCAGGGCCTCTGGAATTACTATTTAACTGTAGCCTCCAAACAGGCTTCATGTCTCATGAATGGAGAATGGCAACAGTCATCCCTCTGCACAAAGGTGGGCCATCTACAGACCCTGGAAACTACAGACTCATAAGTCTCACTAGTCTTATATGTAAAGCCAAGGAAAGGATTATCATGGAAATAAAGATATAGTAAACCTCCAGACACTAGACCCAACCCAGTTTGGTTTTGTCAAGTGCAGGTCATGCCTACTCAGCTTGGTAGACTTCTTTGAAAAGGTCACCAAAGCAATAGATGAGAGAAAAATCATTCACACTGCCTACCTTGACCTGGCCAAAGTATTTGACACAATACCCCACTTGGGCATTGTTGACAAGCTCAAGAGGTTAGGTACAAACCCTTATGTCTACATAGACTTGTACTCCCCAGATATAGTCATCCTGACAGAAACCTGGCTAAAACCTCACATTACCAGTGAGCAAATACTCCCTACAGGTTACAGCATACTAAGAGTAGACTGGCTAAACAAGAAAGGAGGCAGTGTAGCTATAATATTTAAACAGCATCTAAACATCCAGATCTTAAAATCATCATCCACAAATAGGCAGTGAAGAAATAATATATACTAACCTCAAAATAAACCAAAACAAAACCATCAACATAATTGGATGCTACTTCCCACCTGGCCAAAACATCCCTCCACTAGAAAACTTCCTCAGCTGGTCTACCCACAATCTCCCCCAAGAAACTATCATTTTAGGTGATTTCAATATTGACTGGCAATCCTGTTCTGGCAACCATCCAACCCATCATGTAAACCTACATGGCTTCACCCAACTAGTCCAGTCGCCAACCAAGATAAATAAAACTCCAGCAAGCACACTACCCTGGATTGGATATTAGTCAGTAAGAGCCCCCAGTCATATATAACAGGCTGCTTATCAGATAGCCTCAGTGATCACTCCCCACCATTCCTACTCAAAAAATACCTATACCAAGCTAAACCTGTCATCTACCGTCAAATACGTAAAAAACTAAACTTTAACCCACTCACATTCATCTCATCCCTCAAAGAATGTAGCTGGCATCCTCTAAAGTACCTCAGTCTAGATGACCCAGTTGAATTTTTTAATACTACCTTCCTGAGGATCCTTAATTACCACGCCCCCATAAGATTTTCCAGAACCAAAGCACAACCCTCCCCATTGCGACAGAAATCCACTAAGTCAGAAATGAAAAACAGGGATAAAGCCTGGGAGCACTGGCGCAAAACCAAAACCCCCTCAACTAGACAGAAATTCCTAGAACTACGCAATAGAGTCAAAAAGCTAATAAAACAGGACAAATTTCAATACTATCAGTCTGCCCTAGACTCCTCACAACACAGCCCCAAACAGTTCTGGTCCTCCATAAACTCCATCCTCCACCCAGGTAAAGTCAGTACCCCTCCTCCTAACATCCCTCACTCCTCAGAAAATATTGCTACCTCATTCAACACACACTTCACCCAAACCATACTATCACTAGCTAAACAACACAACCCCTCTCCCCTCCAACCCACACCTTCAACTAGTAATCTCCCCACTGCCTTCTCTTTTTCTCCTGTACCTACCTCCAACATAAAAAACTCTTAACTAAATTTAAACCCACCAAATTAGGAGCAGACAACCTCCCAAGTGAATACCTACAAATCGCAGCTGATGCTCTGGCCTACCCAGTATCCATCTTGATTAACCGATCTCTGTCAGAAAGTTACGTTCCCACACTGTGGAAAGTATCACATATAATTCCCCTCCACAAAGGCGGACCCTCCACAGAACTAACCAATTACCACCCCATAGCTATTCTCTCTCCACTCTCCAAAATACTAGAGAGATGCATACACTCTCAGGTCTCAGACTACCTCCTTACTAACAACCTCCTTTCCAGTACTCAGCATGGTTTCCGACCAAACAATAGCACCACCACTGCCTTACTCTCTTTTACTAACACTATCCTTCAGCATAAAAACAATGGCTATCTCTCCTCTGCTACTTTCCTAGACTTATCTAAAGCATTTGACATGGTCCCACACAAACAACTTATCTCTGTCCTCAATAACCTATCCTTCTTTCAATCAGTCACCAACTGGTTTCAGAGTTATCTGTCTGACCGCCAACAATCCGTTGTATGGCAGAATGACATATCTCCCCAACTACCTGTCTCCATAGGGGTTCCCCAAGGATCCATCCTTGGACCCCTACTCTTCTCTGTTTACACCAATAATCTAGCCTCTGCCACCAAACATGGCACACTCATACAATACGCAGATGACTCAACCATCATCTGCTCAGCCCAGTCCCTACCCAAACTGCAAAAAGTCAGACAGGAAGCCTTTTCCTCTGTTCAAACTTGGTTATCCAATGCCCAATTAATACTCAACCCAAACAAAACTAAACTACTCATCTTCCAACCCACCAAACATACTCAAAACAACTCTCACTTTAACATCACAGAAAAAGACAACACCACTATATACCCAACTGAACACACCAAATTGCTAGGAGTGGAAATAGACAATAAACTAAAATTTGACATTCACATATCCATGACCATAAAAAAGTCCACAAAAAACTAGGAGCGTTATACAGAAATAAGCAATTTCTCACCAAAGCAGCAAAGATTTCAATAGCAAATTCCCACCTTATCTCCACCCTACTTTATGCCTCTCCATTATATACCAACCTAAGGCAATGCGATCTAAACAAGCTAGAGACCTGCTACAACAAAATCACCAAATTCGCCACAGGGGCATACTACCATAGTCACCACTGTCTCTCACTTGCTGAACTGGGCTGGCTTGAACTCCCTCACCTCCTTCAGTGGTATCAACTCTCACTCGCCCACAAACTAGTAAACCATCCACTAAATGTCCTATCCCTCCAGAATCTACTCCAACCCTATCGCACCACCAGACCACTAAGATCCAGCAACAAAAATTACTTGCAGATCACTAAAGCCAATAACTCTGCTGGTGAAGCACTATTCTCTTGCACCATAGCCAAATTATGGAACTCCCTCCCACCCACAATTACCTCATACCATCATGCACCCACTTCAAAACTTTACTAAAGGCGCACCTAAAAACATGCTGGCTATGCCCTTGCAAATCCCACTCTAATATCACCCACCCCAACCAACCACTACCTTTCTTTCCACTCCCTAACTACCTTGATTATAGCAAGCTCAGATGCTCATAAGCCTAGTACTTATTATATAGCAGGGACTTCTTATTGTAACATTTGTTAATGTCTGTTATGTACTTCACAGATAAAGATTCTAGTTGTCTACTGATGTACTATGTTCTTCATCTGTAAGAAATGCATAATAGTATCCTTTGGGATGTCATCCTTCCCTGGTAACTATGATATTGACAACTCACCCCTTAGAAATGACCCAGCAGTCAGGGACATAGGAACACATACAGATAGTAATCTAGCCTTTAACCATCACGTGTCTACATGGTGAGGAAATCATTCTATGTTGTGCAACTTATAAACAAAGATATGGCATCTAAGACCAAGGAAGTCATTGTCCCACTGTATTTGGCATTCATCAGACCTATCATTGAGTACAATGCCCCCTTTGGTATGTACCTAACCAGGCATATCCAACAACTGGAACAGCCACAGATTTTCCTCACTAAAAGAATACAGAGTGTAAGTAAAATGTTCTATGCAGACCACCTCAAGGCCCTATCCCTTTATTCTGTCTCCTATAGGCTTTTGAGGGGAGATCTATGCCTGGCATATTGGGCATTGTCAGACCCCACTCTGATGGACCTCCTGCATATCCACAAAACACACAGCACCACAATTAACCATTCTAAAGACTTAAACCTTGCCTGTGATATAAATAGGACTTGCTGGAGAGATATGTATATATCTCAGAGACTATCCCATCTATGGAACAAGCTCCCCATCTATGTAAAGCAGAGTTCCTCCCTAACTCAATTCAAGTGCAACTTGGACAATTGGATGAGAAGCCAGAAAGCCATCCCTGGTTTGGCACCTATGTCTCTAATGGACACAGGTAACCTGTAAATGGTTCATCTCCCAGGCCCATGCTTACACTTATCAAGGTTATCAGAATTTGTCAGAAATGTGGGATGCATGGATTGGCTTAAAAAGGTCCTTGTGGTCATTAGCCTAGTAAACACTTATGAACTTAAAACATGTACTCATTTGAGTAAACTGACTATGTCTAGCTACACTCTTGCTTCTTAGTACATATCTAGATGGCTTGTAGTATATTGTGCTTGACACCACATCATATATACACACACACTCACACATACATATGTGTGTATGTGTATTTTACATATTGTTCAAGAACACTTTTTACTGGGCAAAATTTGGTCAAAAAGATTGAAAGTACATTTGACTGAAAAGCTATTTCACTGTAAACTGTTGAAGTCTACACAAAGTATTTAAAGTGCTGTTTTTGACCATGGGTTTTGCTATGACAGCAATTTAAAAAATGTTATGTGTGCTGGCAATGCTCATCATCAGGTTCTACCTCTTGATTAGTAGATGCTTGTGTTTGTTCTCCAGCATTGATTCACTATTTCTGGTGTTCTGTTTTTTTTCAGAAAAAAAACAAATGCAGAAATTTCAAATGGCAGTAAAGTGAGATAAGCTTTTTTTTTTACTTAAATGCTGACAGGCAAACAAATTTGGACAGTAGAGGACTTTGCAGGCCTCAGCTAGCATCTATATGTTAATGTAAAACACAGTAAAATATATTACTATGCCCCTTGTTTTATTTATTTAATTTTATTATATTCAAACGTCAAGAGATGTTTGTGCAGACAGTGAAACAGCTATAATTACTGGGTATGTTGGAGTCTGTGGATGAAAATGACTGTCTCTGCTGTTTTCTTATTATTATGTTTTTAGAGGACTAGTGTAATTTGTGTGAAGTAAAGTGAAGTACCTTTGCTATTGTTTGTGTGAAACAAAGTTTAAATCCTTAGATTGATCACAATTTTATCACAATCACACCTCTGAAGTTTACATAGTCAAAAAAGTGGCTAAAACTGCAGGACAGAGGGAGCACAGTCTGTGGATAAAAGTGTCTGGCCCTTTTGTTGCTTGCTCATTGAAAGAGTGAGTCTAGCATAACAGGACTAATGTGTATGTGTATGAAGTAAGCTGGAATACATCTGAGGTCATGGTAGCCTCCACACATCAGGCTGTATAAGTGGATTTTGAAACAGGCTTTATAGAGGTCCCTTTCCTGATCTCTATATGATCCAAAATCAACCCTTTTTAGCAGTGTGTACAGAAGGTCACAACAGTTTCTGTGGAGTAGTAGGAACATTTCTTTAATTTTTCTCACACTCGAACTTCAGTGGTATCCACACAAGGTTGCTATAGCTTGTATGTATGCTGGGAAGAGTTTAATCATTATTTTTCTAATGCTTCTCACAGTCAAATCTTAGAAGTGTGGAGAGGGTCAGTATTGCTTGCCTAGGGGAAGTGTAGATTGCTGAGATACTTTTTTTTATTTTGTTCACAGCCAAATATCAGACATGTATACATATGGCTATCTAACAAGTTGAAATATGTTACTATGTTCTGCTTGGTCTTTTACTTTTAACTCAGTTTGACATCAGTGGGGTACACAAGTGGCTGCATTTTGGGGTTAGGGGGTAGGCTGCATTCTGTGTAGATGTATGACAGCAGCAATATGAACTATATAACTGTAGCCAACTTTTGTCACACTCTGACTTGAAATGGATATACAGAAGGTGTCTATATTTTATGTTAGGGGCATAGGAAGGCAGGCACAAATCTCATTTTAATTATTTTTTTTTATTTGGGGGTATTAAAAATGTAGTGCAACTCTGCAAAGCCACATTATGCTTAAAAACACAATGGGTTGAAATAGCTTAGCAAAAGCCTTCCAAGAGGATAAAAAACATAAAAACATGAACCCTATAAATAGCAGAAGGAAATGATCACACAATGAACATAATTGACTAAGAAATATTTTGCAGTTAGAGCTTTGATTCAAACCATTAGGTACGAACTTTAAAATAAAAGTTCTTTCTTTATACTGAAATTTCTTCTTAACAATTGACTCATTATTAACATTGTAATTAATTTGCTCCAAAATAGAATTTTTCAAATCATTCCTGTTATTTTTGTGATACTAATTATAATGGGTTGCTAATGTTCTTTCCTTAAGATTACTGTGTATATACACTGCAGGTACCCCTTAATTAAAGTGTCTGGAAAATATCCCATCTAACAACTAAATAAAAGAATAAACAGGACACACAGCCAATCCATCTGGAAAAAACAACAAGAAAAACCTAGGCAAGCTAGAGTTTGCACTATGTGATTCCTTGAAAACTTGAAACCTCTTGCATAATGGTTAGGGACAGCAGATGGGTACAACAACCCTGTGTTTCTAAAGGTTTACCAAAGTCCACTTATGCTTTGCTGATGGTGTCAGAACAAGACTGAAACATACATGTCCACAGCTAGTGGGGTTTGGCTTTATTGGCCTGAAGTTGTCCATTAATTAACTTAAAAAGAAATATGTCATGGGCATTCAGAACTGCCATATAGCTGAAACACCTGATGTCCTTAAGGAGTCATTTGCATATATCCCATAATCCTCTTTTGTAAGAGGTTTCAAGGAATCACACAGTGCAAATTCTAGCTTGGCTAAGTCTTTCTTGTTGTTGTTGTTTTTTTTTTTTTTGGATTAGCTGTGTGTCCTGTTTACTCTTTTATTTAGTTGTTAGATGGTACATTTTGCAGACACCTTAATGGTTAGGGACAACAGCTGGGTTTAACAACCCTGTGTTTCTAAAGTTTTGCCAAACAGTTCACTTATGCTGTGCCGATGATCTCATAACAACACTTAAACATGCATGTCCACAACTAATGTGTTTTTGATTTATTGGCCTGAATTTGTCCACTAATCCACTTAAAAAGAAATAAGTCATTGACATTCAGAACTGCCATATAGCTGAAACACCTGGTATCCTTAAGGTGTCATTTGTATATATCCCATAATCCTCTTTTACAAGAGATTTCAAGGAATCACACAATACAAACTCTAGCTTGGTTAGGTTTTCCTTGTTGCTTTTTTTTTCCAGTTGGATTGGCTGTATGCCCTGTTTACTCTTTTATTCTCTTTTTTGATAAGGAAAGATGAAGATTTTAAAGGAAAGATAAGGGTTGGTAAGAGGGTGACATCTACAAACAGTGGCACACATGCACATGTAAAACCGAGAATAAAAAAAGGGTGGGGAAGACTGGACAACAAATAAAGAATGGAGGTGATACACAAGACAGGGCACCAGAATGGGGATATAGTGTCCATGCCTTTTGTATCCCTGTGAAATACCCAAAGAGAGGTCTGTCAGCCAGACAAGGACCCTCTCATGCAACTGGCTCCCCAATCAACTTCATCAACTCTCTGCAGGTGACACACTGTGCATATGGTGGTCCCTTTCAGAGAACAACCACCACAGGCCACTGGGGAGGTCTTTTGTCTCTCTCTCTCTCTCTCTCTCTTTCTACACATAAAGGGAAGGCAAGCCTTGAGCCAGATGGAATGGAGATGTGAGAAGGCTGAGACTGGTGGAGGGGGTTGGTGACCTGGACTGAGCAAGTTCCACAACTATACATACCTGCATACAAATATTTCAAACACAAGCATTAATGACCTTCTAGCTTTCCAATCCATCAGAAGAGCTGTTCCCAAAATAAGTATATAGGCTATTCTTAAAAATATCTATACTAGTGCATGCTTTAATATAATTTGGTAGTTTGTTCCCTGAATCAGCTGGTCTCTCACATAACTAATTAGCACACCTCTCATTCATATAGAATCTTACATCATTCCCAGAGGTAGTTGTCTCCAGATACTCTATATACCTGAATAAGGTCTCCTCTTATATATCTATATGATACACTGTACAAATTCAGATATTTTAGTCTTTCATAATAACTTAAATTTTTGTATCAATAGATGCCCTTAGTATATTTCTGTTGTACTCTTTCCAGTTTACTCATGCTTGTTTCTTATAAGGTTTAAATATTGTTATTCCATACTCAAGTTTGGGTCTAATGTAACTAACAAACAATGACTTCATCATTTCTGATTTCCTAGACTTTATAAATATGTTTATACAATCTATAGTTCTATAATGATTATTAAACATTTGGTTGATTTTATTAGAAAGCCTCAAAGCTGGATATCCCATATACTCAGGTTCTTAAATGAGTCTACAGTTTCAATCACTGTGTGCTGTATTAAATGTTCACCTTTCATTTTATGTCTCTCAAATCTCATATGTTTAATTTTTGATGTATTTATCAGCATATTATTCTCTTGTGCCCACATTGTCAATTTACTCAAGTTCTTTTGCAGACATACCCCGTCTGTAACACATGTAATCAATTTACCCAATTTCAAATCATCTGTGTTCAGACTGTAGAACACGTCAGATGAAAAATATAGTTCTGAAAGAACAATCTAAACAAGTATGGGCCAAGGACAGAGCCCTGTGGGACAACCTGATCATAGCCAAGATTTTCACCTGCACAATTGCTGTATGATACTTGCCATGTCCTATTTGTAAATAATGCAGCTAATACAATTATCAAAAGTACATCAAAACCTAGTTCTAATTTATTGATCAGTGTTTTGTGTATGACCCTGTCAACTGCTGAAGTTAAGTCTATATGAATTACATCATAGCACAATTTTTCATTCATAGCTGTTATTATATTGTTATAGAACATCATGTTACAGGAGGTAATAGATTTATTTTCAAAATATGCATGCTGTTAGATGGTTTCAAGTCCCAGCCTTTCCAATTCTGACAATAACTTATCCAATATTATCGTCTCCATTATTTTTCCACAACATGAAATTAAAGTTAAGGGTCTGTTCAACTCTAGGTGTGTCCTACTCCCCTTTCCCTTAAAGACAGGTTTAATAAGTGTATGTTGAGGAATTTCCCCATATTTATATGACCTTGTAAGTAATAGATATAATGGTACTGTAAGTTCTTGCTGAAGTGTTCTCAGGTCATTATCACTAATTCCATCTCCTCCCTCTGCTTTGTTTGGCTCTAGTTTGCATAGGTATTTTTCAAGATAAACAACTTATCACCCCTTTTGTGGAGCCAAACTCTTTTGTATAAGGTTTTGTAAATGTATTTATAATACGTTGTGTCTGAGAATAAATTTTAGAATCTACACACAATTTATCTATATGCATCCCTGGGATTCCATTATTCTTGCATGGAGGGGTTCATGTTTGTTTAGAATAGCAGCACACCTTGCATATGCATGAAGGCACACTGCTGTTTAATCCAAATAGACACGAACCACAAATGAGTGCAAGGGGTGTGTTTCAGCAGTGCCTGCACATGTAGCATGCCCCTTTCATTCAGAAAGTGCCACATGGCACTTTGTGACACAGACGAGTGTCAATGTACATCATATTAGAGCCTGGCTCTAATATTATGTGCTAAACCAGTGTCCACAAACACTGAAATGTACGTAGCTAACATTTCAGTGTCTGCAGATACTGAAATAAAAAGAACCCCCCCCCACAAACACACCTAAAAGGCAGCAGCCTTCAAGTGCACACACCCAAATGTATGTACATGCATGGAAGCAGTAGGGCAATAGGAAAGTAATAAAAATACAAAAAAATTATTTTTTTTATTAAATAAACCAAAATTTAAGCTGTGCGCAGCTTGTTTGTGTGCTGTGCTGCTATGCTTAGTCTGGCTGAAATCCTGAAAATGATAGACAAGTGCTACTGTGATAGAAAACTTCTTCAAGCTGCTGTAGGGTAGTGGTACTGCCATGTTTTATCATGTAGAGAATGCTGCATTTGAATCCCCCCTCTCCTAATTTATTTAGTAAACTTTAAAGGAATTTGAATGATAGATGTCAATCATATGGCTCGTGACAGCACAGTAAGGGTGAGAATATGGAAAATGTAAATGTAAAAAAATATATAAATTTACTGAAAAAAATAGATTTAAGCAATGTTTTGCTAGTGTAAGCATTCCTTACCTGCTTTCAGCTGTGCTTATCTGGTGTAAGCATTGCTATATGGATTTGTGTGGAGCTAAGCATAGTTCAGCATATTAAAACCGGCCAATCAAGAAAAAGTGCAGGAAAACTGCCCTATTTAAACTGCACAGGCGGGAATACAGCCATAACCATTTGGGATTGCTCACAGCAGGACCAAAATGTCAGGTTTGGGTGAAGGTGTTCACTTCCAAGCACAACGTTGGGGCATCCAGGAGTCCAGGTTCATGGTTGGGCTCCAGATTCCTGCAAGGACAGTACCAGGGCTCCCAGTACAAAGCAGAGGCCTGGGACCAGCTTGCACGCAATCTCTCCAGTGCCACTGGCATACCCCGAATTGGTGAGCACATATGTCACCACCACAATGACCTGAAGCAGAGGAGGAGTGCACTCTTGGACTAGTGGCTCCAAGAAGCCCAAGTGCAGGATGTCCCATGTGTCTGTAAGTATGCAGTGTTATGTATCTCTAAGTATGGAAAAAGTTAAACTTCAGACTGTGCAGGTGTGATTAATGTGCCATCCCTCCCCATACAGCTGCTGTGGAGAGGTCCCACAATATCGAGGATCATGCCCAGTGACTGGCCCGACTGCATTGGTATTATGGTGAGCACAGAATACCTCCTAATATTAGCAGTAATAAATCATAAATATAGTAATGGTAGTACTGTCTGTATATATATAATTGTGCTTTAAATGTCAGGAATAAATGCCTGTGTCAGGCTGCCAGTGTTACAATATGTATTTCCAGCTGCTGTGTAACACAGATGTCAGTAGCAAACAAGGTACAATATGCAGTAGAGGAATAGTAGAATATGTATGAGTGTGTCTGAGGGAACCTGCCAAGAAAGTGCCATGCCAGGGCTACTGTAACAATTAGAAATGAAAATAATTCCCCTGTGCAGATCATGCAGGAATAGTAACTGTGGAGTTCTGAGTTGTACACAGATATACAGATATGTATGTCAAAAACTAATAAAGGTGATCCCAAATACTGGTGTGTGTCATCTCACTTGCACCTGAAAAATAGAAACGTGTATGTCCTGCAAAATGCATTAACTGAGGTCAACTGATGTAGCACTGCTTGTCTGCATACTTTAGAATGGGCATGTCAAATAACTGAAAAAAAGCAACACTACATATTTTCATCAGAATGTGTTGTACTTGTGTGTCTGCCAACATTGTCCTGTGCTAACCTTTCAATTTCAGCCATGTGTAGTTGTGAATGTACTGAGAAATGTATAAGGCTAACAGGTGCAGACCTAAAACCTACACTGTGTACTCAGGAATCTAAATTGCAGTATGTAGTTGTAAAACATTCAAATGTGCAATCCAGCTAATGTGCACGTTTTGCACACCAATGTCTTTTGTGTATGCATAATTTGTACTGAAAATGGGAAACAAATAATGCAACATTTGATAAGAAAAGTACTGTGCACAAAAATATGTACTGGATAGAAATGTTACAAGCAGCACACAGCACCTCCCCAGTAGCTCAGTCTGATAAGGACTAGGCCTGTAGTTCAATTTTGCACACATGCTACGGTTCGAATCCAGGAACCTCCACTAACATGTCAGGCTGATTCTACAGTTGTAAACTGCAACCTGAATAGGAAAAGTAATGTATTGCAACACATATATCACACAGGCCACACAGGTAAAGAAATCTGAATAGAAATACTAGTATGATGTGTATAACTATGAAAGGTGTACAATTGCTGTGTTGATAAGCCCCAGTCCTACAAATAGATGCAGGCTAGCCATCCACACTCTGCAGTCTGTCCCAGACAAGCCCCTCAAGTGTCACACTGTCACAGATAGTTTCCCCAGTTGCCAAGAAACCTGCACACAGAGAATGTCACAGTAGATGTATGCCAAAAGCACAACACACACTTCAGGGCCTGCAACTAATATGTGAATCTGAAATATGTGTAGAAATAGCAATGTAATGTGCACACGGTTCATCTGCACAGGGCCCACAGGTAAAGAAATCTATATAGAAACAAATATGATGTGTATAACTAAAATAAGGGTACAATTGATCTGTTGATATGTACAGCTGTTGCTGTGTTGTAGCAGGTCAATGGTCCAGGTAGAGTGTAAGTGTGGTCAGAATAGAGTAGTGAAGAGTAGTGTACTGACAAATATACTTGATAGCAGTTGTCAATTGAATCTGTTCCCTTCTCCCACCACTCAACTGATCCAATCATCACAATGAAACCAACATGGGTATGTTCCTAAATAAACATCTATTGTTGGGATCATTGTTCCATTTGGTTAATCATTTGTTTAAACTGTGTGCATACTAATATTCCCTGTTGAATAATCATTGTTATTGCCTGCCTGACATAACTCTAACTGGCATGCTGTTGCAACTCTGTATGCCATTCCATATATGCGTGGGTTCTGTTTGCTATGGCACTGTTATAATAACTGCACTGTTTTGGGTATATGGGAATATCCATGCATGCTATTCTGACTAATGTTGTAGTGTGTTGTTCATGACTAGCCAATATTCATTGTTAATTTCCACACCACAGCACATACGGGAAGGCAGATCCCAGCAGATCCGTCTCTCTCACCCTATCTGGCCAAGGCACTGGATCCCTGCACATCTGGGACCCAACCCAGACCTCCCTCATCTGCTGGTCCTGCACCACCCTTGGGTGAACCACTGCAGGGGATGGGGCTTGTTCCCTCGCTGCAAGTGGGCGCGGTGAGGATGTTGTCACCAGGGATGAGGTTTGTGGCATGGTGCAGAGTGTCCTCCAGATGGAGCTGGATGACCGCCTATGCTAGATGAAGGGCAGGATGGTGAAGCTAGAGGGGCAAGCAGCCCCTCCAGTCCAGCCCCCAGCACAGCCACCTTCAGGGCTGTGAAGGAGTAGTGGTGACTGCCATTGGGTGAGGACATCAGTGCCACTACCACCATCTGGAGGACTCATGAGCCTCCGATTCCCAACCACCCTCCCCATCAAGGTGTTTACCCCCCCTGTGTCATACACCACCCCTGTCTGCTGTCTTGCCTGTCTTGCCTGTCTGCAAATGCAACCTTTCCTACCAAACCTCCCTCACTACACTTACCTATAATCCTTCCTTAACATCCTACTCTCACCTTAAAAAAATGAAAGGACATCTGTCCCAAAAAAATCACATCCCATACATAGTTCAGCATTTCACCAGGGGACATGTACCCATCACACAATCTAACCCTACCAATCATCCTTATTGCATGATGCCCACACTTCTCCCTGTAGGGTGTGAGGCTCCAAATTCTAAATTGCCCACTCTGAAAGCAGCTGCTGCTGCCGAAGAAATGCAGAGCTATTGTCCTTTCCTACACCTGTCCTGCACATCCCTACCTCTTTCTCATCTTGTTTCCCCCCTGCTTGCCCCAATTTCACAACTTTCCTATCTCCCTTTTTTTCTTTTCTTTATTTGAAATTAGCATGGGTTTAAGTGGCCGTAAGTGGGTGTAAATGAAGCTGAGCTCACATAAGTGTTGCTTAGCTCAGTGTAGCTTTACGCAAACCCACTTATAACTGCTTTAAAGTGCCTTAATCACTCTGTTGCCAACAGACCCTGTTCTGCCCAGCAACAAAATAATCAGCCTTTGCAAGTCTCAAACCTTTGGAGGACTGGTGAATGAAGAGAATGAGAGAGAGAAGGTTGGATGATGTGGGGATAGTGAATCAGGAAGTGAAACAGATTAGCAAGGAGGAAGTAAGGACAGCTATGAAGAGGATGAAGAATGGAAAGGCTGTTGGCCCAGATGACATACCAGTGGAAGCATGGAGGTGCTTAGGAGAAATGGCAGTGGAATTTCTAACCAGATTGTTTAATGAAATTTTGGAAAGTCGGAGGATGCCTGAGGAGCGGAGAAATGTGTTTTGGTACCTATCTTTAAGAATAAGGGTGATGTTCAGAGCTACAGTAACTACAGAGAGAGAAAATTGATCAGTCACAGCTTGAAGTTATGGGAAAGGGTAGTGGAAGCTAGGTTAAGAAGGGAGGTGATGATTAGTGATCAGCAGTATGGCTTCATACCAGGAAAGAGCACTACAGGTGCAATGTTTGCTCTGAGAGTGTTGTTGGAGAAATACAGAGAAGGTCAGAAGGAGTTGCATTGTGTCTTTTTGGACTTAGAGAAAGCATATGACAGGGTGCCTGAAGAGGAGTTGTGGTATTGTATGAGGAAGTCGGGAGTGGCAGAGAAGTGTGTAAGAGTGGTACAGGATATGTACGAGGGTAGTGTGACATTGGTGAGGACTGCGGTGGGAGTGACAGATACATTTAAGGTGGAGTTGGGATTACATTAAGGATCAGCTCTGAACCCTTTCTTATTTGCAATGGTGATGGACAGGTTGAGAGATGAGATCAGACAGGAGGCCCCGTGGACTATGATGTTTGCAGATGACATTGTGATATGTAGTGAGAGTAGGGACTAGGTTGAGGAGACCCTGGAGAGTTGAAGATATGCTTTAGAGAGGAAAAGAATGAGGGTCAGCAGGGCTAAAACAGAATATATGTGTGTGAATGAGAGGGAGGGTAGATAAAAGATGAGGATGCAGGGAGTAGAGTTGGTAAAGGTGGATGAGTTTAAGTACTTGGGATGAACAGTTCAGAGTAATGGTGAGTGTGGAAGAGAGGTGAAGAAGAGAGTACAGGCAGGGTGGAATGGGTGGAGAAGAGTGTCAGGAGTGATTTGTGACAGATGGGTACCAGTAAGAGTGAAAGGGAAGGTCTACAAGAGGGTAGTGAGACCAGCTATGTTATATGGGTTGGAGACGGTGGCATTGACAAATAGGCAGGAGTCAGAGCTGGATATGGTAGAGTTAAAGATGTTAAGATTTGCACTGGGTGTGACTAGGATGGACATGATTAGGAATCAGTATATTAGAGGGTCAGCTCAGGTTGGACAGTTCCAAAGGAAGAGAGGCGAGATTGCATTGGTTTGGACATGTGCTGAGAATGAATGCTGGGTATATTGGGAAAAAGATGCTAAGGATGGAGCTGCCAAGTAAGAGGAAAAGAGGAAGGCCTATAACAAGGTTTATGGATGTGGTGAGAGAGGACATGCAGGTGGTTGGTGTGAAAGAGCATGATGCAGAGGACAGGAAGAAGTGGAAACAGATGATCCGCTGTGGTGACCCCTAATGGGAACAGCCGAAAGAAGATGATGATATGATGCAAGACTCAAACCCAGGACCCTGCACACTATAGCCAAAATGATTTATTACTAAGCCATTTGAGATGTGCATAAATGTGATGTTTTCTCAAACATATGCAGGACAGTCATTCAACAGTAGGAAAAATGTATTTATATATGTAGATGTATGTATATATATATATATATATATATATATATATATATATATATATATATATGTCAATATATCTATATATCAAAAAAAAAAATATATATATATATATATATATATATATATATATACACACACATACATATATATATATATATATATATATATATATATATATAAATGTGTATTGCTTTCGCACATTGGATCCACACTCTGAACCTCTCATTGCAAACATCTGACCAAAGGCACTGTTGATGAGGTTGAAGGGGCCTAAAATAAATATCTCTTGTAATTATTTACATCATCCCTTCCTCCACAGCTGAACAGATCTGGCTTGCAACACAATAACCAGCACTTGCAAGTCTTGAACCCAAGACCCTGCACAACATAGCCACAACAAGTTAACAGTAAGCCATTTCAGCTGTAAGATGTCAGGATGATATCACTAACATATCATGCAGAACAGTCTGTCTACCATAGGGAATGTACAATGTGGAAGGAGTAAACATTCCAATGATACATACACACACACACACACACACACACACACACACATATATATATATATATATAAATATATATATATATATATATATATATATATATATATTGCCACCTTTTAAACTGGCCAGTGTTTGATTTGTTCATACAAATAAGAATTATTGCATGAAAGATATACCCACACACAATGCAAAGGACCTGACACCACACACAAGTTTGCATACATATGGAAATGTTTATTTGTGTACTATTTCAGTTGTTTACACCATTTCTTATAGCAGTTAGACGTTTGAAATATATAATAACTGAGTAATGCAACTCTCAAACAAAACATTTGTTACAGTAATCTGAAAAACGTAACATACTTTTTGCTGTCCAAGCTAAGGCCTTCAAGTAGTACAACAGTAAAAAAACACTTGCCTTGAAGATAAGAACCAATCAACACTTATTAATTACAGATGTAGTTCAGCACACTCCAATTACACTCTGTACTCAACCCCTAGGGTGAAAAGAATTAGTTCTCACAATGAAAATGTATTTGTTATATAACAATGCTTAACTTAAAATGTCACTATCACTCTGACAAACAGAACTGTCTGCAAGCTCTAGCCCACCACTGTTCCCATGGTGAAATGTATGAAAATGTGTAGCCATATACCATAATGTTTCCTACTACTGCTATCCCTCACATATTATAACAGCCTAGGTTAAAAACATTTCATACCCCTCTCTCATAAAATGTCTTACAAGGGCATATAACAGTGTTTTATATTCTCTGACCTCTGGACTGTACAAGGTCACACATGTTTTGTCCAGCTGTAACCCTCATATATATGGACCATACCCCACAATTTGTGTGGGAGTACACAACATCACTGGAATGATAGCAGGAATGCCAGCACTAAATAATAGGACATTAATTAACAACCTCTTACTGCATGACATCTGGACAAAGCCTGGTATATAGGTGGAGGACAGAGGCTGGAACAAAGGGCCATAGTTGCAATATTGCTGTTATACACTGTGAAAGTTGCTGGTGTTACAGGATTGCTTGCAACATACCCTTACTCAGGAGTATGAAGTCACAAACATAAATGGATGTTGCCATGTACTGATAGCACTTAACGGAGAGAATGCCACTGATAAGTCAGAGACAAGACTTGTGGGTTAACACATAAAATATAACAGCCAATCCTCTGGCCATCATGTGGATAGGCCCACAGTTGAGAGCTATGCAGACAGACTGCATACTATGCTAAACTAGCATGTACACACAAACCCTGTAAAACTAGCAGCATTCAATGCATATAACAGCAATACACACACTGTCCAAAGTTCTGGAACCTTATACAAATATGGAGTTGGCTTGTATCTGCAAGTTCTGTTGTAAGAGGTATTGAAACCTGCTATCTGTAACACTGCTGCCCACACACAGGAAGGATGTATTCCATACAGGAAAGGTAAAGGGACAATGCCCACATGATGTAGTCAGTTATAGTAGTGGGTTGCTATGACATTGGTAACTGGAAGTACTACACAGCTGGCTGCATGCAGTTAGCAAGTGGGGAACACCAATAGGTGCAAAGGCCATCACTTGATCATGAGCATCACCTACAAAATCCATGCAGCAAAATATTCAAACCAGCTCAATCCCTGTAGTGGAGAGAGAGAAAAAATGCAACAAAATTAACAGTAAAAAAATACTACAAACCAAAACAAAATAAAATTAAACAAGGAACATATCCAAGTGTACATATAAGAGAGCACAATACTAAAACAGGTATGCGAAACATCTATGTATGTAAATGAATGTAGTACTTGATCTGTAATAATGGGATAGATGATGTTGAAAAAATTATATGTGCCATCAAGACTTGTTGCTGTAATAATGTCCTGCTGAACAACTGCTATGGACATAGCATCTGGCCCTGTGGGCACTGGGCCATACTTGTCAACTGTACAGATCTGCATAGAATGACAATATGTAAGCCATCATAGTGTTTCTTCTGTTCCTCAAAACATATATACTATTCTGGCAAATAGCTGAAGGTGGAAGTAATGAAGTCATGATAGACACATGAGTTTTAGACACCACCACTTTCAGGACAGTCATGATAATGTGAAATGCTATCATGCACAAAATTCAGAGGTTTGTAATAGGCTTACCTACAATCTGTCCCTATATATACCCCCTAATGTTAGGCTGTGTCCACATGTCACACTGTTTCATAGCAAGGCAGAACAGTGCAGCTGTGGAGGAAGGAGGTTCAGTGTGTGGACCCAATGTCTGAATGCACTATATATATATATATATATATATATATATATATATATATATATATATATATATGGTTTACTATTGTTTGTGTGAACGAGATTCTATCGGCTGCAATGTGCAGAAAAACAGAATGCCGAATGCACAAGCAATTTTGCACCAGATAGTCGACTCCACTTTATGTGAATGCACAACTGCATTTGCATAAGTGGAAATTGACTATCTGCACAGAGATTGCAGTACAGTGGCGATTCATCCACATCCCCACTGTAGTGCGATCTTGGAGTTAGAATATTTAAGTGGGGGGTGTGGGGTGCAGGGGGGCTTTCCCACCTGCAAAAATGTGATAGTTGTATAGGAGTTTGATTTACATCAGCTCCTATATGGCTATCATGTGGTGGTTTCAACAATATCGAGTCAAATGCAGTGAGCATTTGGTTTGACATTGTGAACGGTTGTTTTTTTTTACCTTCGGTATTACCATTCATTTATTTGAAATGAAAATGTTTTTCCATTCGAATAAACAATTGTAAACCTATATATATATATATATATATATATATATATATATATATATATATATATATATATATGTGTGTGTGTATGTGTGTGTACGTCTACATATATACATATACATATACATACACACACACACACACACACACACACACACACACACACACACACTATATATATATATATATATATATATATATATATATATATATATATATATATAAATACATTTTCCCTACTGTTGAATGACTGTGCTTGGGTCACACACTTGCAATGGCTGATAATTTATCTGCTGGCCAGAACAAGGGCTGTTGGTTACAGAGTTATTAAGGCACCTGTTAGCAGTTGTAAGTGGGTGCGAAGTGGACAGTTATGCCTGGTGTGAAATATATGCTGGGAACACATTGTCCTTTGTTAAGGTGACAGTGGGATGTTGGGGAAGGATAGCAGGTATATTTGGTGAAGTAGGTTGGGTTGGAAGACAGAAAAGACAGCATACATAGGTGGAATATGGTGCATGTGGTGGGTAAACACCTTGGACGGGGAGGAGTATATGAAAATTGGAAGCCCATGAGCCCCCAATGCAAACAGTGGGACTGAGGTCCCCACCCATGAGCAGTCACCACTGTACCTTCATGGCCCTGAAGGTGGCTGTGCTGTGGGTTGAGCAGGAGGAACACGCTGACCCTCTAATTGTGTCACGAGGGCTAAAGGTGGTGTAGCAGATCCCCCAATTCTCAGCAAAGCTCCCTATGCACCAGACGCTGGACCTGGCATCAGGTGATAGGATCCTGTCTGTGCATGCTGCCTGGGGGGATGAGCACCATCCCCTGAGGTGGTTCCAACTGAAGGTAGTGCAGGATCAGCAGATGAGGAGGTCCCGGGTTGGGTCCCAGACGTGCTGTGGCCTGGTAACATGGCCTGATGAGGTGGGAGAGGTAGTTCTGCTGGGAACAGCCTTCCCAAATGTGCTAACGTTTTGCAGTTTTAGAACATATGTGGGTAGTAATAGTCAACACAATCCAAGATTAGTTATTATCCCAAAACACCAGATTTGGAGCTGTTGCATAGCAAACAGAACACATGCATATATGCAATCACAGTGGCCATTACAATGGCATGCAGGCTACATTGTTTGCAACAGGCCACCAATGATAGTGTTTCAACATGGAACATGAATAGAAGCACATTTCAATATGTGTTGCACAATAGGATATATGTCCCAACAGTAGGTTTGGTGTAGACATACCCACTGATTTGTGTGTTCAGATTATTTTTACAGATATGGTGGGGGGGGGGGAGATGTCAATTAACAGGTATTATATCCTTGCAGTATGAGTTCCTCAGACCTGTTTTCCTCTTTATGTCTTCCAGGTACCATGTCAAGAGAGCAACATCCAGCATATACACCCCAGGAAAATTACATCCTCATAAACTACCTGGTGCAGCACCACCAAACCCTCTTTGGGCATACAGCCCATGCTCTGCAGGAGAGGATTGCCCTATGGAATGAGCTTGTCCACAGGGTAAATAATGTCAGCCTGCATAACGGCAGTTATGAGCAGGTGCGACATCGGTGCACTGACCTAATCCGCCACATCCATCAGCATGCTGCTGCAGTTAGGAGGGACCAGATAGCCACAGGTGGGGATCATGCCATCCAGCCCCTACTGACACATGCTGAGGAGCTCCTCGCCAGCCTTGGGGCACCCACCCACCAGTCAAGCCAAGAACATGCTGATAGCATTGTGGAGGTGGGTGCTACCCACACAATGGACGAGGAGCATGCAGGTAAGGCCCCAGGGCACATTACTACACCACTGTTGCTTCTCCATCTTCATCTGTAAAGTATCTTCATGCATATGTCAGATAAGATAGTCTGTTGCTGCAGTGTAGTAATGAACAGATGTGCATAATCTCTAGTATTGTGGGTTTGTACTGTTGCTGTACTAAAATTCTGCTCCCACCCTGTAGCAATGCCACAGGTGTGGCTACTGACATCACATCTCTCACACAACTATGTAGGTCCCTCTGATATACCTCTGAGGTTGCAGCCTGTAGCTTGTTAGGATGGTTTTATTTTGGTCAGGTTTGCCAATATACCAGCCATGTTATGGCCATGGTATTTGCCATGCACACATTTAACACACCTACCCATAATGCATGCTGTACATGTTCACTTATTGTTACTGTTAACTGCACGGAATCACAGTGGTCACCATGGTGGCATATCTGAAGGGTATGTAAGAGTCCTGCAGTATAACTAACAACTTGTCAGTGCAAAGTGTGTGGACAGAGATGAAGATAATGGTGGGACAAATGGCCTACAGTAAGGACATGTCTGAAACATTACCCTGATACAGTGGCTCCAACACTGTACATACCACTATTACAATGACAACTGTTACAGATCGACACAACAGCATATCACAAAACCACATTCCACAACTTTTACAACCTGTAATGTGATCCTAACATGAGCAATGAATGTGTAATATGGCATCCTATGTTAGGACAACAGATATGGGGAATACATACTTTAAAAAACACTGAAAGCATATGCGTGCACACACTCCAAATAATATATTGTTGAAGCAGCTTTTGAGGTACTGACACCATTCGCGCTTCATGAGTACGCACCTTCCATCAAGTACAGGTCCTCAATGTAAATACCAAGTAATGGTTTGCTGTCCAAGAAGTATGTCCATGACATTTAACCACTCACCTGCAACAGAGGAAGCCATGGCTTGCACACATCCTACAAATCATGGAATAGATCCCATATCCAAAAGGTAGCACTCAGGAGTGGGAGATGTAGCGTTACATCACCGTTGCATATAAAATGGCAAACAGTGCAGACAGTCATGTATGTGATGATGAAGTATGGGACAACATTAATGTAGAAAATAAACAGATAGCCATCCAAGACAGATGACAACACATGTTGCAAACTGGTCACGAAGGCTGCATAGAAACATGCTGCAACACTGAGGGACTTGCAGGAATGTCTAGCAAATACTGCCTGTGCAGTACCTCTGTCGACAATTGCATGGAGTCTGCATAAGTGTGGCCTATGGGTTAGGGTAATCAGATGGAAGAGTTGTTCCACGGGAAATATCATTCAGGGATCTCTACAGGTAGCATATGCATAACATCAAAAGTCTGCCAATGGCATATGCTGCAATGTGCAATGGTGTACCGAGAACAAGGCTGAAACCTACAGACAGTATTAATAAAGATACATGTGCTGCACAAGCAACACCTCACTCCACCTCAGGCCCACCATCCCCATCTTTACCTTGCTAGTGCCAGTGTACACCTTTAGGTTTGCTGTTCATTAGCTGAAACTAGGTTGGTAGACATGGTGTTGTGAATTTGGAACACTGCAAAATGGCACTCATGTGTGTAGCATAGTTGTCAAGCATTTGCAAAAAGGCTGCGGATGGGGTGGGGTGTCATCCTGAAACACAACAGCAAACTGAAGCATACATTCAAAGCTCACTAAGAATGTCTGTATCTGAACACAGTCAAGGTCATGAATTGTGCCAGACATAACATTGACTCCACAGCAATAGTGAAGGCACTGTGTGTCCTCCAAAGGCTGTGCACATGAGTTGACCTTGCAATCTGGCACAGTGGGGGGACATTTGTAGGGCAGAGTGACCAAATAATGGCAAGTGCAGATGGGCCATGCTAGTATACCCCTTCCAGGAAGAGTGACTGCTGTAGTTCACTTAACAGGTGCTGCAACAAACCATTGTGTTAAGAGTGTGCACACTTATGCAACCCACGTATTGTAGGCATCTAAATCAGCATCTGCACATCTAACACATTTTTTTGATACTGCATTTGATTGCAGAGTTCATATGTCACATATCAGGGGTGTGTGTAATGTTAGCATAGTCAGTATTGTGACCCCATGGCATATCAGGGAAGAGGGTAGCATGTCAATAAGGATGTGTACACTCCTCATAGCCACAGTAAGCTTTGAAGGTTGTCAGTATAATTGTATTTTATTGCTCATACATGCACTGCTGATGATGAGATCTGCAAAACAGACATCAGGCATTCAGTATTAACATCTGTCCTCATATTGTCCCAGGTATGTGTCAGACAAACACATAGGGGTTGTGAGCAACAGAGCAAACATAACTGCCACACATATAAACATTCAGCAATAGTGTGTACACCCCTGAGGTATGGTGCACAATATGTGCCAGGGTGCTGAACAGGTGCACAGCAATGCTGTGTACATGGGTGCAGTGTGTTCCAGGGGAAGGGGTATCACCTCCTAACACAACTCATGCATCACAGAGATGTATAATGTTGGTAACAGGGATTGAGTATAGTTGCAGGTTATGCTGTTGAGTGCCATATGTCATGCATGTTGACAGTTGGGTAATGAGAGGTCTGTGTAATATCTTTGTGCCACCTAATCCATAAGTGCATGTGGGGGGGGGAGTGTGTAGAAGTAAGCAATGATCTACAGGTCTTAAAGTACATATTTTGTTTTCCCCTCACAGGTGGCGAGGTGGGTCAGGGTCCCTCCTGCAGGCAAACTGATGTTAGTGTCCATACAGACTCTGACAATGATGATAGGTATGGTGAGGCACAGGCAGGGTTGTCAGGGGCTGAAGCTGTGCCAGTGGTTGACATCCCACTGTTATCCACCCCATCCCTGCACACAGTCACATTGCCTATACATACCGCATCACTAGTGGCCATGGATGAGGGACAGTTTGCAGGTAGTGGTATGGGACAGGACAGTGTGGTGACTATGGCAAGTGTGTCTGGACACAGCAGCTATAGCTGGATGACTGGCGAGGTACCACACAGGCAGATGTACAGGGATGCTCATAGGAGGCTGCTGGCCATCATGCCCCTGGCAGAAGTGCCACAGCAGGTGTCACCAGATGCATGTTTCAGACCATCATTGAGGCATAGGCATGTATGGAACATTATACCAGACAGAGTCTCAGGCTCCAGAGGGCTAATTATTCTTCTGTTATCAACAACATCCGTGATCTTGCAGGTGCCCACCGTTATTTTGCAGAGGTCCTAGATAGACGGTTTGGTGAGATGGTGGAAATCCTTGACCGTGTAATGTTTGTGTTCGAGCATATGATGGGAGTAGGGCAACAGCCACATGGACGTTGTTCAGCAACACCAACAGGTGGAGGTCTACGTGGATGTGCAACAAGTCGCAGCCGCTCCTGTAGTGGCAGCACCAGCTCTGCAGTGGGGGGGGGGTGCTGTACACACCACAACATAGCAGGCAATGTGCATGTGGCCCTGGCCGGTCCCAACAGGGACACGGATCCAGCGGACATTTGGCATCCTCAGGGGAGAGTGCCATATCTGGCCTTGTACCTGGTAGTGCCCATGGAACCCCTGGCAGGCACAGTTCTCATGTCCATGACCCGAGACAGTGATCTGCACACCCTGCCATATACAGTCTGCAGCTGTCCAAAAAACCCATGTATAGGGCAGCCACATGGCAGAACTATGTGCATGCATGCACATACACATCACCAACACAGCAAGGCAACCCCATACCTACACACACCATATCTGCACAGCCCAATGAATAATGAAATCCCCTAACACACACACATGATGTCAACCAAATGACTCATCCTAGGTCTCTAGCAAACCCACAACACACCCTGTGCATATGATGATACCTATGCCACATCCCTGTCATCCATAACATCGATGCAGGGGACAGGCTAATATGGTTCTGATGCACAGGGTGAATGTAGTAAGGTTTACCAATATAATGCTGTGTAACATGTTTTCATCAGGAAAGTTTAATGCTTACATGTCAGGATGTGTAACTGTCCAGCCATGATGCATTATAACTGTTATTAACACTGACTGATTGTCATCTCCATAATGTATTCTGTTTCGTGTTGTAGGTGTCAATGTGTCAGCAAGATGTTGGCCTGCTGTCCTTTCCTACAAGGGGTATGGCACTGTGGTGACACATTGACTGTGTAATGTCCTGGGTACAGCTGAACACAAGTAACAGGTCTGTATAACAGTTTCTGCCACATGGCTGATAGGTCTAAGGGGTGTATACAGGTAAGTGCACGGTGGCTGACGTCAGCAGCCCTTCTACAGTGGACAATGGTAAGTGTACTGGGTGACACACACACACACACACACACACACACACACACACACACACACACACACACACACACACAGAGGCTTTGGTGTTGATACAATGCACAGAGAATACTGTACACATGGATGTACTTACTTTTGCAGTGAACCCATTTTAGCCTATATAATTCCACCAAGACAAAATAGGCAAAACATCACTAAATAATCAGTCGCTAGTTTAATGTCATTGACGATGGTACTGTTAGGGTATATGTCCCCTTCCCCAATGTCATGCAATCCTGGAGTTGGTAAACATAGATGTGTTGGTGTGGATGGCACAGCCCTTCACTTTGGAGGGTGTGGGGTGGTGCAGAACCGCACATAGTGTGACTGACAACTACTTAACCTGTTAACATAAACTGTACAGTATTACAGCCAATTAAGCAGGGGGATACACACAACAATAACCCAATGAGGGTGGCTGTGCCCACAACATCCACACCCAACTATACATACCAACTCTAGTATCGCTGTACAGCTGTACAGTGGGGAAGACGGCATTTACACATCTACTACTAGTTTTGATGGAATGAATTTCCACTAGATGATACCTTTGAAATGCTAGCAATTGTCAGTCAGTTCTCGGACAGATGACTTCCTGGGACATGTATTTTCTGCAAACTGAAGTAGATCCCATCACATACACACACACTTACTTCGCAACACTGACAATAGAACCCCTACCTAGGTACTTATTGCTTCTAATGTATTTGGCCTTAATTGCACACACTACACAGCTTTTAGGATGAGGTGTGTACCGAGTTTCTTGTTAAGTGAAGAACATCACCAGGCCTTGTACAGTATGGTAATGGGGGATGTACTGGCTGTTAATGAACAATACATAGTGTGACATACTGTCATATACACATTGTCAAACACAACAGTCATGAACACATCTGAGAGACCTGGGTTTATCAGTGTTAACTACCTTGTCAGTGAGTCCATTCTGTTACAGATAATTTGCATACACCACATGCATCACTGGGCTGGATAGTGTAATCATTTATCCGTATGGTTGATGGTGACAGTGGTCCTCATACAGTGGACCTTGGGACATGTACTGGGGCTACCATGGTGTAAAGACAGTATGCCCAGCACCCACACCCTACACTGGATATTTTACTCACTGAAACCCATGATAATACTCTGACATACCCACAATCACACATTGACCAGGACTGCAATACAACCCCTGGTCTGTCTCATCAATGCTACTACAGGGATATACATCTATGCCACACGGATAGTAGGGTGATGGTTTGTCGTGGCTCTCCTACTGTCAGCAACATCACTATCCCTTGTACTATATGGCAAGGTGTATTGTATTTGGAGAATGTGGCCTCAGAATGCTGTATCCTACAAATATACACGCTTGCACACATACACACACTTGCCAGGACTCAGAGGGTAACCCATGCTTATCTACCCATTTGTACAACAGTGTTGTGCTGGTACTGCAAGCTCCAGGTTGCTCATAGGGTGAAGAGTGTAACACGGTACACTTAATGTCCATTACAGCAGCAGCCATTTCTAACTATGGCAATGGGGAGTGTAGTGGGTGAGAAGGCCCTCAGGGCATTACCAACTACAAGTTTAAAAACAAACTGACACTGTTATTCTCAGTAATGCACACTGATACATTTGTCATTACTGGGGTCCATAGGTGTAGGTGTTCCTAGATGTGCACCAGGATATTGTCCATGGAGATATGAGAAGAGTAGGGGATGTGGAAACAGTGGTATCATGCCACCTGACGTTTGTCAGCAGGCCATCTATCAACTGATGCCACGTGAGTGATCCTCAAGTTGAGAGTTAAATGCATCATCCAATCATCTGATTGCCTCTTGCAGAGGGCCAGTGAGGTGCCTCAATTGACATGTATGCAACATATATTACATAACATGGCCAGTGTCTGTGTTGGAGACCTGCACCCAAGCATATCCTGTTGACTGTGGTAGTGTAGTTGAGGTATCCATGGTATGTGGTGCATACAGGGTAGGGTTTCCTAGCTGTGGCATTCATAACACACCTGGGCAGACATGTCAGTGTCAGTTAACCATAGATTGGCTGTAAGCAGTCAAGATGGATACCTGAAATCACGTTTGTTGTTTTTTCCAATATATCTGTCAGTGCACATACTGAATAGTAGTGAACAACTGCTTTGACTTCTACAATTGTGTAGTACTTGTTAGTGAAAATAGTGTTGAATCAGTATGTTGTTATATGTATATAAACACATAGATAAATATGGTGGGATATATATATATATATATATATATATATATATATATATATATATATATATATATATGTATACATGTACATACACATATATATTTATATATTTATTTATATACATCTGCATATTGCTTTATACATATATTCATATATAGAGCTATCTGTATATATATATATATATATATATATATATATATATATATATATATGTGTGTGTGTATGTATATAATATATGTATATATATGTATATATAATATGTGCATATATATATATATATATATATATATATATATATATATATATATATATATATTATATTATATGTGTATATATCTATCTATATCTATTCATATAGATATATATATATATATATATATATATATATATATATATATATATATATGCATATATGTATAACATATGTCCATAACATGTAGTGGAGTCATACCTCAGCACCAGTAGTCACAACCTCTTAGTGCAAGGGGATGTCATGTAAGTAATGCAGGTATAAATGTAGAATGTTGCTACAGTAACAGGGGTTGTCTTAACAGAAATGTTGTGTGTGGGAGGAAGCATATACTATTGACATGTACGCCATCAGTTACTAACAGACATCCTAAGGTCATCATAGTACAGTACCACAGATATCACGGTAAAGGTCCTGTGGAATACAGCAGAGATATGACCAATAAATGTGGACAGTCTGACACATTCTGGTCAATCCAGAGGTATACACAGAACTCCTTAGTGCAAGATGTGTGGACCAAGCCTGACAAAGTGGATGTTTACAGCCATGTAAATGGGGATATCATGAAAATACTGCAATAGATAAGCTCACACTGTTTATGCATTCACACACTCCTGTCTGTACTGACACATATTAACCAGAGAAGCAGAGGTCACAAGCCCACATACTACCCACTAGTTAGTGACATACATCTGTACAGCATCCCACTGCTTTGTCAGAAATACACAACAGTTATGGAGGCCCGGCAACAGTATATCTGACAAATATCTGGACATAACATCACATTAGGTAAATATACTGAGCTGCTAGGCATGTCACAAAGCACTGTGCAAACTACAGGCAGACTGCCACAACACTGGCCTATGTTTCTTATGGGAGAATACAAAGGTACTTGCAAATATAGCAGGCACTACAGGCATGTAACAGCATGGAGTAACAAACACCATTGTGAAAGTGCATACCCACAACCAATCTGAATACACTCACAGTCACATATGGTAAGCCTAATTAATGTTACAGTATATGGACTGTGTGAACAATGTCATCCTCATATGTGCCACTCACACACTAACCCTACATATACTGGGCCAATACACAGTGTAGTCTGATGCCTGACTGTGGCATGGGACATGTGTCGATCTGGCCCTACAAACATGTACGCCGATAGGGTACCATACACTGGAGCAGCATGCAACATCACATAGAAAAGGACCAAGAACAATGACATCTACCACAGTCTGTACACAGGCCAAGGTACATATTCACAATACACACTCTGTCGACAATCACCATAAGTACACAGACCTCACTACTGTACACACTACAACAGAATGTCCAGGTTTTGTCCTCAAATATAAGGCCTACTATACATAACATGTCTAGCAGTCTGATATCTCACTGGTTTGTTATCGGGTATGATGTCAGTAAATAATTATGTACTGAAAATATGCGCCTCTTACTGCATCACATATGCACAAAGGTTGACAGACTTGGGGTTGGAGGCACAAACACAAGGCTAATATTGACATGTTGCTGTGATAACCTCATACATTTACTGGTGTAACAGGGTTTGTTGTGACATATGTCACATGCTGATGGGTCTCTGTAAATGTTGCAGCAACTTGGTACTGTGGTGGCTAAGGATCCCCTGCTTGTATATCTATTAACGTAATAGAATGGCCATATCATGCTGTGGCCATATCTCTCAGCTGTACAGATTCACCCAGGTTACCCAGAGGCAGGGTTCATATATCTGGTCAGTTCCCCTTCACATTGTGGTTTACAAGCAGGTTTGTCACCACCCATTACTGGGTTTGCAGGCAGGTGTAGTATAGGCACACATCAGAGTTTCAGACTGCACACACTCCATGGCATCCATGCTTCTACACCCCCCCCCCCATTATTCTATTCTCTTCCTAACATTATGCAAGCAATACCCGGGACATATCCCTATAGTTGTCCCTTCATCCCAGCGATATTTAGGGGTTGGTCCACAGTTCATGCAGTAGGACATGGTGGGCATGCTACTGGGATTTGTCAGCATGGCCTTGCATTTGTGTTCTGTTGATTGTGCTATGTTGTTAGTTGGCACTCCATGAGATAACATACATTGGCAGTACGGGTGAGGCACAGATCTTTGACAGATGACTGTAGGGCATTTGGTAGTGCTGCAGGCCATCTGTAGCAGGCCAGTGCATTCTGTCACTCCTATAGTCCCAGGCTGCAAGCCACTGGATTTCCCTGGGGTGACAGGGCAAGTGTACAAGGTGTTAATGGCAACAGTTCCTGTCCATATTAATAAATTGTTCTGGATGTTGGCAGGGTGCTGCTTACAGCTAGGGACACACCTGCACGGGACACCTCTTCAGCATGCTGCATTCTGTGGGTATTCCCATAGAGAAGTGGGGGCCATACTGTACTTATTCCCAACAGCAGGGACATGACCTGTGATAAACCTGTGTCTGATGGTGGGGTGAGCTGAGTGCATGTGTGATATGGAAGCTTCTTGCAGCTGACTCACAAATATACCTGGGACATTCCCCTTATGCTGCCTTGTGCGGGGACATCAGCAGTCTCTCATTACTTCATAACTGTGCCTTTTGTGGTCTGCCAGTGATTGGCCAGACTACATCAGTATTCCATACTACACGGACAACTAATGTGCTGCTAACCTGTATGTGCAATTCCAAAGTTGTGTGCAATTGACAGTTAATTTTTATGTACTCAGTCTAGGGTACTTCCACCTGTGTACAGTGTGTATGTCTGGGCCCACATTCATGGCATGTTCATATTTCAGATGGTGACAGATATTACATCCAAACAATGAGTATGGATGACTGCTAAATTGGGTCTTGCTGGGATGCATTGTGGTTGGCACTGTAGTTGTCAAAACATGGCCCTGTCATCAACAGTACTGGCCATAGGCCACCAGAACACAACCCTCCATGCCTACATGATGACCACTTCCACTCAATATACAACACACAACAACCTAACACACAGAGCCCTGCATATTGTACACATGCAACAATCTATCCTGCATATTGGGCCATCTCAGGTAATCTATGCTTCACTGTTATTGAATCCATGAGTACATGTTACTGCATTTCTACATAGGATTGTGTGTGTGTGTGTGTGGGGGGGGGCACACCTGACAACTGTAAACATTTGCTATGACTGTACTGATATTTCAGGTACTCTGTTGGGTTCCATTTTGTTTTGTATTCTTACCTTTAATGCAGACTAGAGGCATATCAGTAGAGTACAGATCTTAGGTTTTATTGACCTACATTTCAGTTTCAGACGTCTTACCCTGCAGAGCTAACATACAACTGCCTGACCTGCTGTAGTCTGTTTGTGTAGGTCTGGAGGGGGGCTCTTCTCCATTGCCATCAATTGTAGGCCTTAGCACAACCTTTCTTTGTGGTCATCTACACCTGTCCTGCTGGCTGAGAGCCTCACTGAAATGCATGTGCGTGTCCTATGGACACACATTTGAGCCACCACATGTACTGCAGTGAGATTTGTCACCTTGTGTAGTACTGCCTACTTTGTTGACACCAGTATTTGTTATGGATTTCATGCTACCCATATAGGTGTCCACTATCTGCTGCCATCCCACTCAGCCACCCGATTCCCTTGCATGCTCACATCCATACCATAGATACAAGTAGCAGAACATACTACTTCATTTAGCAATTGACAGGGAGAGCGACTTACCTTGTGGCTGTGCCAGTATTGAGGATGGTGTTGGAGGGCTGACTATGTTGGCTGCACATAGTACACTCCCTATACAGGGTTAAGCACAGGTAGTGTCATGTTTGGCATCCCTTTTACTGTATGTGCAAGTCAGGGAGAGGTGTCATTCCCTGGGTTCCTACCTTGTCAGTGTATGTGCTATGCGTTGCCTCTTGCCAAAACCTGGGCATACTAAGCACACATCCTTCTGTCTACAGGGGCAGGCTCAGGTTGTTCCTTCTCCGAGTCATTCTGTGCCTGTGTTGGCCTTGGCAATGGTGGGAGACTGTGTGGCCCTACCCCATGCTGTTCTTGCTGCAGCTGTTTCTGCAGGATCATATTGTGTAGCATGGCACATACAATGACAATTTGTGTACATGTAGCTGGAGAGTGCTGCAAGACTCCACTGGATATGTCCAGGCACTGGAACTGTGACTTGAGCTTCCCAAACACATGCTCTATTATGATTCTGGTTTGTGCGTGTGCCTCATTATGGAGTTCTTGTTCGGGTATGTGTGCATTTCTGATGGGTATCATCAGCCATGGCTCCAGTGTGTAACCAGCATCTCCCACCAGGTGGCCATATGGGATGTCCCCACTGGCAAACCTCTGATACAGCTGCGTCATATGCCAGATGTGGGAGTTGTGATAGCTTCCAGGGCTGCCAGCACACACATTCATTATAATGCCCTGAATATCGCACATGACCTGGCAGTTGATGGAGGGGAAGCCTTTGTGATTTATGTAGACCCTACCCCGCTCATCGGGTAGTGCTTTGATGTGTATGTGCATGCAGTCTATAGCACCCACTACCTCAGGGTATTCTGCTATTTGGTGGAAGAGATGCATATTGCTGGTCAACGCCTCACGGATGTTGTGGAAATATACGTGCTCACCGGCATGTGCTGATGACATGGCATCCAGGAACTGTTGGAGTACCCTGGATGCTGATGTCTATGAGATCCCCATGATATCTACAGTTGGCCTTTGGAAGGTATCTGTGGCTAGTATTCTTAGGCCTACACATACCTTGGCATCCACTGGGATGGGTTCCCCTCTGTTGGTTCTGTGTGTGAGGCGTGGCCGGCACAGCTCAACAATTTGCTGTAGGAAGTCCCTGTCCACCCTATAGCACTCCACTATCTCCAGCTCATGTAGCCCCTGGTAGGTTACCCTGGGTCTGTACACTATTCTCCTTCTCCTCACTGCGGGTTGGTCATCAGCATTCACATCCTCACCACCCTCAGCCTCTTCCACATGTTGATTTATGAGAGCAAATGCAGTCCCTATCATTTTGTTGCTTTTGTTAGGTAACATTTCCCCATTTGTGTACACTGGTGGTGTAGAGTTTGTGGGAAAAAAACAGAGTGAAAGGTGTTTTCATAGTTTATAGTAATGTACTGGGCTGGGCTGCTGCCTGTGTAATTGGCTGATTCTGATAAATTTCACCTGTCAGCTATGCTAGTTCTCCTTGATTACCTTCCTACTGCTGTTTTCCCTTCCCATTGCCTTCCTGTTTAAGCACTGAGGTGCGCCATGCAAACTCAGTGCTCAGATGTGAACGGCGCTGCTATTTCCTGGGGTTTTTTGTTTTTGTTTAAACCCTGGTGTGTGGTGCGCACACCTGTTTAGGCAATGTAAATACTGCTAGGCAGCTTCAGACACACCCACTCCTTAGCTGTGCTTAGCTAAGGGCAAACACGGGCCACAGAGCTCCAATAAGCTTACAGCATGCATGACACACCCCTTTATGAAGTCAGCTACCTCTTAGGCTTACACCATGGTATTACTGCACCTACATGGTTGGGTGCAAGCTAGCACTGAGGGGAAATCTGTGATTCAGTATCATTCCCCTCATTTCCATAGAATTGACTGCTAATGCATAGTTACAAAACCTACACTCAGCCTTCCCCCTTAGCAACCACTATTCCATGGTCTTGTTGCATTATGCATGCCATTGGCTATTATGGAAAAATTATGATTTTGGTTTCAAAGCTTATTTTCAGGCCGATCCTGTTTGCGCACCACTACCCTATGCTTAAACAGCCGAAATCGGCCAAAAAAAGTTAAATTTTATCATTTTGAAACTAATTTTCATGCCTATGGTCATATATTTGGCCTTTGGCATGCTTAACCCTTCTAATACATGCATTTTTATGAGCTGTCATGCCTCTGTTTTGTAGTTTGCAGAAATGTATTCAGCTACTGACCGAATACATTTCTGTAGTCTACACTATTCCTGCACGGGCGCCTGCCTACTTCCTGGATTGCTAATTCACCTCATTTGCATGGTTTTCACCAGTAAATGAGGTAATTAGCATACAGGGGCTGTGTTCATGCAGGAATAGTGCAGGAGCATTTGTGCACATCTCAGGAGCTCATTCCTGGATCGCACGTCAGCCGTATTGCCTGCAGCAGCTCTTGCACTATTCCTGCATGCTGTGCAGAGCTTGCTGAATCCTGGGGTGTATCTATTTTCTGATGCAAGTCTGTGCTTGCTGACCCTGGAAAAAATAATTGAAGTTGTTCTTTCTTTATCCCAATTCCACAGTCAAACAAAAAACACAGTCATCAAACAATATCTGCCATCTTTGTGAAAAAAAAGTTATGTGACACAACCTCATAAAAATATTACATAAGAAGAGTCCAGACAAGTAAATTTCTGCTGACGTGATATTTACACCAACATTAATGCATTAATCTGAATAAATAGAACAATTAGTTAACACAGCTGTCCTTTCATTAGCCCCTGCTACATAATTCTGTCAGTGACACTCAGGAATCCCCCAGTAAAGACATGTATAACCAGAAAACATCCTTGCCACTTCAGTACTTCTACCATGTATGCTCACTCACTAAAACATACCAAAGTACATTTTTCACAATCATCACTAATAATTTCCACTGTTTCTGTAATGATTTACAAATGACAGCTTACAGTATCCCCCCAAAGCCATTGTAATATGCCCATCATATGAATAAAACAAACATTTCATGAAGTGAATGCAATAATCTTACCTCACTGTAAAATGCTTGAAATTAATTTACAATGCTTCCATTATTTTCCCTTACTTTAAAAAGTCCATGGTTTCCTAACTCCAGCAATTAATATGATGGTGCTGTCACATAAGTTCTGGGTCCTTTACACATTTTGTACACAGATGAGGTTCTTTTAATCCCGTCAAAAATGATAAATAAATTAAATAAATCGATAAATAAATTATTTCTCTGAATTGTACTAATATATTAATGTCTAAGGTACCTTATTATCTGTGTAGTAGTTTTCCCCTTAACACTTATCCCTTTAGTACTTTACACTTTTACTATAGGGAGGTGTGTTTACCAAAATACCTCTTCATTTCTGTGGTCAGCACAAAAGACCTCCACTGACCTTATTCGCATAATGATGTGAAATAAGAGCTGCCCCCCCCCCCCCAGAAGAAGTAAAAAGAACACTAAGGAAAATGAAGTCGAGGAAAGCAACAGGCTCAGAAAAGGGTAGAGCAAATATGATCAAGATGCTGGGTGAATTAGAGGAGAAATGCACCCATGCAGTACACATAGCAGTATGGAGAGAAAGGTGTATCCCAGGAGGTATGAGAATAAGCATTCTAGTGCCTGTAGACAAGAAAAAGGGGACATTCACTACTGTGGGCAGTATAGTGGCATCAACCTCCTACCACCCTGCATGAAAGAGGGTGACTGATAAATGCATATGCTGTGTAGTAGATGGTGAGATGGGAGATAAGCACTTTGGATTCAGATCAAGATGCAGCATAAACAACCCGATGCTTGCAGTGACACAGATGGCTGAGAAGAAGCTAGAGATGAGGAAAGAGTCCAGTTGGGCATTTCTAAACTTGGAGAAAGCATATGACCAGGTCTCAAGAAAGCTGATTTAGACAGTCCTGCAATGGTTAGAAGTCCTGGAAACATTGGTAGAAATAGTTCAGGATATGTATGAGGACCCAGTGACACAAGTATGAACAGTGCTCAGACTCACAGAGGGGGATCCTAGTGAGAGTTGGTGTGCATTATTGATAATCTCTGAGCCCTCTGCTGTTCACACTGGTGATGGAATACATTAGCAAACAGGCCGGAGTGGACAGATCAATGAAGCTGCTATATACAGATGATGTAGCATTACAGGTAGACTCTGAATAAGAACTTTGTCACATGATAGGGGAGGGAATGCAAAACTGAAGGCACCTGGGATGAAACTGATTATACATAAGACAGCTGTAATGGCACTAAATGGAGAAGTCAAAAGAGGCTGAAATTGAGATAGTAAGGAAAATACTGGGGCAGGTTAATAGCTTCAAGTATCTGGAAGGGTAGTTAAGAAGAAGAGAAGTCTGAATGAAGTGTTCAAATCTAGAACCAGAGGGCTTTAGCCAACTGGAACAAAGTGTAAGGGGTAGTTTATGACAGAAAAGTGCCAAAGAAGATGAAAAGTAAGGGGTACAAACATTGGTGCAACCAGTGCTACTGTATGGTACAGAGGCCTGGGCATTGAAGGTAGAGCAGTTGAGGAAGCTAGGGGCGATTTATTTATTTATTTACTTATTTATTTCCAGTTTGATGACTGGGGAAGTCCACTGGGCTAAGCAAAGCCCATTTTCAGTGAAGGCCCGGGGAGAAAATTTCCAAAAGCAGTTTACAGAATATAACATAAGTACAGTATGGAATATACAGTATACAATAGCATAAATATACAATTTAAAATACAAATACAACAATAGAAAAATCAGATAGTATGCATTTAAAAACACAAATGTTAAAATTTAGATAAAGTCAAAAGTAATGCAAATAATATAATTAAAGGTGCAAGTCATAAAGTGTTTATACAAGTTTAGTGTTTGTTCTAACAATAATGTTAGTGAAGGGAGGTTTTAAAGAGATGACAGTGTAATTTAGGTGTGAATGGAGCAGGAACAGTCCCAGTTTGAGGTAAGATAAGAATGGAGGAGAGATTTGAAATTAGAGTAGCTGTGAGTACAGTGAAGAGAGGTGGGAGAGAATTCCATAGCTTAGCTAAGGAATGTGATAGAAGTAATTGGCCAGGAGGGCGAAGGGGCTTATAGATTTTAGGAGGTTTTGGTCTTCAGATCTAAGAGTACGACTGGGGAGGTAAGGGATTAAAATAGATGAAATAGAGGGGCGGATGGAGGGTTGGAATATGAGTTTGTGAGCACTGGTGAGTTGCATGAATTTCAGATAGTTAGGAAGCTCAAGCCAGTTTAGGGAGTAGAGGGAATGGCAGTGATGGGTGGAATATTTGGACCGTATAGCAAATTTATAGACTTTGTTATAGCAGGTTTCCAGTTTGTTTTTTTAGGCTAAGTCAGAGATGAGTAAGTAGAGGGGCAGCATACATAAGAGAGGGGAGCAGGTAGGAGGAGGCTAGTGAGAGGGGAGCAGGTAGGAGGAGGCTAGAGTGATACAGATAAAGCACCTGAGACAGGTGGTATGATGTACACTGTGGCGAAGATGAAGAAATGAGGATATTAGAGCAGAAGTCCCGGTTGCTCCACTTGCTTAGGAGGTCAAAGAGAACATATTTTGGTGGATTTTGGCACATGTCCAGGAAAGCAGAAGAAAATCTGATGAAGGCAAAGCCTTAGGACAGACAGGAAGAAAGGAAGAAGAAATGAGGATGTCCAGCAAAGGGATCGATTGTGTGAGAGAAGACCTGTTCAGTCTGATATGTCTGCTGACGAAGGTAGGAGACTGGCACCGGATAGAGAAAGATGGAGGCAGTTGAAATGGCACCCTGACTCCTTGCACACAATATTAAAAATGGGTTTGATGATGCTGATGATCAATACTAATAGATGTCTTAACTAACCATTTAATATACAAAATGTATATGACTGAATATATTAAAACATAGAGAAAGTAAAATAATAATCGCAGATTTAAGTGTAATGTCAAACATGAAATGAAAAATAAAGAAAAAAATAAAATATTTAAGGCATGCAAAAGAAAGGATAAGCAAAACATTCAAAGAAGGAATTAAAGAAAAAAGCAGAATATATTATATTAAATAAACAATCTTATACTCATTCAAAGAGCAACATTTTATGTAGAAATTAGTTTAATATGTTAAAAGTTATTTGTTCTTCCATTTCTTAATTTTTTCATTTGACTTTCAACTATTTTTCCCTATTTTCTTTTCAGTGATGATGCCTTCCAATACATGTCTTCAGTTTAATACAATATATTATTATTATTATTGTTATTAATGAAAGTATCAGCATCTTTTAGGGAATCAACATTTTTTCACCTTCAGGAAGAAACATCCTAGTTCTTTTTTTTAAACACCTTTATTGAATTATCACTTGTGACACAGGTAAACATCCTAGTTCTGGCAGAAAACAGATACATTTTAATACCTGCTTTCTGTATATCTTTTACTAGTGGAAAGTGAGCCTTTCTTTTGAGAATTAATTTTAAAGAATAGTCATCGCCAAATCTGATTAAACTGATAGTTATTTCAATATGCATTTTAATGTTAAATATTTGTCTTAGCAGGAAAAGAATTTGACCAATGCTGACCTTATGAAACCAGATTTATCAGCAAGTGGATATGCCAGGGACTTAAAGTTATGAGCCCTTTCGATCCTAAAGGCCAAAGCCGCAGTTAAGTTAAGAACGTAAGGTAACCAGGAAGTTAAAAAATTAGTCGTACTTTCTCCTTTGTTTTTTTTACAGAATCCTGTAAATCCTTAAATTATTCCTCCTGGATCTATGCCCCAAGTCATCTATTTTCTCAGGAAAAATGATTTCCTTTGAAAAAGAAATTCCATATGACTTTCTTCTCTTGACACTCTGCCCTCAATGTCATTCATTGCTTATTCAGTTCCAGAAATCTGAATACTTTTTTTGCTTAACAAGATAATGAGCTCATTTTGTGTTTATAGTCTTCCTTAATGATATCTATTTTCATGTCCATTTTATCTGTCTTTATGGAATTGTACTGTGAAATCTTTTTTGACTATTAGATTTGGAATAACTCATCTTGCAACCTTCTGGTAAGTTATTCATTTATTGTTTAGAACATTGACAGGGATATTATAAAAACTGGAAAAAAATCATTCTAGAAAAACATTCCTGAAACTAGAAAATGTTTTCTGATTAATAATCCTTGTTCTGATGTCTTTATAAATGATTAATACAAAGCATTCCTGACAAAATGATTTGAGTGATGCACAGCAGGCTATTAGTGACAATCAGTCACTGCCTTGGCACACCCCCTTACCTAGGATTTCTTATGACAACTGTCAATACAACTGCCACTTATGTTAATGAACTGCATATCGAAGTAACATTTATGGACAATTAAAACTGCATAACAGATAATTCTGCAGATAAGCAGTACCACTTCAGCTAGTAGAAGTACATATAATACATCTCAGTTGCCCTTGCTCTGACCTCTGCTTTCCACTGGTTAAGAAGATCAGAATGACACCTCTTAAGGTCAATGCAGTGGTGCTCGAACTGTTCACCAGAGTGGGGTATGCCCGTGGCATTAAACAACACCCTAGCTAGACTGTGCTAGGTATCCACTTTATATTCTTAACCTTCATAAAAGTCCCCACTCAGGAATTCGCAGTGGTTTCTATGCAGCAAATACAAAACCATTTTTACTTCCTTTGTTTCACCACTGGGAAGCCCCCCCAACCTCAGTGCCTTTGGAAGTGATGGCCAGTCACCAAGTTGCATTCCAGAGCACCATGTATCACACTAATTGATGGTGTGGCAGCTTGGTGTGAACACTGATATAGAATGTGTGCACTCAGTGTATGTTTCTTAACAATGACAGCAGTTTTGCTTTTTAGTGCCTCTGTAGACTGCAATATTAGTTTTCCATGTCCCTGCAGGGGATATTGGATAACCCTTACATGCTAAATGCACTTTGCAGGTAAGTGAGCCTTGTAGTGTGGCTCTAATCATAGCCACAGTCAGCAGACATAGTTATGCAGGAAGCTCCATTAGCTGCTGCCTGATCAGAATAAGTGCCACATTAGAATCTTCAAGATTTTGTGACATAAACTACCTTAGTTACCACTGGACTTATCATGCTATGGACTACTGCAAAGCAGCAACTTCCTAACCCTGTGGAAAGTGGGCAGATCACTAATTTCACTGAAGGCTATATTGTTTGAAAGGTAAGTTTTTATCCCAGAAGTCATTATCCTCTACTGTGGCACTATGGTTGCTTGATGAACTCACTGAAAGCATAGTAACATTAAATGTCTGTTTATAATGTAGCCTAGTGGTGCATCCATGCAGCATTTGAAGGAGGCATTGTCTTGTGGGCTACAGTTCCATGGAAGGGTTGATGTTTCTGTGCCTTTGTTCAATATGTCTTTGTTTTGTTACCCTTTTGTTCTGTTGCCAGGATTAAGTTTCCTTCTAAATGACTATAAATTCTGTCTGCATCAATTCCAGTGTATCGTTTATACATCACTGGACGGCAAGTTATTGGTCTATAGTTTTTAGGATACCTTGCAGGTTTGATCTTAAGGGGGGAGTATTGTTTTTCCTGTTGTTAACCAGGTTGGCATCTGTTCAGGGTCCACATATAAATATTTCTTACTCACGGGTAAATCTTTTGTAAAGATGTTAATACGTTTAGCCAGAAGTTAGGTACTGCATCTGGGCCTGGGGTTTTCCATTTAGGAGCTTTTCTTAACTTTGTTTCAATTTCACTGGTCGTTAGTTTATCCCATTTCATATCCTGCACATTTGAACTTCGTATTCTTTCTTTAACTTCTATCCATTCAGCATCTTTGTTATATTCCACAGGATCTTCATAGATATTTCACTAAAATGTATTTATTTCTTCTTTTTTGATGGTGTTTTAATTCATTTTGCCTTATTTCCCAATTCTCTATAAAACTTTTTGGGTGCTTATTTTGTACTTTCCTTTATATTTTTCTGCATATCTTCTAAGTTTTTCTGCTGTGCTGACATTTTTAGTTTATTATTTGTGACAGTACATGATAATCTGTTCGGATATTACCATTGTTTTTATCATGTATTTCTAAGTATTTTTGTTGATCTGTTCACTCTATACTCTTCTAACAGTGACACTTCTATTCTTAATTGTATTATAGTTTTCTCTATTCGATACTTCCATGATGGCATTTCTATGAACAGTCCTAATTAATTTGTTCATTTGTTTTATGAAACTAAAACAGTGGTCTGAGTGCCCAAGATCAAAACTAGTAAACCTAAAATAAGGCACATACGGAGCTCAGCCAAACGGACAACTGCTTTAATGAACTAGCACAAAAACAATCCACAGCAAGCTAAATCACAACAGCACAGCACAGCAAACGAAATTGCAAAGCACAAGCAACAGCACAATAACGCTGTAAAGTTAATCCACATACGTTTTCGTCACAATAACTTCATCAGATACCTAACCTCTCTTCCTTTGATGAATAAATAAACTAATCTAATTCAAATGAACCAATGAGTGAACAAATTCAATTACACATGCAAAATGCATTAAAACACATGAACCTTAAAGGTGAATGAATCTAAAAGTTAAAACCAAAAGTATATATAATAAATAGCTATGTATATATATTATGTTATATAAAATACTTCAAACATAAACCTTGGTTAAAATTGCTTTGTTAAATATAAGTATTACCAGCACAAACCGAAAATGCTTCTAAAAATGTTTTTTCAAAAGCAGAAGCCAAACTGAATCCAAAATACAATTAAATACCACCATCTTGTGGAAATTAAATTAAATGCATGTTCATCTTGTTAAAAGATACATATATTATTATTAAAATAAACCAAAAAATGCTTACATATATAATATATAAAATTATTTAAAAATATAAATATTATAATAACATACTATAATTTAGCTGATCTCAATTTCAGCACGGGTTTGTAGTTTCGTTTGCTGTGCTGTGCTGCTGTGATTTAGCTTGCTGTGGATTGTTTTTGTGCTTGTTCATTAAAGCAGTTGTCCTTTTTGCTGAGCTCTGTGTGTGCCTTATTTTAGGTTTACAAGTTTTTATCTTGGGCACTCAGACCACTGGTTTGATTTATTGTTTTTTTTTTTGTGTGGTCATGGAATCCTCGGCATCGGACGCTTCTGTCATTGAACAACTGCAACTGCAGTTAAAGGAGGTGAACTGGGCGAGCTTCGGAAGCTCGTAGGTCAGATATCCCAACTTGTGGGATTGCTTACATCCTTAACATAAACTTTGATATCTTCAATTCCCTGTAACCAGGACAGACTCGCTGGTTCAGCTTCGAATGAAGGAACCGTTTCCCAGTTGGATTCACAGCATGGCCAGGGTGTCCAGCCTCATCATAAAAGCTTGGATGGTTTTCCTAATATTTCTTTACCAGCAAGTTCATCTGGAACTTCAGTTTTGAAACCTGTGAATAAAAGCAATGGAAGTATTGCAACGTCAACGGGTGTTGTACATCAAAATAATACAGGTACTGTTCAGTTTAAAGATAGTCTTGATTTTAAACTTGATTTTAAACAGAGGCCTATACCTCAACACAATAATTATAGTGGTAGCTACACCACTTTAATTTCGGATTTGGATAATACGCTTTTTAAGTTTAAAGTTGGAAATGGACATGTATCTTAAACATTGTTTGCAATTGAACATTATTCCTAAAGGTCTTTGGGTGTGTAAATACCCCAACAATGTTGTGGAAAATTCAGACTTTCATAAGGACCTTATTTGTGCATTTGATAAATGTGGGTTTGAAATTATGAAGGCTATAATTAGAAACAATGAGTTGGAAATGGATAAAATGTTTTCTCAGATTGAAATTATTAATAATAAGATTGTCACTGATTTAATGTTTGGCATTGAGTGTGAAAGAGTTAAATATCATGAAATGTTGAAAGATGTAGAAGTAAAATGTACTAGGATTTATGAGAGAAAATTTAGAAAGGTGGAAAGGGAGGTAAAGGAGTACAAAAATAATACACAATACCCTAAACCAAAGGATACATGGGGTAATTTTCACAACAAACCACATGAGTATAGAGGTGAGAGAAACATGGGGTATGACAATTTACCAGCTGAAACTCAGTTTAGTAGTTATGATATATATGACCCTTTAGAGTTTCCCTCCCCAAGGAGATCAGAGAGACTCAGGAACAAGGACCCAGTAGACTACAGATACGGTTATCAGAACCAGAGGAGTCGAAAGGCACCATGGGAGGTAATTCCTTCGAATGAAATAGTGATTAATAAATGTATGTTTAGTTACAATGGTTTTCACATTTTTAATTATACCCCCCTTACTCCCATTACTAAGGGTCATTTCAACTTATTTACTAAAGGTTTTACTTTTATTCCTAACGTTAAGGCCAACATATCGAAGTTATTAGTGGATTTTAAACTTTTTATTAGTCAGAAAAATTTAGAGGTATTTTTTAATGATAATATAAGAAAAAATACCACTGTTTTAACAAAGAAGAGTACGTTCAATCTGCCCCTTCAACCATGTTTAGGAATTTTGAAGTTTTGGTTGAAAAGGAGCTAAGAGATAAGTACAACAAGGTTAGTCCAAACCTATCTACGGACAAAATGCATACACTCAGTTTATGTAGAGAGAATAAAAATCTTAGAATCATGAAGCCTGATAAGGGGGTGGGGTGGTTTTTATGGCTCATATTAATTATGAGGCAAAAATGTTTGATTTTTTAAATGACCAATATACCTATGACAGAGTGTCTATGAATGAAATTCATATTGCTTATAAAAAACTTTCCCTCTGTTTGAATGATTTAGTTTTAGAGGGGCTTATTGATCTGGAAATATATAATTATTTTCATGTTGAACAACCCAAAGTGCCTTGTATTTTTGGTATACCAAAGGTCCACAAAAATCCTGATGACCCTCCTCTCAGACCTATTGTATCTACGGAGGGTTCAATTACTGCTCCACTGGCAAAATATGTAGATGTACATCTCAAGAACGTGGTGATGGAACATCCTAATGTGTTAAAGGATTCTTGGGATTTTTTAAGGCATATTAATAATTTTAATCAGGTTGACACCTCTAGTTTTATCACTTTGGATGTTGTGGACCTTTTTACGTGTATTCCTCACGAGATAGGTTTAGTTTGGTTTGAAGAGTTTTTGGGAAGCAAGAATAATATTTCTTTTAAGGTATTTCGTACATGCCTTGTTTTAATGGAATTGATTTTAAACAATAATTTTATATTCTTCCAAGGGGAATATTTTAGACAATCTAAAGGCATAGCTATGGATGTCCATTGTGCACCTACATATGCCAACATACTTTTATTGTATTGGGAAGAAAAATTTGCTCACAATTCTAATTTTAAACAATACTGGAACTACTATGGGCGCTTCCTGGATGATGTTTGTCTTTTTTAGAACAATACCCTGGAAAAATTCATGGAATTTTTTGATTATATTTCAAATACAACTAATTTTTTAAAATTCACCTAAAAAGTAGATGAAGTTGAATTGTGTTTTTTATATGTAAATATACAGAGAATGGGGAGAGGTTTTAAATCAAAAATTTTTAGAAAAGACACGCTTTCTAATGCTTACTTGCATTATACAAGCTCTCACCCACATTTTCAAAAAAGAGCAATAGTTAAAGGTCATTTGGTGAGAGCCAGTAGGATGACGTCAGACGATCAGGATTTCAATACTGAATGTGAATCCATTAAAAGTATGTTTGGAGCAAGGGGGTACCCAATAGATCTCCTAACGTCAGTTATTGTATAGGTTAAGGAAGGAAGAATAGGAAGATTTGCTCCAATTTTGGGTGTACCCCTACCTACATTGGAAGTACAAAATATTGAGGCAAACTGTGCTATTGCTACAACTTTAGAAAAAGGTTTTCATTCTGCTATGTTTACCACTTTTGACGGTGAGAGTAATTGGTGAGAAGTATTCTTAGTAAAGAATGGAAAAAAATTGCCAGTTTGTCTGATTTAAATCATATCTTTGAAAATCCATTTAAATGTGTATATAGGAAGGGACGTAACATCAAGAATATATTGGAAGGGACAAACTTCCTTAACCCCACTAATAACAATAACAAAAAAGGGACACGAAAATGCGGGCGTTGCCCATATTGCATTAACATCAAGAAAGGTGATTCTGTTCTTTTGAAAAAGAGGAACAATTATATTACTACTCAAGGTTTTGCCAACTGTAATACCACAGGTGTGATTTATATTGCTACATGTGAAATCTGTGACTTTTTTTACGTTGGCAGGACCGAGAGGAAATTGAGGCAGAGAATGTACGAGCATTTATATGAGATAAAGAAAATATAATAATGCTCTGTTTAAACATCAAAACAATTGTGGCAAAGGTAAATTTCAGTTATTTGCCATAGAAGTAGTCCCACGAGACCCCAGGGGAGGGCCTTGGGAGACTCGGTTGGAATATAGGGAGCTATATTGGCAAATTATTCTTGATGCAAGTTCTGCCCCTGGTTTAAAAGGAAATGTTATCCTTGAAACCTGTGCTGAAATTGAGATCAGCTAAATTATAGTATGTTATTATAATATTTATATTTTTAAATAATGTTATACATTATATATGTAAGCATTTTATGGTTTATTTTAATAATAATATATGTATTTATCTTTTAACAAGATGAACATGCATTTAATTTAATTTCCACAAGATGGTGGTATTTCATTGTATTTTGGATTCAATTTAGCTTCTGTTGTATCTTTCGGCTTTTCCCGGTTAGGGGTTGCCACAGTGGAACTCCGGTCCGCTAATGATTGGCAGTAGATTTTTACGTACCGAGTTGCCAGCCCTGATGCACAACCTTCAACGAAGGTACGCCCATTCACACATGTCTCCACACAGAAGACGCTTTAGCTGAGAATTGAACAGGACAATGTCTTCCTGTGAGGCGACAGTGCTACCGCAGCACCACCACTGCAGTTGCTTTGGAAAAAACATTTTAGAAGCATTTTAGGTTTGTGTTGGTAATACTTATATTTAACAAAGCAATTTTAACCAAGGTTTATGTTTGAAGTATTTTATATAACATAATATATATACATATCTATTTATTATATATACTTTTGGTTTTAACTTTTAGATTCATTCACCTTTAAGGTTCATGTGTTTTAATGCATTTTGCATGTGTAATTGAATTTGTTCACTCATTGGTTCATTTGAATTAGATTAGTTTATTTATTCATCAAAGGAAGAGAGGTTAGGTATCTGATGAAGTTATTGTGAAGAAAACGTATATGGATTAACTTTACAGCGTTATTGTGCTGCTGCTTGTGCTTTGCAATTTCGTTTGCTGTGCTGTGCTGCTGTGATTTAGCTTGCTGTGGATTGTTTTTGTGCTTGCTCATTAAAGCAGTTGTCCATTTTGCTAAGCTCCGTGTGTGCCTTATTTTTGTTTTATGAAACTCCTAACTTTTCGGTTTTATTGACTTTCTGTATAGGATCATAGGAAGTTACTAGGCTATTGGCCCTGAGGCTCTTATAAGCCTAGCCAAGAGATTAGCCCATGTTTAGACAATTCAGCACCCAAGGCCCCTGTCCAGCAGGGACACAGGTGGAATCCCAGGGGTGTATTTTCTGTTTCCCATCCAGTTATCCTGGTTGTGCTTAAAAAGTGATAATGAGGTGCTCTGCTTGACATGGAGAGAGAGTCTATTCCACAGATGGGGGAGTCTCTGGGACACAAATCTGTCCCATCAAGTCCTATTGATGTCACAGACCAGGTTGAGGTTGCACGTATGGGTTACTCTAGTGGAGCTTTACTTGCAGATATGCAGCAGTCCCATCAAGGTGGGGTCTGAGATTGCTTTGTATGCCACACAGAGGTCAAGTCTTAGGAGTTTGCATGAAACTAAGCAGAGGGACAGAGCTTTTAGCCTGCCTGTGTAGGATAGATGTTTGAGGCCCTGGATTCTCCTTGTGAGGAACCTCTGTGGTCTCTCCAGCTGCTGCGAGGCACATGCCAAAGGAGGCATTGTACTCAATAATTGGCCTTATAAGGGAAGAATACAGGGATGTTATAACCTCTTTGTCCCTGGATGAGATGCCCTTACTTATGAGGGGGCCATGTAGAAAGCTTTCCGTACAACAGAAGCAACATGGTGGTCAAAAGTATGGTTGCTATCAACCTGGGTGCCCAAATCCCTCACTACTGATTGCGTGCTTAGGACATTGTTATTAATGTGATAATATGTGGGGATGTCACTCTCCCCAAAGTGGATGATGATGCATTTTTTGGCATTCAGCTTGAGGCCATGTTTCTGGCACCAGTCATTTGTTTGGGTGAGACCCTCTTGGAGGACATCCACATCACTTGGGGAATTGATGACTGTGACCAGCTTGCAGTCATCTGCAAATGTGGTCAGCCATAGCCCACTGGTTTTGGCCTGCACCTTAGAGAATTATATCCAGAATAACAGAGGCCCCAAGACTGATCCCTGAGGTATGTCAATCATTACGGGTCTACTGCTTGAGGTGGCTTTCCCTATTTTGATTAGGTGGATTCTATCAGTGAGCCAGTTTGCTACCCATCTGGTAACATATGGATTGATGCCTAATTGAGAGAGTTTACCTATTATTTCTGAGTGGGGAATAATGTCAAAGGCTTTGGCCAGGTCAAGGTAGGTGGTGTGCATTATTCTCCCCTCGTCCATGGCTTTGGTGACTGCCTCAAAGAAGTCCCCCAGATTTAACAACACGACTTCCCATTGACAAAGCCAAATTGTATGCGGTCAAGTGTTTGGAGGTTGCAATGTCCCTGTTAATGAGGTCCATGATAATCCATTACATGGCCTTCCAGATCAGGCTAGTTAGTCTGATGGGTCTATAATTTCCTAGTTCGATGGCCGCTCCAATTTTGTGTAAAGGGATGACAGTGGCTGTCCTCCACTCGGCTGGGACAAAGCCGGTACCCAGGCTTTGTTTGAATAGGTTACCTAATGGTGCTGCAAGTTCATGCCTGAGTTAATGTAGGATGCAGCCAGGGATGTTATCGGGTCCCATGGAGGCTGTATTTTTTTGCCTTTCAGAGGGAAGTGATGACCTATTCCCTAGAGATAAGGAGTGGGGGGCAGGTACTGGGGATGTCCTGATTTACTGATGGGGGGACAGAGGGGTGAAGTTTTCACTGACTCTGTCAGCCAGTAGATTGGCTATATCTACAGCATTTGTGTATGTGGTGTCCTTGACCGCCTGCTCTGAACAGATCTGGGTGCTTCCTTTGAGATTGTGGACATAGGTGAAGAAGGCCTTATGACTGTTTTTAGTAGATGTGGCCAATTTGGACTTGAAATTGGCTTTAGAGGATTTCACTAGTGCTCTTATTTGCTTGCTCAGGCTAAGGAGAGATTGCTTCTGGTTTGGCACCTGCTCCTTCTTGGTCTTGGGCAGCATTTTTTTCTTTTTGTTATAGGTTCATAGGTTCATAGGATGATAATAGGCTATTGGCCCGGAGGCCCTTATAAGCCTAGCCAAGAATTTCACACATGGTCCCACAAAGTCAGCATCTGTTTTCCCTGTCCAGCAGGGACACAGATGGGATCCCAGAGGTATATTTTCTGTTTACCATCCAGTCATCTAGGTGCCTCTTAAAGAGGGCTAGTGAGGTACTCTGCTTGACATGGAGAGGAAGTCTGTTCCACAGATGGGGAGTCATTGGGACACAAATCTATCCCGCCAACAAGTTTTATTAATGTCACAGACCAGGTTGAGACCTTGCATGTGGGTTGCATAAGTAGAGTTTGACTTACGGATATGCAGCAACTCCATCAAGGCTTAGTCTAAGATGGCCTTGTATGCCACACACAGGTCACCTCTGAGCAGTCTGCATGAGACTGATTAGAGGGACAGGGACTTTAGCCTATCAGTATAGGATAGGTATTTGAGACCCTGGATTTTCCTGGTCCGGAACCTCTGTGGTCTCTCCAACTGCTGCATGTGCTTGGCAAGGTACATGCTGAAGGAGGCATTGTATTTGATAATGGGTCTGATAAAGGAGGAGTACAGGGATGTCATGGCCTCATTGTTCCTGGATGAAATACCCTTACTTATCAGGTGGGCCATATAGAACGCCTTCTGTACAACGGAGGCAACATGGTGGTCAAAAGTCAGGTTGCTATCAACCTGGGTGCCCAAGTCCTTCACGACTGATTGCATGCTTAGTACATTGTTATTAATGAGATAATTAGTGGGGACACCATTTTCCCCAAAGGGGACAATGATGCATTTCTTGACATTCAGTTTGAGGTCATGCTTCTGGCACCAGTCATTAGTTTGCTTAAGGCCTTCTTGGAGGATGTTCACATCACTAGAGGAATTTTAGAGAGTGCCCAGCTTGCAGTCATCTGCAAACTTGGTCAGCCACAGACCACTGGTTTTGGCTTGCATCTCAGAAAAGTATATCCCAAACAGTAGAGGCCCCAAGAACTATCCTTGGGGTATGCTGCTTGTTACGGATCTACTACTAGAGGTGGCTTCCACTATTTTGACTGAGTGGATTCTATCAGTGAGCCAGTTAGCTACCCATCTGGTAACATATGGGTTGTTGCCTAGCTGGGAGAGTTTATCTATTATTCCCAAGTGAGGAATAGTGTCAAAAGCCTTGGTTAGGTCAAGGTAGGAGGTGTGCACTGTCTTGCCCTCATCCATGGCTTTGATGACTGTTTCGAAGAAGGCGACCAAGTTTAGCAGGCATGATCTTCCTTTGACAAAACCAAACTGTGTGAGATCAAGTATTTGGAGATTGCCAATGTCCTTGTTTATAAGGTCCATGATAATCCATTCCATGGCCTTGCAGATCAGGCTAGTTAGGCTGATGGGCCTATAATTGCCTGGGTCAGTGGACACTCCATCTTTGTGCAGGGGGATGACAGTCGCTGTCCTCCATTTTGCTGGGATGAAGCAAGTCCACAGGCTTTGGTTGAATAGGGTGCCTAGCGGTGCAGAGAGCTCTTGCCTGAGTTCATTTAGGACACAGCTAGGGATGTTGTCGGGTCCCATGGAGGCTGTACTTTTTGCCTTTGAGAGGGTATTAATAACCTGCTTCCTGATGATGAGGGGAGGGGGACAGGTGCTGGGGATGCCTTGATTTACTGATGGGGGGACAGGGGGGTGAAGTTTTCACTGAACTTGTCTTCCAGCAGGTTGGCTACATCTGTGGCATTTGTGTATTTGGTATTCTTGGCCACCAGTTCAGAGCAGATTTGGATGTTACCTTTGAGATTGCAGACATATGCAAAGAAGACCTTATGATTGCCCTTAGTGGATGTGGCCAATTTGGATTTCATCAGTGACCTTATTTGCTTGTTCAGAAAATGGAGATATTGTTGCCAACTTGGCACCTGCTCCTTCTTGGTCCTGGACAGTATTTTTTTCCTTTTATTATACAGTCTGTTTACTGCTACTGTTCACCAGACAGGTTTACTGTTCCTTGAGGAAGATGATTTGGTCCTGTCAAGTATTGCTGAGTCCATGCAGCTATATAGGTCCTCGCATAGTTTTTTGGTGTAGGCTTGGATATTACTGCTTGATTTAACTGAAGGGATGGTGGTTGTGAAGCTGCTTATACCTGCTCTCAGGAGGTTGTAGTCAGCTTTGGAAAAGTTGTTTTGTTTGACCCTGGCAAGGGTGGAGTCAGGGGAGATGGTGATTTTGAAAGTGATTGCTTTACAGTCGGATCATACCATGGAGGATGACACTGTAGAGGTGCTACAGTGGTGATTCATGTTGATTAGTACCAGGTACATAGGTTCATAGGTAGGTGCTAGGCTATCCACCCTGGGGCCTATACAAGCCCAGCCAAAAAGGTACCCTGGCTTTTGCCACCCATGAAAATTATTTTCCTGTGCCACTGTCGAGCAGAGCCACAGAGGTGATCCCCGGGGTGAATTTCCTATTTCCCATCCAATCATCAAGATTTTTCTTGAAGAGTGCTAATGAGGAGCTTTGTTTGATATAGATAGGTAGTTTATTCCAGAGTATGGGAAGTCTCTGGGACAAGACTCTATCCCTCCGGCATGTTCTGTTTATTGTGGTGACAAGGTTTAGGTCCCTAGAGTGTGTAATTCGGAGGGATTGGGATTTCTTTAAGTGGAGCATGTCCAACAGCTCTGGGTTTGACATAGCTTTATATGTTAGGCAGAGATCACCTCTGAGTAGGCGATATGCGACGGAGTAAAGCTAGAGTTTTTTGAGACTGTCTGCGTAGGGCATCTGTTTGAGGCCAGTAATCCTCTTTGTGAGGTATTTCTGCGGCATTTCCAGTTGTTGTAGATGTCTTGTGAGGTACATACCAAAAGGGGCGTTGTACTCTATAATGAGTCTAATGAGTGATGAGTAGAGGGGAACAATGACCTCTTTTTTTCTGGATGAGAAACCTTTTGTGATGAGGTGTGCCACGTAGAAGGATTTCCTGAATACTGTGGCGATGTGATTATCAAAGGAGAGACTACTGTCCACCTGTGTCCCAAGGTCTCTTATCACACTTTCGGTGTTAAGTATACTACCGCCTATGTTGTAGTTCATGGGTACAGAGTTTTTACTAAAGGGGATGACAATGCACTTTTTGGCATTGAGCTTGAGGCCATGGCTTTGACACCAGGCATCTGTCTCAGTGAGGCCCTTTTGTAGAATGTCCACATCGTTAGGAGTTTCAATTAAGACTCCTAGTTTGCAGTCATCTGCGAACTTCATTAGCCAAAGACCTTCTGTGTTAGCCTGTACTTTAGAGAAGTAGATACCAAACAGGAGAGGACCCAGGACTGAACCTGTGGTACTCCACTTGTCACTGGTCTGAAGTCGGATTTGCAGTCTGCTACTTTCACAGTGTGGGTTCTGTCAGTGAGCCAGTTGGCAACCCATCTTGTGACATAGGGATTTATACCTAGTTTAGTGAGTTTATCTATAATTCTAGAGTGGGGGATGGTGTCAAAAGCCTTGGCAAGATCTAGATAGGCTGTGTGAACCACCTTACCCTTGTCTACGGCTTTGGTGACTGCTTCAAAGAAGTCTATCAGGTTAAGGAGACATGATCTGCCTTTTACAAACCCAAACTGGGTGGGATCCAGAGTTTGGAGATTACCAATGTCTTTGTTTATAAGTTCCATGATGATACGTTCCATGGCCTTGCAGACCAGGCTCGTCAGGCTAATGGGGCGGTAGTTCCCAGGGTCCGTGGTGGCTCCCCCCTTGTGGAGTGGGATAACCGTTGCTGTGCGCTATTCAGCAGGCACAAAGCCTGAGGTGAGGCTATGATTGAACATGGTACTTAGGTGGGGTGCCAGTTCGTTCTGTAGTTCATGTAGAACGCAGCCTGGGATGTTGTCTGGTCCCATGGATGCTGTGTTCTTGGCTTTGGAGAGTGTGTTTTTTACCTGTGCAGCTGTGATTACAGGAACTTTGCATTCTTCCGGTATAGGGATGGGCTCTTTAGGGGGTGACCGGGGGATAAAGTTAGCACTGAACCTATCTGCCAGGATGTTGGCAATATCAGTTGGGTCTGTATATTTAGTGCCACTGTGCTGTAACTCAGAGCAGATCTGAGTGTTGTCATTCAGATTCTTGACATAGTTATATAATGCTTTGTGGTTGTCTTTAGAATCAGTGGCAATTTTGTTTTTGTAACTAGCTTTGGAGGATTTTATCAGGGATCGCACCTTCTTACTGAGGCTGACCAGGGAGTTCCTCCATTCATGGGATTTTACTCTCTTTTGTAAGAGTTTCTTCCTTCTGTTGTACAGTTTGTTTATGGCACTAGATTGGCTTCCTTTTTTTTGGAGGATAGCGTCTTGGTTCTGTTTAGGATAGCACTCATGTAAGTGTTTATAAAGTGCAATTGTGTAGGATTCAGTAGTTGTAACTGTATTGTCCATCTGCATGGGTGTCATGAAGTTCACCACTTCTGTCTTAAGAAGCATGAAGTTGGCTTTGGAGAAATTTTTTACCATGGTTTCCTTAATGGGGGGGGGGTGGAGGCAGGATGTGGATATCTAGGGTAAATAGCTTATGGTCGGATCGGACCAATGAGGCATTGACTTCAGGTGTGGAACACCGGTCACTCATATTGGTAATGACTAGATCTAGGATATTGTTGCCCCTGGTGGGGTGTGGATAAGTTGATCCAGGGCATTGGAGTTTATGAATTCCAGAAAGTGTTGAGTGAAGGAGTTGGTACATAAGTAGTTTTCACAGTTAATGGTGGGGTAGTTGAAATCGCCCATTATTAGGGTGTTTGGTTGAACCCTAATATTTTCCAGTACATCAAGAAAAGAGGAGTGGGAATCCTGAGGCATGGTGGGGAATCTGTAGCAAGCTACAATTTGGATTGCAGTTTTGCCCAGAGTTAGTTGCACTTGGATAACCTCGGCTGCATTATGCTGAGCAACTAGCCTGGAGGTGTGGATATCTTTAATGAATATGGATACACCTCCGCCTTTGGTGTTCCAGTCCAGGTTACATGGTCGAAAAGGTCCAGGATATTTTCACCTCTTGTGGGGGTGTCGACCAGTTGATCCAATGCATTGGCAGTGACAAAGTCGACAAATCTCTGGGCATTCGTGTTTGAGCTAGGATAGGTCTTCTATGGTTGGGTAGTTAAAGTTGCCCAGGATCAGGGTAGAGGGTTGAATCTTGATGGATTCAAGTAAGTCCAAATAGGTGGAGTGGGCCTCCTGAGTCATGGTTGGGGGCCTGTAGCTAGCTATGATTTGAATAGGTGTTTTGTTAACTACACCTGGATTGTCTCCTATGCATCATACTGTTTGACCAGCCTGGAGGTGTGTATGTCTTTGATAAATATTGAAACCCTTCTTCCTTTAGCTTTGTAGCCCTATGTTTGCAGTCTGAAAGTATGGCAGGACAAGTAACCTGGTATGGCTGGGGTGCTCTCCACAGCTTTGAACCAGGTTTCAGTGACTGCACAAATGTAGCATCTTTCAAGGCGAGGAATGCTTGCAATGAGTGCAGTTTCATGTTAAGACTCCTAGCATTTAGCAGCATGACCTTTAAATTTCATTTAGAAGAACTTTTCACGTTGGTAATTTTGTCCTCATGACTTTGCCTAAAAAAGGCACTATGGGGGAGGCAAGAGCCTTTGCCAGAAGCCTGAAGCCCAGGGAAGACAGACGAAGACCATCTCTGGCAAAGCATCGTGGTCTGTCAATCATGTCCTCCCAGGCTGTCAGGTACTGGATCCCCTTGGAATGACACCAGAAACTAAGCTAATTGTTAAAATCAATCATTTTCTGTTTGTACTGAGGCATCATTCTGGGTGATGGAAGGATGCTGCTTAAGGCTAGGGACATACCTGCCTGGGACGCATATTCACCGGGCCCAGTCATGTCTCTCTTCATATAGTCCAGGGAGGTACATCACAAGTGGTTCACGCCAACATGGACTATGACAGAGTCATAACAGTACCTGTTGTTGACAGACTTGAGTGTGTGTGTGATATGGTGGATTCTGTCACCTGACACCTAACCGTGACTTTGTCCTTATCCAGCCTGGTGAGAGGTACATCTGTGTGCCTCGCAATAGAGTCTCCCTTGACTAATATGTTGGGTTAATGATTAGGCCTTAGTGGTTGCGAGACACTGGTGTGTGAACTATGCGTGGTATGTAGTCTATTTCTTTCATTGAACTTAATATGTCTGTCCATCTCTATTAAATCAAGAAACTCTTCTCAGATCACTTTCTTCTAAACTGAGGGCATAGTCATTATCCTTTTTCTACAGGCATTCTATAGAAATTATCTTCCTATGCCACATTCTGTTCAGTTTCATCCTGTATCATGCATTGCTCTTTCATATGAGAACTCATTGGCCTATCATACCACAATATTGACTATGTCAGAGTTGCCACAGTTTCCTGTTACTTCCCTTGCTGTGCAACCCAACTGAGCTTTTGTTCTGGTTTTCTATGGAAGGCTCCAAAGTATCTTCATATGGCAACTGATGTTTCCCACTCCACTGGTTTCTCCTTAATACCAATCTTCCTTTTTACTTTTCCTGTTTGTTGTCTTACTTGTTGTGTTGTAAATTTTTTCATATCCAGATGCCTTTGCCTGTATTTCTCTTCAAATATCTTTGGTGCTGCTTTTTCTGTATTGATTGGTTTTGCTTTCTCCTTTGTATAAATATTGCACCATATTAAATCTTTTTCCTTCCCATGGCCATATTTCTTCTTCAGAAGTCTTCTGTTCCTGGGGGGCAGAGCCAAGATGGCCAACTGAAGGCAGCTTAATTTCAGAGCTCTGTAAAATGATTTAGTCAGGCAAGAATTCAGTCAACAACATTTATTTTGTATTTATTTTATTTATTTTACAGTTTGTTTACCAGGATAGTCCATTGGGCCAAGAAAATGCCCATTTTCAATGGCATCCCAGGTAGAAAAGCTCCATGAACAACAATATAATATGAAGACAAGTCAACTCAATTTTACAAAATCTTATCAACAATACTTTGTACTTCACTTGTAACAACTTTGGAAAATCATTTTGAAGAAATTCCTGTCAAATTACCTGAGACATATTAGAAACAAAATGAGCAGCGCCAAATACTCTGAAATGGATGTTTTCAATTCGGTTTTACAAAACCTACATTTGTCTGTTTCTTCCACATTTTCAATGGACTTTGTAAACCAACGTGTACATAAGCCCACTATCTTGGGCTGCCAATATTAACCTTTAATCTCTTGGTTTGAATTTGCCTTTCCTTAACCATTCCTGCGTGCATTTCTGATCAACATGAGGTTCTTCCAGACGTTTTATATACTTGCAACTATATTTATGTTTTTTCCACATTTCTTGCCTTTTCATCTGGTCCTTCACCTTTTATTCTTTCTTTTGTTTTTTGGCACAGTCAGTTGCTGCCTGACTTTTCTCTACTTCTGGTTTGATTTCCATTCCTGCTTGACACCGATATGCTTCTGCTAAATTAAGCAGAGAAATCATCTTAGATTTATTCTCCTCATGTTTCAAAGCTTTCACTACATTTGGGTGTTGTGAGGTCAATATATATGTGTGGAGTCCCACAATTTTAGATCTATACATGTAATCAATTTCAAGGAGGCCTATCCCTCCTTCGGAATGGGGAATATATAATCTTGGTATACACTGATTTTTATAAATCATTTGGTGAGCATGAAGCATCCTTCTTGTTTTCCTATCTAATCTATCCAACATGTTTTGGGGCCAGTCAATCACTCCAAAACTGTAAGTTAGGACAGGAAGTGCAAATTGGTTTATAGCCTGGATTTTATTCCTAAATGTCAACGCTGTTTTCAGAATTAATTTAAGTCTTCTAAAGTAGTCCTTACTAAGTTTTGTTTGCATTTGTTCATGTTTTATTGTTGATCCTTCATCAGTTCCCAAATATTTATACACTCCCTCTTGCTCAAATTCTTTAATATCACATTTTTGTTCCAAATTTATGTTTTCCTGATGCTGCAGTTTTCCTACTTCAAAGGTTGCTTTTACACACTTATCAAGACCAAATGACTTTCTTATATCATCAGAAAAAGTTTTGACAACCTGCAGCTGTGTTTTCAGTTCCTCATCTGAGGAGCTATACAGTTTTAAATCATCGACAAAGAGAAGATGAGAAGTCTTTACACTTTGTTGTTTTCTAGGAGCCAAACTGTAGCCATGGCCTAAGCTGTTAAGTAAACAGCTTAATGGATTAATGACAAGGCAGAATAGCAATGGTGACAGAGAGTCTCCCTGGAATATCCTCCTTTGAATTTTTATCCCTGGGATAATAATCTGTCCTTTATCATGGCTTAATTGCAAAGTGGTCTGCCACTGTTTCATGGTCACTGTAATGTAGTCGATCAGTGTAGGGTGTATCTTATACATTTTTAAGCACTCTTTTATCAATAAATGTGGGATACTATCAAATATTTTTTTATAGTCAATCCATGACATACTTAAATTCTTCCCCTTTTTACAGTTCCCCAGTATGACTTTATTTAACAACAAATGATCCTTTGTTCCATATGACTTTCTTTTACTGCCATAATTGAGTTTTCTTCTGAATGACTATAAACTCTGTCAGCATCAATTCCTGTGTATAGTTTATATGTCATCTGAAGGCAAGTTATTGGTCTATAATTTTTAGGGTAGCTTGCAGGTTCACTCTTAAGTAGGAGCATTGTTTTGCCTCTTGATAGCAAGGTTGGTGTCTGTTCTGGGTGCGCATATAAATAGATTTTACTCATGGGTAAAGCTTCATGCAAAGATGTTAATAGTTTTAACCAAAAGTTAGGTACTGCATCTGGGCCTGGGGTTTTCCATTTAGAGTCTTTTCTTAACTGTTTCAATCTCTCTGGCTGTTACTTCATCCCATTTCATATCCTGCACCTTTAAACTTCCTATTCTTTCTTGTAGTCCTTCTATCCATTTAGCATCTTTATTATGTTCCAAAGGATCTTCATAGATACTTCTCCAAAATATATCTACTTCTTTTTTTTTGGCAGTCTTTCAATTCTTTTTACCTTGTTTCCCAATTCTCTATAAAACTTTTTTGTGTCATCAATAAATTGCTTATTTTGTACTTTACCTTTATATTTATCTGTGTATCTTCTAATTTTGTCCGCCTGTGCTGAAATTTTTAGTTTGTTATTTCTGATAGTGCATGATAGACCCTGGTCTGTTCTAATACTGCACATTGCTTTTATCACATCTATCTTTCTTAGTATTTTTGCTGATCTATTTCCCTCTTCTATAATCTTCTAGCAGTGACACTTCTTGTCTTAATTGCTTTATAGATATCTCTGTTTGATACTCCCATGATGGTATTCGATTTCTCCCCTTCCTTTCTCTCGCTACCCTGTGTTCTTGTGGTAGAACTTTATCAGTTATTAATTTAGCAGCACAGTAATATATCCTGTTTGCTTCTGTTATATCACATGGATCTCTATGGACAGTCCTAATTACTGCATTCATTTGTTTTATCAGACTTCTGACTTTTTGGGTTTTATTGACCTTCTGCAGTATATTTCTCTCATTGATCTTAATATATCTATCCATGTCTATTAAATCAAGCAACTCTTCTCTTCTCTTAGTTCATTTTCTTCCAAAATGAGGGCACATCCCTTGTTTTCCATTTCCTGTGGGCATTCTATAGAAAGTTCTATAGCATGTTCCTGTGGCACCTTCTCTTCAATTTCATCCTAACATCTGTTGCTCTGTCATATGGGAACTCACTCCCCATCAGCATTGACTGCATCAGAGTTTCCACAGTTTCCTGTTCCTTTCCTTGCTGTCTAGCTTCAAGTGAACTTTTATACTGGCTTCCTGTGGAAGGCTCCAAAATATCTTGATATGGAACTTGACCAATTGCTTCCTGTTTCATTGGTTTCCCCTTAATTTGGATACCCATTGCTGTATCCTGTTGTGGTGCTTTCTGCATTTGATTTTCTGCACTGAATCCTTCACTTTGCAGGTACTTCACAACCTCAGTTTCGATTTCAACTTCTCCATTACTAATCTCCTTTTCTACTTTTCCTCTTTGTCTTCTTATTTTTTGTATTGTAAAGTTTTCCATGCCCGATTCCATTGCCTGTATTTCTCTTCAAATATCTTTGGTGCTGCTTTTTTGTATTGGTTAGTTTTGCTTTCTCCTTTGCATAAATATTACACCATATTACATTTTTTTCTTTCCCATGTCCATATTTCTTCTTCAGATGTCTCCTGATCTTCCTGTTTCTCCTTACGTTGGGGGCTCACTCCATCATGCTGTGATGTAATCTGTGTTAGACCTTCTACACCAAATCCTTCACTTCGCAGGCACTCTATAACTTCAACTTCTATTTTTTTTAACTACTACTTTATTAATCATCTTTTCTACGTTCCATCTTTGTGACATTATTTTTTATTGTGAAATTTTCCATATCCAGATGCCTTTGCCTGTATTGCTTATCAAATATCTTTGGGGCTGCCTTCTTTATATTGATAAATTTGACTTTTTCCTTTGCATAAATATTGCACCATATCAAATCTCTCTTTCTTTTCCACGTCCATATTTCTTTTTTATACTTTTCAAATATCTCTAGGTATTGGTGTTTATATTTTCGCACTTCCTCAGATGCTTCTTTTTCCAAAAAGATCAACATTTTTTGATCTATATACTGTGTTTCACAAATCTGTTGTATTAATGAAAACAAATTTTCATTTGAAGCTTCTGACAGTTTTTCTTGTGGAAGTATTTTTCTTTCTTCTAATTTCTCTCAATATTTTTGTATATCTTGTGTCTGGAAATGATGGGCTTTCTGCACAACACTAATACATAACTTCTTTCTTATCCTCAATAGTCCACTCTATTGTCTTTATGACTCTTCTTTGGCCTATTAGTTTTTGTGACTTTTTGTGGACTGCACTTCCTTCTACAACAGGGGGGCCATCCTCCCTTTGGGCCTGGCCCCATTGTAGGAATGTTTCCATATTTTGAGGATTCTACACTGTCATTTTTTCCAGTCCTGGCATCAGTGCACCTACCAGGATTGGGCACTTTTTTATTGTGGGTCTTGTGCACCCAGCTATCTCTTTTAATTTTTGATCTTCTTCTGTCCATGATATATGCTATATAAATACAGTCTATATATCAGTGTCACCTTGGTGAGATTTTGTGAAAACAGGGTCCATCTCATGAAGGTACTCAACAAGACTTGAGGATGAATTCAGTTTCTTTTTTTGTTATAGGTTCATAGGTTCATGGGGATGATAATATTGGGTCCTGAGGCCCCTATTATAATTTAGCCAAGAACCTTTCACATGGTGCAGAGGAGGAGATGTTGCTACAGGTTGTTCATCTCCACAGTAGGCAGATGGAAAACTATGAGAAATCAAACCAGCATTTTCATGATCATGCCTGGTTGCAATTAATGGCATCTAGGGTCTCAGTGACCAGAACAGGATGTACGAGCAAGTGAGACAGCAGGCCACTGACATGACAAATGTCAATAAAACTCAGGCTGCCTGCATGGCACAGGCATAGAGGGCAATGTATGGGAGCCCACTGAATGAATAGCCTTTAAAAGAGACAGAAGAGTTCCTGGTCTTCCTGCCACAGTGTCCAGGCACCACTAAATTCCATGCTGGAGTCATGTATCTTGGTACAGAGTTAGCCTAGCCATCCAGAATATCAACTGGCAATGTCCCAGGTGGGCATGTCTTAATCTGAACAAGTATTTGCCTTAGTGGGTAAATGTGTGGTTTAGTATAGTTTATAAGCATAACCACATAATTCCACAGGAATATCAGGGCACCAAGTGTACAGACCACCAACATAAGGTATGCTACCTATTATCGTGCCATATCCCTTTGTTAGTTACTATTTTTCATTCACTGGAATTCAGGTATTGGAGATGTTTCTTATTTAACGTAGGTGATTTGGTTTGGTGTTGTCACAGGCGAATTGTTATCAAGTTCCTCCACCATGGATATTCTGCTGCTTCATATCAGAGACATGTCTAACTCTAATGATTGCATCCAAATTCTAGCACAGTCAGGTATATGGACAATGGGGCATCCATATCCCCAGCTTATTTTGTCAGCATAGCTTCTGTGCCTGTAAAAGCAATCCCAGAGACACAAGAAAACACACAAAGACAGGATACTGCAGAGACAGCTACACAAGAGGAGATGTCTTCCTCAGTGGTACATTCCTCCTTGACTACTGAAATCTGCATTGAGCAAATGAAATGAAAGACATGGCTAGACATCATGCTAGTGTCCATGCATGCCATGGGTATAGCCCACCTCTTCAGTAAGTTGTTTCAATGGCTCCAACTCAACATATGTGCAGAGCCATAATACAAGGACAGAGTGACAGCAGGACCATAATACAAGGACAGGGTGACACCATTACAGTCCCTGCTATACTAAAGGCAGGTTGCATGAGGTCTGTGTGATGTCCCAAGACAGTGCATGAGCCACATCTACAACATAATATACGTGTGATACAGCAGCTTGCTTGAAGTAAGTGCTACTGCTTAGCCAGGCACCTGGGTGGGTGCACTTGTCATGGCTAGTCTTCATCTCTGGTGGTGAGGGCCACTATGGAATGGGAATCCCATGGTTAGGCAAAAGAAGTGCCACCACTTTCAAGCCATCATACTGTACTGAGGAAGTACCTTGTGACATGGATGTCAACATAGATGGGGTGTTCTTACTGAGTCCATCCATGGCATGGGCTACTGGTCATGTTCATGGAGTACTCCATCATCTCTGCATGGTCTCAATTATGTCTTGACCCTCCCAAGATATGTTTTTAGTCATAACTAGGTAAAAGCACTGTCTGCACACTCACCTTCTGTGGTTGGCCTGGACCTGTCTAGCACATCTCACTACAGTGCTACACCATCTGCTGTGGTTATGTCCCAGTACACATGCAGTACACTTCTACAAGTCCCAGCTGCACACACACACACAAACACACACACACACACACACACACACACACACACACACACACACACACACACACACACACATACAACAATGGAGGCAGCACCCCATCTCAGGGCAGTGTACACAAGACTCCTCATCCCTCAAACGTTTGACACCTTCAGCATAAAATTATCTTTGAGCACACTAACACACATACACACACACACACACACACACACACACACACACACACACACACACACACACACACTCACGCACATATACAACAATGGAGGCAGCACCCCATCTCTGGCCAGTTTACATAAGGTTCCATATCTCTCACAGAACTGACACCTATATATAATGTACTTGTACCATGTGGCCTGGGATACCATGTAGGAAATCATGGACATGTGTCAACCTCATCTGCAGCCCTATGTGAGTTGCAGAGTACAAAATTATGCTTGAACATACTAACACACACACACACACACACACACACACACACACACACACACACACACACCCCTACAAAATTGCTTACTGATGTTAGCTGTCACTGTGGCCCTCTCTACCTGTGCATGTGATGATAACTGTGCCCTGCTTTCTGCACTCTGTTACTGGGGTAGCCTATTTTTGATGTACAGTGTTATACGTCTTTGCATGAATAGCACAGTCTGGATGAAGGTCTGCATGAGTCACTTTTTCTTTTCTATGCAATGTTTTATTCTGGTCCATAGTTATGACCCAGATGCTGTCTCTTATTCAGTGCCACAGCATACTGCACCCACCTTTGTCTGGCACAGTCTTCCCTGTAATTCATCCATCCACAGGTGCCTCCTCAGGTACTTTGTCATCCCCCTCCTCCACTGCTACACCTGGGATGTCTTCTTCTTCCTGAATGTGTCCACCATGCAAGAACTGTTTATCTATAAGGGTGTTACTTGGCATAGCACATACTCACAATATCATGTTGCTTGTGGCAAGGTCATACTGCAGCACACCCCTTGATACATTTAGAAAGTGGAAGAGGGCCTTGAGCACACTAAGCACATGTCTGGCAATACCCTAAGTCTGTGAAGCATAGTTGTACCCATTCAATTGGATTTATTACATTTGCTACAAATTGATGGAGAATGGGAAAAGACTATATTAGGGTCAGAAACAAAATGTATGGGAAACGCACTAAGAGATGATGACTTCGATAGAATAGCCTAAGCTTTACATTGGAATTTTCATACATATGATTAATATAAATTTGATATGAAAATATTGCTGAAAGTAGAGGCTTTAGATGAGTAATAATTGGTGATTTAAGATATGCTGTTCTTACAACATAAAATATTTTTCTTTTCTTTTTTTTCATTTTTTGAGGGTGGTAAAGTATCAATAAGAGATGGAATCAGGAATTCCTTGTAGAGTGTAAGGGGATGTTAGTCATAGATAGTGGAAGCTAGCAATCTACAACTGAATGGAAGGGGTTGAGAAGTAGTGCTTACCTTTTATAAGCAGACAGCTGACTCAGAAGGAAAGATTTCAATAAAAGCAGCTCACAGGATTTAAACCCCATGCACAGTTGTTTTCTTCTGCAGCACCATGAGGCTCTAGGGTTCTCATTGTGCTTATATCTTGTAGATGCACCTCTCTGGATTCAATAATTATGATAATTCAGGCTCATCTCATCATTGTTTCTGAATCATTCAATTTGCACAATGAGCAAACCAAATAAACATCAAGAAAATAAATTCTTACACAAAGACGTGCACATACCTGAGGACCTGCAGTCAGCGATGTGCATGCTCGGGGAAACCAGTTATGTTAGGTGGAGAAAATTGTTATCCCATTATTCACCATCTGAAGATGGAGTCGCTGGTGAGCATGTATTATTGGCACCAAACAGGGATGGAAGACAGCCCTGTTTCACATGTTAACATGCCATTAGAAGCATAATGATCCTGTGCATATATCTGAATAGTTTGCCATGCATCATGCAAATGAGTTGCTTGTTGGTGCCTGCTATTGTAACATGTAAGAACTGATTTGGACACCATTTTTCGGCTATTTTTCTTGAGATCTTTGAAAGTGGGACAACTCCTGGCTGAGAAAGTGAGGGCAGCGCTCCTTTTATAGCACTGAGGTGTTGTGAGACGAAGTCCAAGATTTTTCTCGACATCCTCCAATAGCATTACAGACAGAGGATCCTGCAGGCAGGCTACACTGGGTCACAGTATAAGGCTGATCCCAAGAATAATTTATCCAAGGCTGTCACCCATGCTTCTGGAATCCCACGCATGGTAGAACAGTGCTGTAAGCAATTTAGTAACATGACATGATGCGAGCCTGACCTCCTTGCCCAATAGAATGCTGAAGTTATGGTGCAGTCACCACCTCACTATAGCTATATTATCTTTTAGCTAAACAAATAAACAAATAAACTTCCACCCCATACTACCATCCAATTTCTCTTTATGACCCGTTAATGTCTGTAGCCCCTGCAGTAATTTAAAGGAACAGAGAGATACAGAGGAGCAGACTAGAGCACCTAAAAGAGTGCTGAGGAAAGCTATTAAGCAGTCAAGAAAATGTCTTTTTTTGTACTGTAGCATTTGTAGACATTACAAATAATTCTGTATAACTTTTTAATCATCAGTCAGTACTGGCGTAGCTCAAAGGTATTAGCGTGAATGTACAATGTTAGAAGTGAGCTTCTGCATGACTCGGTTTCATTTCTCCAAGTGTTTTGGTTTTCTGATGCCATGATGGGCCTGGACCCTATTCCTAAGTTAAGGAATGATTATATTTCATGAAATTAAAATTGTTTCAGTCCTTGATGTTAGCCAAGAGTGTTCTCAGCACCCCCTAGGTACCCAAAATTGCTGTCTAATGTAATTCATATAGGGTTACATGTATTGGTAGTATATTTAAGTATGATTGTAAATGCCTTTTTTTATTTGTCCTGTTCCTGCTATCGGAACAGTCTGGCCATCTTTCTTCCACATTGCTCCATTTCTGCTTGCAGATCTCCTGGTATTATATGACTTTCTGCCCCTCTGTTTGTAAGACACTGTAATTACTGGGTGTAACAATTTCAATGATCAATGCTACTTTTGACTTTTCTCATGAGTTACTATTTCTGGTTCCCTCACATCTATTTTTGAACTGTTGTAAACGGGTGATCTCATGTGATATAAACTTCATCATTCTCTATAATGCTTTGTAGTTCATGTCTCCAATGCTTCTCATCTACGTCTATATTGTAGGATTTGAACAATCACCAATAAAACAGACTTGCCACATTACTGTGCCTTTCAGTATACAGATTCTCTACCATGAGTATATCATACGCAGCGACAACATGTGCAGCTGTTTCCTGTTCTAGTTTACAGAACATGCATTTGTCTATTCCTTCCACTTTTTCAATGGATTCTGTAAATCAACGTGTATGTAGTCTATTTTTCTGGACCACCATTATTAGCATTTCATCTTTTGGTTTCAGTTCACCTATTCTTAACTGTTCCTGAGACAAATCTTGGTCAACATGAGGTTGTTCCAGAATGCCTCTATACTTGCTACTATATTGTGAAAATTTCAATTTTTTTTAATTCTTGTCTGTTCCTTGTCCTTATATTCTGTCTAATTTTTTTTCTAATTCTGGTTTGATTTCCATTCTTGCTTTATTCTGAAATGCTTCTGCTGAACTAAGCAAAGAATTCATCTTAAGACTCCATCTGCTCTTGTTTAACACTTTCACTATGTTTGGACCTGATGAGGTCAGCAGATATTTATGCAGTCCCATGATTGCAGATCTATACATATAGGCAATTCCAATGAAGCCCATACCTCCTTCAGAGTGAGGAATATATAATTTTGTTAAACACTAATTTTTATATAACATTTGATAAGCATTTTTTCTTGTTTGCTTCTCCAAATGATTCAATACTTTTTGGGGCCAGTCAAACACATCAAAGCTGTAAGTTAGAATAGGAAAAGCAAATTGAGTTATAGCTTGGACTTTATTTTTAGATGCCAATGCAGTTTTCAGTATTAGCTTTACTCTTCGGAAATATTCCTAACTGAGCTTTATTCTCATATGTTCATGTTTTATTGCCGACCCTTCATCTATTCCCAGATATTTATATACTCCTTCTGCTCAAGTTCCTTTACATAACATTCCTGTCTTGCATTAATATTTTCACATCGCTGCAGCTTTCCTTTTTTAAAGGCTGCTTTTGCACATTTATCAAGAGCAAATATCATTCCTATATCATCTGTGACAATTTTTTAAACACTTGTAGATGTGTTTTGACCTTTTCATCTGATGAACAATACAATTCTAAGTCATCCACAAAAAAACTAGATGAGATGTCTTTAAACAAGGTGAGCTTTTGGTAGTTAAATTGTAACCATATGTTAAATATACAGCTTAATGGATTAAAGGGAAGACAAAACAACAGTAGTGACAATAAAACGTCCTGGAATATCTCCTTAGTATGTTCATCAGAAATAATTATTTGCCCTTTCTCATGGCTTAGCTGCAGAATGGTTCGCAAGTAACCACAATGTAACTGATCAATGTTAGGGTGTACCTTATATATATATATATATATATATATATATATATATATATATATATATATATATATGGTCTATATTAGATCACCGAACGCTTAAAAAAGCGAACGGTGATTAATCGACCCTATATAAGCGAAATCTTACAATTTCGAACTGTCAGAACAGCGATTTTTTTCCTAGGGAAAAAAATCGTTGTTCCAACAAAAAAAAATAAATAAAATCAAACACTTGAAACATTCCATTAAGATGGGGGATTCACCCCCCACACTCCCCCTACTTAAATATACCAACTCCGAGACCGCACTGCAGTGCCGAAAACAGCAAAGTAACGAAGCAGCCAAGCAAATTCTTTCCCAGGGAAAGAATTCACTCAAAAGCCGCTTCAATATTTTGTCGTTTCAGGTTTTTTAGTTCGACCAAGACGCACTTCGGTCTTCTAATAGAGAACTGAGATATATACATATATATATATATATATATATATATATATATATATATATATATATCAAGATTCCATTATCCATGAATGTGAGATGCTGGCGAATGTGTTTTAGTAATCTATCCATGCCATTCTTCCCATTTTTACAACTCTATTATGGCTTTGCTTAGCAACATGATCATTTTTTTCATGTGACTTTCTGTTATTACTTCTTTATTCTATTGTCATAACTGACTTTTTTCTAAATTGCTGTAAACTCTGCATACATCATTTCCAGTATATGATTTGTATATTGTCTGTAGGCAAGTTATTTATCTGTTGTTCATATTGTTTATCACTCTTAAGGATGAATGTTATTTTTCCTCTTGTTGACTGTGTTGGTGTCTGTTTGAGATGCACATATAAGTAACTCTTACTCAGCTTTGAATATTTGTGTAAAGATGTTAATACATTTAACCAGCAGCTAGGTACTGTGCCCGGGCCCAGAGTTTTCCTTTTAGGAGCTTTTCTTAATTTTATCTCAATGTTTCTAGCTGTTTCTTCATCCCATTTCATATCCTGTACATTACAGCTCCTTACCATTTGTTTTATTTCTTCTATCCGTTCAGCTTCCTTATGTTCAGCATGCTCTTCATAAATATTTCTCCAAACTGTACCTATTTGTTGGTGGTATTTCTGTTCCTTTTGCTTTATTTCACAATTCTTTATAAAACCATTGGGTCATCAATGAATTGCTTATTTTATACGTTTTCTTTTTATCTGTATACCTTCTAAATTTTTATACCTGTGCTGATATTTTTAGTTTAATATCGTAAATAGTGTATGATAAATTCTAGTCTATCATGCTACTCTGCGTTGCTTTAACACATCTCTCTTTCTAACAAAGTTTGATGATTTGCTCCCTTTCCTGTATTCTTCCAACCGTTCTTGTATTAACTGCTTTCGATGCTTCCATGGTGCATTCTACTCGTTCCCTTTCTTTCTTTTCTTTTGCTAAACTACAATATTGTAGTAACACTTCATTCAATATTAGTTTAGCTGTATAGTACTATATCCTGTTTATTTCTGTTATATCACTACACAGTAATATATCCTCCCCGGGATTCAATAAACTCCGTGCAGGAATAGTGCTATTCCTACATGGTATGAACCATGTCCGTTTACCCTTAGCTTTAACAGCAGCACACCTTGCATATTCATGAAGGCACCCTGCTGCTAAGCCTAAATGGACATGAACACTACTGAGTGCAGGGGGTGTGTTTAAGTAGTGCACACACATCTAACATGCCCCCTGCACTCAGAAAGTGCCGTACGGCACTTTTTAAAAGCATTTCAGTGTCCATGGACACTGAAATCAAATAAAATTAGTAAAACAGTGTCCACAGACTGAAATAGATAGGGGAGCAAGAAATCAATGCAGGGTGTGTGTGTGACAGGTTCTGTCAAACACACCCTGCATTTTCAAAGTGCTGTATGGCACTTTGCAAGTGCTTTCAGTGTCTGCAGACACTGAAAGCAGGAAGTATGGATAGGAAGCAATTGCAGGGGGTGTGTGACAGGTACTGTCACACACCCCCTGCATTGTCAAAGTGCCGTACCGCACTTTGCAATTGCTTTCAGTGTCCATGGATACTGAAAGCACTCATCCCAATAAGAAGCAATGCAGGGAGTGTGTGACAGGTACTGTCACACATCCCCTGCATTGGCAAAGTGCAATACAGCCATACCCCTCAACTGTACAGGTTTCCGCAGAATGCCCAGATGCCTGCCACACATACCTCTCAATCTCCTATAGCAAGAAAGTTGCACAAAGCCATAAATAATAGGGAGACAAAGACCCATAAATAGGGACACTTTTTAAATATTGCACTTACAAGCTTGGAAAGTTGATAGAATAAAAGGTTTGCATTAGCACAGGTTTCCTGAAGGGTATGAAGTCTGAAACCCAAATGTCTGCCATTGTCAAAGTGCCATATGGCCATACCCCTCAACTGTACAAGTTTCTGCAGAATGTCCAGATACCTGCTTCACATACCTCTCAACCTCCTAGAGCAACAAAGCTGTACAAAGCCATAAATAATGAGGGGAGCAAAGGCCCATAAAATAGGGACACTTTTTAAATATTGCACTTACAAACCTAGAAAGTTAATATAATAAAAGGTTTGCATTAGCACGGATTTCCTGAAGGGCATGAACTCTGAAACCCAAACGTCTGTCATTATGTCCTAACTTAAACCCTGACTGATTTCCCAATGATTTGCTAGAAAACCACAGTCACACTTTTTAAGTTTGTAAGGGCAATAATTAAAATCTGTCCCTATGTGTCCCCTTACAATTCCCCTTACTGTGACTGACAAACAGTACAGATACATGTAAATAAAGTGGGTTGATTAATTTCTTTTTTTTCCATTCTCAGGTGTGTTTAAGCATAGCTGAGTGTGTGTGTGTGTATTATGGTCTTCTGCTCAGCATTGCTTAAACATCCCATAGGAGATAAATAAAAATATACAGCTAAAATCCTAACACCAAGATAGTGTATTGGTTAGAGTCCTGGCTTTGCATGCAGGCATTCACAGTTCAAGTACCAGACAGTCACTTTATTTTTACATGGGAAAGCAGTGTTAAAATTCTTATTTTTGTTTTAAATGATGTAGTAATTGATATTTGTCAACCAGTAGCTGGTCTACAATGGAAGTGTGAGTGCATATAACATGTAAAATCACCCATGTATGCACAAGTGTCCCATACAGTATAGTCATACCCCATGGTAATTTAATGAAAGCACATAGAGGAGAGTCATGTAAAGTAAATCATATATACTTACTAGTATGTCAGTAATGACTAATTAAGTCATTATTCTGATATTCCCTAAAAATGAAAAGTGAACAATAGCTAGCAGTGTACAGCTATGCCTAGCTGGTTTAAGCATTGCTTATACATAAATGTTAAGCAGCAGTCAGCTCAGCTAAGCGGATATTCACACTGTTAAGCAGTGCTCAGCAATTACTCCTTTAAGCACTGCTTACATCAGCATAGCGGGTTTGCACACTGCTTAGCATTTTCAAAATGATCCAATGACAGCAAAGGGTGGGAATACAGCCTTATTTAAATGGCGCAGGCGGGAATATAGCCAGAATCTGTTGTAGCTTTCTCTGAGTAGGAACTATGTCAGGTGTTGGTAAGGGCTCGCTCTTTCAGGTGCAGCACTGGGGCATTCAGGAGTACAGGGTCATGGTTGGGCTCCATGTAGCAAACCATGATGACAGACTGCTGCAGGGCCAGTACCAGGGCTCACCGTATAAAGCAGAGGCCTGTGACTGTCTGGCATGTGATCTCACCAGTGCCATTGGCATCCCCTAAACTTGAGAGCAGGTATGGCATCACTATGCTGACCTAAAGCAGAGGAAGGGGGTGCTCTTGGCCCAATGGATCCAAGATGCTCGGGACAACCATCCTCCAGCAGTTTGTAAGTATCCCAGATATAGCTGTACCAAATTCTAGCCTGAGTATGTGACAGACAGGTATGCATAATGTTTGTTTTCTCCCCCTACAGCTGCAGCAGAGAGGGCTAGCAATGCTGAGGACCATGCGGACAGACTGACAAGGCTGCACTGACAGGCTGGTAAGTACAGATCTACCTTGCAGTATATAGTGAAATAAATAAGAAGGAGTAAATTGTTTGCTGTGTTCGGTGTCTAACGATTAAAGAAAAGTTTGCCAGACTAATAGTCATCTACAGCATATGCAGTAGCAGAGCACTGTGTCATATAACTACAATAAAAACCTAAACCACCAACTGTTGTGGATACTGCTCAGACAAGCTCCACGTGGGTTTACAGAGTGGTCCTAGCAGCAGGGAACTCAGAAAAGTGATTACCTTCTGGATTTAAGTATCTTTGCTTTTTTTCACTTGAAATAGCTTCTGTAGCTTACCTTGAGCTAGCCTGAACTGTTTTTTAACTGATTGCTGCATTATTTTAAAATCTGCACTTAAAGTTACATTTTAGTCGAATTTGATAGAAAGTTTGCTTGTTTGTTTGTTTAATTTAACTGTGGAGGCTGCCCACTAAAGTGTGCTAGCCTGTGTAACTAATTTATCACTGTTTCTGCATTTTCTGTGTGTTTCTACCAAAAAAAAAAAAAATAAAAATAATCCTTGTTTTCCGCCTTCCTCGACTAGTTTAGACCAGTTTACAGGCATTGCTGTATTCTGGGCTGTGGTGTAGTTCCTGTGTTGTCCATTACCTTACTTGGATAGAAGGAAGTTTCTTTGCTCACCAGTGGGAGTGGGGAGCCTTGAGCAGCCTACCTGTCCTTGGGGGAAGTGACCTCAGCACAAGAAGCTGTAGTAATTGGTTGTTTTGGACCATTTCTAGCTCTTTTGTAGTTCACTGTTTAAAATCCGCCTCTGGGAGTTTTTTTCTGGCTATACTGCTCAGACAAGGTCCACGTGGGTTTACAGAGTGATCCTAGCAGCAGGGAACTCAGAAAAGCGACTACCTTCTGGATTTAAGTATCTTTGCTTTTTTTCACTTGAAATAGCTTCTGTAGCTTACCTTGAACTAGCCTGAACTGTTTTTAACTGATTGCTGCATTATTTTAAAATCTGCACTTAAAGTTACATTTTAGTCGAATTTGATCGAAAGTTTGCTTGTTTGTTTGTTTAATTTAACTGTGGAGGCTGCCCACTAAAGTGTGCTAGCCTGTGTAACTAATTTATCACTGTTTCTGCATTTTCTGTGTGTTTCTACCAAAAAAAAAAACAAAAAAATAATCCTTGTTTTCCTGTCTTCCTCGACTAGTTTAGACCAGTTTACAGGCATTGCTGTATTCTGGGCTGTGGTGTAGTTCCTGTGTTGTCCATTACCTTACTTGGATAGAGGGAAGTTTCTTTGCTCACCAGTGGGAGTGGGGAGCCTTGAGCAGCCTACTTGTCCTTGGGGGAAGTGACCTCAGCACAATAAGCTGTAGTAATTGGTTGTTTTGGACCATTTCTAGCTCTTTTGCAGTTCACTGTTTAAAATCCGCATTTGCACGGCTTTGCGTGGTCGTGCGCATAGCGCAGCACCGGTTAAACAAGGTTAAACTTTTTCTGGCTCCGCCAAGTCTGTTCTTCAAATTTTCCCTTAAGGAAGCTCTACTCTTAGTATAACCAGACTACTCACTGTATTATAAGCCTAGCACTTGTTCTCAATACTTCTCTACTAAGTAAGCACTCTCGTACTAAGTAAAGCACTACATCTACTTACCACCCCTGTGAATATCCACTTCCCTTAAAGGTATACCACTCCCTTATACTGTTCTAGCATGTCGAGTGGTAGATTACTGGCGTCTCCAGTTCAGCTGGTCAATCTGGGTATCTTGAGACAATGCTACAATTGTCTCATGTACACAGACAACCCTCTCCTCCTCCCAACAAACACAAATACATGTGAGAGATGCAACTATATAGCCAAACTGGAGGCTGAACTCTCTCAACTCAGGGCTGGCATGACCAGACAGGAGGAGATGGCAACCACACACACAACAATCCCAGTCCCACATAGACCTACCACAACTGCAAACCAAACACATAAAAACACAAAGACATACTGAGGCTCTAATAAAAACTTACCAAAACAACAGAGGCTCCCAAAGCAGACATCCAAAAATCCACCACCTCAAAACAAAACACATGCAACACATACTTCAATAAATCAGTGTGTCAACCAATCGCAGCCCATAAGGCCAAACACCTTGCCTGATACACTAGTAATAGGTGACTCCATAGTCAGACACACTGATGTCCCACTGACCAGGCTGAAAAAGGAGAAGGTGACTGTAAGCTGTCTATCGGGAGCTAGGATCCGCCACATAACACATGCACTCAGGTCACTCCAAAGCAAGTACAAATATGACTCCGTCATTGTCCATGCTGGTGTGAATGACCTGAGATGTACCTCCCTGGACTACATGAAAAGAGACATAGAGGAGCTCTCCGATTATGTAGCCCAGGCTGGTATGACCCTGACCCTGAGCATCTCTTGCCCCTCACCAAGAATATGACACAACACAAAACAAAGTTGATCAGCTTAACAATTGGCTCAAGTACTGGTGTCATTCTAAGGGGATCCAATGTCTGTCTGCCTGGGATGATATGTTGGACAGGCCACGCTGCTTCGCAAGGGATGGCTTACACCTGTCACCACTGGGCTTCCGGATATTGGCTAAGGCTCTTGCCACCCCCATAGTGCCTTTTTTAGGCAAGGCTCAAAAGACAAACCCACCTCCTTAGAAAACAAAAATGGAAAGAAACTAAGGGTAATGCTGCTCAACGCCAGAAGTCTAAATCTCAAGATGCAGGCACTTGATGCACTCCTCAGCATGGAGAACATCGACGTCTGTGCAGTAACTGAAACCTGGTTCAAGGCTCCTGAGAGCACCCCAGTGCTACCAGGCTATACCTCATAGCCTGAACTGTTTTTTTACTGATTACTGCATTTATTTTAAAATCTGCACTTAAAGTTACATTTAGTCGAATTTAATCGAAAGTTTGCTTGTTTGTTTGTTTAATTTAACTGTGGAGGCTGCCCACTAAAGTGTGCTAGCCTGTGTAACTAATTTATCACTGTCTCTGCATTTTCTGTGTGTTTCTACAAAAAAAAAAACAAAAAAAAAATCCCTGTTTTCCCGCCTTTCTCGACTAGTTTAGACCAGTATACAGACATTGCTGTATTCTGGGCTGTGGTGTAGTTCTTGTGTTGTCCATTACCTTACTTGGATAGAAGGAAGTTTCTTTGCTCACCAGTGGGAGTGGGGAGCCTTGAGCAGCCTACCTGTCCTTGGGGAAGTGACCTCAGCACAAGAAGCTGTAGTAATTGGTAGTTTGGGACCATTCCTAGCTCTTTTGTAGTTCACTGCTTAAAATCCGCGTTTGCACGGCTTTATGGTCGATGCATAGCTCAGCGCCGGTTAAACAAGGTTAAACTTGGTTAAACAAGGTTAAACTTTTTCTGGCTCTGCCAAGTCTACTGTTCAATTTTTCCCTTAGAACTGTTCTACTTGCAATCTAAACAGCCTATACTCTATCTGAAAAGCTCAGCACTTGCTCCTAAAGCATTTTTATACAGGTAAAGCACTCTTAAACAAAAGAAAGTACTTCATTCACCTAAATCCTGTTGAGTACCCATTTCCCTATAGGTCCTTTCTGACTCAGTTACACAGCAATCTTTTTCACTATTTCTAGCATGTCGAAGGGTCAGTTGCTGGCGTCCTCTCCTGTTCAGTTGGTGAATCTGGGAATCTTGAGGCAATGTTACAATTGCCTCATGTACACAGACAACCCTCTCCTCCTCCCAACAAATACAAATATATGCGAGAGATGCAACTATATAGCCAAACTGGAGGCTGAGCTCTCTCAATTCAGTACTGGCAAGACCAGTCAGGAGGAGAAGGTAACCACGCACACCACAAACCCAGTCTCACATAGAACTATCACAACTGCAAACCAAACACATAAACACACAAAAACATACTCGGAGGCGCTGATTAAAAATCTACCAAAACAACAGAGGTCTCCAAAGCAGACACCCAAGCAACCACCACCTCAAGACATAGCACATGCAACACATAGTTCACAAAGTCAGTGTGCTAAACAGTCACAGCCCTTAAGGCCAAACAACATGCCAGACACACTTGTAATAGGTGACTCCATAGTCAGACACACTGACGTCCCGCTCACCAGACTGAACAAGGAAAAGGTCACAGTAAGCTGCCTGTCGGAGCTAGAATCCACCACACAACACAAGCACTCAGGTCACTCCACAGCAAGTACAAATATGACTCAGTCATTGTACATGCCAGTGTGAACGACCTGAGACGTACCTCCCTGGACTACATGAAAAGAGACATAGAGGAGCTCTCTGATTATGTAGCCCAGGCCGGTATGACCCTGACCCTGAGCAGCATCTTAACCTCACCAAGAATGATGCCACAGTACAAAGACAAAATGATCAGTTTTAACAATTGGCTTAATTACTGGTGTCATTCTAAGGGGATCCAATGTCTGTCTGCTTGGGTTGACAGGCTTGACAAGCCACGCTGCCGCAAGGGATGGCTTGCACCTGTCACCCTGGGCTTCCGGATATTGGCCAAGGCTCTTGCCACCCCATAGTGCCTTTTTAGGCAAGGCTCAAATGACAAACCTACCGCCTAGAAAACACAAGTGGAAAAAACTAAGGGTAATGCTGCTCAATGCCAGAAGTCTAAACCTCAAGATGCACGCCCTCGAAGCCCTCCTCAGTATGGAGAACATTGATGTCTGTGCAGTGGCTGAAACCTGGTTCAAGGCTCCTGAGAGCACCCCAGCACTATCAGGTTTTACCTCATATCATGCTTTCCGGCCCCAAAACTTGGACCAACCACAAAAGGAGGGGAGTATCCATTTTCATCAAAGATACCCACACCTCCAGGTTAGTGGCAACGCGAAGCATCGGAGACTATCCAGGTGCAACTAACCATAGGCAAAACTGCCTTACAGTTTGTAGCATGCTACAGACCACCCTCTCAAACTCAGGAACCCCACACAGCCTTCCTGAAGACACTGGAGAGTATGAATGTCTCTCCAAATACCATCATTATGGGAGGCTTCAACTACCCAAACATAGACTGGGAACATTACTCAAGCCCCAACACCCTAGCCCAAAGGTTCCTAGAATTCATAAACTCAGATGCAATGGAACAACTAGTCACCATTCCCACAAGAGGAGACAATATACTAGACCTGATCATCACAAACATGGGGACAAAATGCTCCACACTGGAAGTATATCTCTCTTTGGTAAGATCAGACCATAAATTAATCTCACTGGAAATCCACATCCCGCCCCCACCCCTGCACAAAAGACCACAGTGAAGAACTTCTCAAAAGCAAACTTCACACTTCTTAGGACTGAAGTGGTATCCTTCAAGGCCCCTGGGCCAGTGGAAACCACAACCCACACTGCTGAATCCTTTGCAAATGCCTTCTATGGGCACCTTCAAGAATGCATGGATCATGCAATCCCAAATAAAACCAAGACCCATTCCCCCAAAGGCAGGCCGGTCTGGTGGACCCCAGCCATAAACAAACTTTACAACAGGAGGAGGAAGCTACTACATGACAGAGCAAAATCCCTAAAAGGGAAGGCATCTTTGGTCAGTACTAGCAAAAAACTACGATCACTCATAAAATCATCCAAGGCCAACTTTGAGAGAAAAATTGCAAAAGACACAAAAGACAATCACAAGGCCTTCTTTAGCTATGTTAGAAACCTGGGTGGAAACTCCCAGATATGCTCAGAGTTAGTCCAAAATGACACAAAATACACTGAACCCACTGACATTGCCAACATTCTGGCAGACAGGTTCAGTGCAAATTTCTCCTCCCCCCCCAAAAGGAGAAATAACTATCCCAGCAGAGTGTAGCCTCCCTAACATCTCAGCAGCCCAGGTGAGAGCCACCCTCTCTAAAGCTAAAAACACAGCATCAATGGGACCGAATGGTGTCCCGGGCTGTGTGCTACGTGAACTCCAAGAGGAACTAAACCCACACATAAGGCTGCTGTTTAATCTTAGCCTTACTACAGGATACATACCCAAAGAGTGGCGTACGGCAACAGTGGTCCCACTTCACAAAGGCGGTGCTTCTACGGACCCTGGAAATTACCGCCCCATAAGCTTGACGAGCCTGGTCTGCAAAGCTATGGAGAGGATCATTATGGAACTCATAAACAAACACATTGGGGACCTACAGACATTGGATCCTACCCAATTTGCCTTTGTCAAGGGCAGATCCTGCCTTTTGAACTTGGTAGACTTTTTTGAAACAGTCACTAAGGCCATTGATGAGGGTAAGGCAGTTCACACAGCCTACCTTGACCTTGCAAAAGCCTTTGACACAATACCCCACTCGGGCATCATAGACAAACTCACCAGCTTAAATGTAAACCCATATGTCACAAGATGGGTTGCAAACTGGCTGAAGGACAGAACCCACAGGGTCAGAGTTGCTGGAGCTATGTCAGACTCTAAGCCAGTCACAAGCTGTGTCCCACAGGGCTCAGTCCTGGGACCCCTCTTGTTCGGCATTTATTTTTCCGAGGTACAGGCAAACATAGGAGGATTGTGGCTGACAAAGTTCGCAGGTGAGTGCAAACTGGCCATAATTGATACTCCAGCGGACACAAACATCCTTCAGAGAGGCCTCATAGAAATGGATAATTGGTGCCAGAGCCATGGCCTTAAGCTGAACGCCAAAAATGTATAGTCATACCCTTTGGGAAAAACAAGGTACCGACAAATTACCACATAGGTGGTAATCCATGAAGTACGGAAGAGGTAATCAGGGACCTAGGGACCCAGGTTGACAGTAACCTCTCATTTGACACTCACATTGCCAAAGTGGTTAGGAAGACCTTCTATATTGCCCACCTTATCATGAAGGGTTTCACATCTAGATCAAGAGAGGTCATTGTGCCCCTGTACTCTTCTCTTATCAGGCCAATGATTGACTACAATGCCCCATTTGGGATGTATCTCACCCGACACCTGCAGCAGTTGGAAAGACCCCAAAAGTTCCTCACCAAGAGGATAAAGGGTCTTAAACATATGTCATATGCTGCCCGACTGAAAAAACTCTAGCTCTATTCAGTCGCATACCGCCTACTCAGAGGTGATCTGTGCCTGACGTACAAGGCCATGTCCAATCCGGAATTAATGGACATGCTCCACCTCAGAAAATCCAAATCCATCAGAGCCACGAGAACAAGAGACTTAAACCTCAACAAAGAAATAAATAGGGCGTGCTGGAGGGACAGATTCATAACCCAGAGGCTCCCTACACTCTGGAACAGAATCCCAGTCCATGTTAGGCAGAGCCCCTCACTGACTCTATTCAAGAGAAATCTCAATGAGTGGATGGGAGATCGTAGGTTTACCCCGGGGGTCATCTCTGTGTCACTACTAGACAGAGGCACAGTAAACTAAACCCTAAAAGGGCGTAGTATTCTCATCCTAAGGGGTGGTGAAAGCCACACACACTCTGGCTAGGCTTATAAATGCCCTAGGGCAGATAGCCTAGTACGAACCTATGAACCTATGAACCTATGCTTTTTGGCCCCAAAACCCGGGCCGAACCACAAAGGGAGGGGGAGTGTCCATATTCATAAAGGACACCCACACCTCCAGGTTAGTAGCAACATATGAAGCATCAGAGACCATACAGGTGCAACTAACCATAGGCAAAACTGCTATACAACTGGTAGCATGTTACAGACCACCCTCCCAATCTCAAGAACCCCACTCAGCCTTCCTGAAGACATTGGAGGATATGAATGTATCACAAAATACCATCATACTGGGAGACTTCAACTACCCAAACATAGATTGGGTACATTATTCTAGCCCTAATACCCTAGCCCAAAGGTTCCTGGAATTCATAAATTCAAATGCACTGGAACAACTAGTCACCTCTCCCACTAGGGGAGATAATATACTAGACCTGATCATCACAAACATGGGGACAAAATGCTCCACACCAGAAGTATACCCCTCACTAGTGAGATCTGACCACAAACTAATCACCCTGGATATAGATATCCCACCTCCACCCCCAGCACAAAAGACCACGGTGAAAAACTTCTCAAAAGCAGACTTCACTCTTCTTAAGACTGAGATGGTATCCTTTAAGCCCACTGGGCCAGTGGATACCACATCCCACAATGCCGAATACTTCACAAATGCTTTCTATGGAATTCTCCAAGAATGCATGGATCATGCAATCCCAAACAAATCCAAGTCCCTCTCCACCAAATGTAAGCATCCTGTCTGGTGGACCTCAGCCATAAACAAATTGTATAACAAAAGAAGGAAGCTACTGCAAGTCAGAGCGAAATCCCATGAAGGGAAGGCATCTCTGATCAACATTAGCAGAAAACTACATTCTCTCATAAAAACATCCAAGGCAAACTTTGAGAGAAAAGTCGCTAAGGACACTAAAGATAACCACAAAGCCTTCTTCAGCTATGTTAGAAACCTGGGAGGAAACCCTCAGATATGCTCAGAGTTGGTTCACAACAACAAAAAATACACTGAACCCACAGATATTGCTAACATTCTGGCTGACAGGTTCAGTGCAAATTTCTCCCCTCCTTCACCCCCAAAAGAAGAAATACTTATCCCAGCTGAATGTAATCTCCCTGTCATCTCAGATGTCCAAGTGAGAACCGCCCTAAACAAAGCAAAAAACACAGCATCAATGGGACCTGACGGTATCCCGGGGTGCGTGTTACGTGAACTCCAAGAGGAGCTAAACCCACACATAAAAATGCTATTTAACCTTAGCCTTACTTCGGGATATGTACCTGAACACTGGCGTACAGCAACAGTGGTCCCATTCCACAAGGGGGATGCCTCTACTGACCCTGGAAACTACCGCCTCATAAGCTTAACTAGCCTGGTCTGCAAAGCTATGGAAAGAATCATTATGGAACTCATAAACAGAGACATAGGGGACCTACAGACACTTGATCCCACCCAGTTCGGCTTTGTAAAGGGCAGATCCTGCCTTTTAAACCTGGTTGACTTTTTCAAAACAGTCACTAGAGCCATTGATGAGGGCAAAGCAGTCCATACAGCATACCTGGACTTGGCTAAGGCCTTCGACACAATACCCCACTCAGGCATCATAGATAAGCTAAACAGCTTAAAAGTAAACCCTTATGTCACTAGATGGGTTGCAAACTGGCTAAAGGACAGAACCCATAAAGTTAAAATCGCTGGAGCAATGTCAGACTCAAAGCCAGTCACAAGTGGTGTCCCACAGGGATCTGTCCTGGGACCCCTCTTGTTTGGCATCTATTTCTCAGATGTTAAAGCAAACATGGGAGGCCTGTGGCTGACAAAGTTCGCAGATGACTGCAAACTAGGCGCCATAGTCGATACACCAGCAGACACACACATCCTACAAAAAGGCCTCACTGAAACGGATAACTGGTGCCGTAGTCACGGCCTTAAACTAAATGCCAAAAAATGTATAGTCATCCCTTTTGGAAAAAACAAAGTACCCACAAATTATCACATAGACAGCAACCCACTGAGTACAGAAAAAGTAATCAGAGACCTAGGGACCCAAGTAGACAGCGACCTCTCATTTGACATCCACGTTGCCAAAGTGGTTAGAAAAACATTCTACCTTGCACACCTCATCATGAAGGGATTCACATCCAGATCCAAGGATGTCATTGTACCCCTATATTCCTCCCTCATCAGACCCATGATTGAGTACAATGCCCCATTTGGTATGTACCTCACCCGGCATTTGCAACAGCTGGAGAGACCACAAAAGTACCTCACCAAAAGGATCAAGGGTCTCCAACATATGTCCTATTCTGCCAGACTAAAGAAACTTCAGCTCTATTCAGTAGCATACCGCCTGCTCAGAGGTGATCTCTGCCTGACGTACAAGGCCATGTCCAATCAGGATCTGATGGACATGCTCCACCTCAAAAAATCCAAATCCATCAGGACCACGAGAGCTAAAGACTTAAACCTCAGCACAAGTATGAATAGGACATGCTGGAGGGATAGATTCATAACCCAGAGGCTTCCCATGCTTTGGAACAGGATCCCAGTTCATATTAGGCAGAGCCCCTCACTGACTCTCTTCAAGAGAAATCTTGATGAGTGTATGGGAGATCGTAAGTTTACCCCAGGGGTCACATCTGTGTCACTACTAGACAGGGGCACAGTAAACTAATTCTATTATATAAAGGGACCTTCATTGTGTCACTACTAGACAGAGGCACAGTATTCTAGATTTATTCTGTACATTTTTGTACCATTTCATGGGGTGGCAAAAGCCACATCACTATGGCTAGGCTTACAAATGCCCCAGGGCAGATAGCCTAGTACTATACTATGAAACTATGAAACTATAAGTAGAACGTGTACAGGTTCTTCACAGAAAATATGGCTTTGACAGCAAGAATTAACAGAGGTTGTTCTGAGAATCAGCTAGTATGCAAAACGGTAGATTGTAGAGCTGTAAATCAAGATATACATGAAATATGACATATGTTATGCACTAATATCCGAACCCTGAATACTAATGTCAAATGTATTACAGTGTGTCCCCTGCTGCAGTGCCTTGTGTTAACCTTTGCTTTCCAGATCGTATCATTTCAAAGGATTACTACACAGTACAGTAACTATCTGTCATGCATGAATCTCAGGATTACAAGGTCAGACGGTCTAACCCACAGAGTATTTGGCAGAAAACAATCAAACAAGAGAAAGCAGCTCCCCAGTAGCTCAGTGTGATGTGAAACATCCTGGTAGCTCATTTTAGCACACCCAGACATGGTTTGAATCCAGGGAGTGGTACTGAGATATGTGCATATATACACTCAAGAAACCTTGAATATTTGTAGAAACAGTCAGATAGTGGTAACAGATATTTTCCCCACAGGTCTTACAGGTAATGAAATGTTTGTAGTAGCTGTTTCAAGGGTATAACAATACACCATGTACAACTGTCCCAATGTCCAACCCTATGCCTGCAAATGACAGCAGGATAGGTACATACACCATACCCTCTTCCCAATACATGTCTCTCAAGTGTCACACTGACATGGCTAGTGGTCACTGCTGCCAATCACCTTGGACTAAGACAGGAATCCGGGTGAACTATGCTAGTAGCAGTCTCACACAACATCATTGCAGGGTATCCCTTCTTTGTCAAGTATGCAACCCTGACATGTAAAAGCCCCCTCCAATAAAGTAGCCACAGTTCATCCAGTCTGCCTCATACCATTACAGGATGACAGTCTAACAGATATGTATGTGCCACAGAAGCTATGGGCCATAGGTAGATGTAAATTGAGGGCAGACCTGTAGAGTATTGAGCAGTACTGTTGTGAAAAATAGAAGCCGATACAGTTGTTAATGGCCTTTTTATTCTCTTCCCCCACCCATCATCTGCATCAGTAATTATTATTCATCTACTACAGGTATGTTGTTCTCAAAACCTATTGTTGGGACATGTGTTCTATTATTGTTCATATATTTCATTGGTTGCATATTAAGATACCTTGTTCAAATACCTTTATTGGTGACCTGTTGCCATCAATGTAACTTGCATGCTGTTAAAATGCTTACTGTTGTTCCATTTATGAATGTGTTCTGTTTGCTATGTAACTGTTTCAGGTCTGTTGGTTTGGGTTAACTGGAACACCCACGCATGCTGTTATAACTAATTTTGAAATGTGTTGTTCATGACTAACCAATATATCTGGGAAAACTGCAACACAATAGCACGTTTGGGAAGGCAGATCCCAGTGGATCTGTCTGTCCTGCCCCATCTGGCCGTGGCACCAGCCCCCAGCACTTCTGCGATCCAACCCGGAACATCCTCCTCTGCTGGTCCTGCACCACCTTTGAGTGGAACTGCCTCAGGGGATGGGGCCCATCCTCCCCTGGGCATGGGCATGAAGAGGAGTCTGTCACCCACAGAATGTTCTGGGGTATGGTGTGCAGTGTCATCGCCTCCAACTTGGGTGGGCAGCTGCGCTAGATGGAGAGGCACCTAGCACACCTTGAGGGGCAGGCTGCCCCTGTTGTTCAGCCCCAGCACAGCCACCTTTGGGCCTGTGAAGGTGCAGTGGTGCCTGCCCATGTGTGGGGACCTCAGTCTCACTGTATCCATTTGGAAGCTCATGGGCCTCTGATGACCAACCACCCTCCCCGTCCAAGGTGTTTACCTCCTCATGTGTACCACACCTGTCTGCTGTCTTGTGTGCCTTGTCTGTCTGCAAATGCTACCTAACCTAACCAACCTACCTCCCCAAACATACCTACAGCCCTTCCGCAACATCCTACTCTCACCTAAAAAAAAAGAGGGCATCTTTCCCACAAAAAAAAAGCATTGTCCCATATAGAGCTCTACATTTTGCTCCTATGTACAGTGAAATTAATGAATCTACCCACAAATTATCCTACAAATGTCTGGTAACAACACCCCTCCCTGTGTGGTGTGAGGCTCTACATTCCAAATTCTACACATTATTCACAGCTGTTGCTGCAGAAGAAATATAGAGCTATGGTCCTTTCCTACTCCCATCCTGTACATCCCTAGTTGGTTTTCCTAATGTTTTACCCCCTGCTTGCCCCCATTTCACCACTTTCCTATCACCCTTTTTTTCTTTTCTTTACTTAAAATTAGAGTAGGTGTAAGTGGGAGTAAGTTGTGCTGAGTGAAGTTAAGAGGACTTAACCGTCTGTTAGCATCACTTAGCTTCACACAAAACCACGCAAACCCACTTACAACTGCTTAAAAGTGCCCTAGTCACTCTGTCTCCATCAGCCCTTATTCTGCCCAGCAACAAAATAATCAGCCCTGCCAAGTCTCGAACCCAGGACGCTGTGCACTACAATCACAGCAATGTACCACTACACTATCTGAGCTGTGAGGAACTGTAATGCTTTTACAAACATGTCATGCACTATGGTCATTTAACATGAGTGAAAAACAGTCATCACTACCAAGTCTTGAACCCAGGACCCTGTGCACTTTGATGTCTGCTTCCCCAGTGTCTGCCATTGCTGTTTTAACATGACCCCTTTTTGTTTTGCAAATAGTTGGCAGGTAAATGCAATGTTATGACAAGCAGAACAGATATACAAGGCATACAAGGCTCCTTGTGTGACAACCTGTGTCATTCCAGAAGTATGGCTGTTGGCCAGTGACATGTTGTCAGTGCTGACAAAGAAAAGTGGCAGCCCTTTATACACTGGCAGTACACTGACCTTCAGGTACCTGCTGCCCTACCAGGCACTATACCTCTCACCTTCTGAGAGCCAGATATCTGGACAAAGCCATAAGTAACTGGGGGACAGAGGCCTAAATATAGGGACCATTTTTAAGTATTGTTCTTAGAAACCTAGAAAGGTGATTCAATAACAGGGTTTGCATTAGCATGCATGTTTCTATGGGGTATGAAGTCTGACACTACAATCTGTCATTATTTTCTGACCTTAGTCTTACGTGATTTGGCAGTGAATTGCCAGACAACCACTATTTCATGTTATACAGACCACAATTATGATGCAAACCTCTGGACATTCTACAATAGGTCTGTAACAGGGGTATGGTAGGCACTGTGTAGGTTACTCCAAGCTGTGTAATGTCCATATGTGTGGCCCCCTGTCCATGACCTGTACAGCTTTCCTGCATTAACAGATATTGACATCTGGACAGTGTGTACATCTCCTACCGTAGGTGTAGCTGACATGCAGAATAGTTGGCACTGCAGTTTTTGGAACATGGCCCTGTCAAAGACAGCACTGTACCTAGGCCACTATGACACAACATCTGGGAGTAAGTGCTGGCCACATCCTGACAGTATTATCCACACATATACATAGCTCATTGACCCTTGCATATTGTGGACATGCAATTAGTTATCATGTTGATTGGGACAGCCCTAGCAATGTGTGCTCTGCTGATATTTCCCTGAAAACATACTTGTAACTGCATTTCAATGGGAATATGGGTGTGTGGGGGGGGGGCACACCTATCAACTGTACACATTTGCACAGAATGTGCTGATATTTGCTTTACATTTTGGTTCCATTTAGCATAGTAATGTGTCCTGTCTTGGAGACTAGTGGCATATCACTAAAGACCGCAGGTCAGATTGTAATGGCATACATGTGAGTTTCAGACTTCTTACCCTTCATAGCCTTACTGCAACTGCAAGACCTGCTATGCTATCACTGTGTAAGTCTGTAGGGGGTATTTCATCATTGTCACCATTTGTGGGCATTTGCCAGACATTTCTTTATGGTTTACTACAGCTGACATGCTGGGTGAGGCTGAGGGCTGAGTATGAGACTCCCACACTGACATCCATGCCTGTGACCTATGAACCCCCAGTTAGTTGCCCCCCCCCCACATATACTGCAGTGGGATTTTTCACTTTGGGTACTACTGCATAGTGTGGGCAAACTAGTATTGGGAAAACATTTCCTGGTGTCCCACATAGCTATCAGTTGTCTGCTGCTATCCCAGTAGGCCACCACATTCCCTTGCATGCATGCAGCAATACCATAGATATGCTACCAGAACATACTAATCCATTCATTTATTGTTAAGAAGACTGACTTATCTTGTGCCTGCAGCAGTTGTGAGGATGGTGTTTGAAGGTTGCCTGTGTTGTATGTGTGTTCTATGCGTTGCCTCTTTGCCAAGGCCAAGGCATGTTGGGCACACCTCCGTCTGCCTACAGGAGTTGGCTCAGGTGGTTCCTCCTCAGAGTCCCTCTGTCCTGTGGGGACCTTGGCAATGGTGGGGGGCTGTGTGGCCCCTCCCCATGTTGTTCCTGCTGCAGCTGTTTCTGCAGGATCATATTGTGTAGCATGGCACATACTATGAACATGTGTACACATGTGGCTGGAGAGTACTGCAGGGCTCAACCAGATATGTCAAGGCAGCAGAACCATGACTTGAGCATCCCAAGCACATGCTCTATAATGATCCTGGTTTATGCATGTGCCTCATTATGGCATTCTTGAGTGGGTGTGTGTGCATTTCTGATGCGTGTCATCATCCACGGCTCCAGTGCATAGCTAGCATCCCCCACCAGATGGCCATATGGGATGTCACCCCTGGCAAATCCCTGGTCCAGCTGTGAGGAATGCCAGATGTGGGAGTCGTGATAGCTTCCAGGGCTGCCAGCACACACATTAAATTTTAATACCCTGGGCATTGCACATGACCTGGAAGTTTATGGAGTGAAAGTCCTTGTGATTTAGGTAGACCCTACCCTGTTTACAGGGTGGTGCTGTGATGTGGATGTGTGTGCAGTCTATGGCACCCAGTACCTCTGGGTAGTCTGCTACATGGTAGAAGAGGCTCATATTTTTGGTCTTCTCCTCACGGGTGCTGGGGAAGTAAATGTGCTCATTGGCATGTGGTAGCATGGCATCCAGGAACTGGTGGAATACCCTGGATGCAGATGCCTGTGAGACCCCCATGATGTCCCCAGTTGGTCTTTGGAAAGTACCTGTACCTAGTATTCTTAAGGCTACACATACCTTGCTATCCACTGATGGGTTCCCCTCTGTTGGCTCTGTGTCTGAGGTGAGGCTGGCACAGCTCAATGAGTTGCTGAAGTATGTCCCTGTCCACCCTGTAACTCTCTACTATCTCCAGACCATGTAGCCCCTGGTAGGTTACCCTGGGTCTGAACACTCTTCTCCTCCTCCTCAGTCTGGGGCCATTGTCAGTATTATCCTCCTCACCGCCCTCAGCCTCTAGCACATACTAATGTATCAAAGTGACAGCAGCCCCTAACATTTTGTCAGTTAAAATTCCCCCGAGTGTGTACACCAATGGTGCAAAGTTTGTGGGTAAAACCAGAGCGCAAGGTGTTTGCATAGTTTATACTGTTGTGCTGCAGATGCTGCCTGTATGATTGGTTGGCTATGATAATTGCACCTGCCTGCTATATTATTTGTACTTAATTACTTTTATTCTGCTATTTCCTTTTTTTTCCCTTCTCATTTCCACCCTTTTAAGCCCTGAGGTGTGCCGTGCAAACCCGCTGCCCAAATGTAAACAGTTCTGTTATTTCAGTTTTTTTTTAAGACCCAGTGTGCACCGCACAAACCTGTTTAGCTAAAGTAAACACTTTTAAGCAGAAATGGCCCTCCCCCCTGGATGTGAACACGCTCTAAATTTCATGGAATAAGTAAATACAGCCTCAGACACACACCCTTGCTTAGCTGTGCTTAGCTAAGTTCAAATGGAAGCCGTGGAGCTCCAATGTGCTTACACCAAGTATGACACACCCCCTTTTCATGTCAACTGCTTCTCCTGCTTACACCACTGCCTTATTAACTGGTTAGGTGCATGCAGACAATGGTCTCCCATTTTGCTGTTCAGTAAAATCTGCTCATTTGCATACCCCACTGCCTTATTCCCTTGTTATACCATTACACCAGAGCCTTTCTCCTTAGCAACCAGTGTTACCTGTTATTGTTCTGATTCTGCATGCTATACACTATAATGGCAAAAGGCTAATTTCACTTAAAATTATCTTTTCACATTTTTTTTGTTTTTGGCACGGTCTTGTTTGCATGCCCCTGCATTATGCTTAAACGGCCAAAATCGGCCAAAAAAAACTTTGATTTTTATAATTTTGCAACTCATTTCCATGCCAATGGCCATATATTTGGCCATTGGCATGCCTAATGATTATAATACATGCTTTACTTTGAGCTGTCATGCCCCATTTTCATTTTTGCAGAAATGTACACGGGCAGTAACCGAATACATTTCTGCAATGGACACTGTTCTGGCACGGATGCCTGCCTGCTTACTGAATCACTAATTTACCTCATTTGCATGGTTTTCTCCAGTAAATGAGGTAATTAGCATTATTCAGTGTTGTCCATGCCAGAATAGTGCTAGCAGGCTTGTGCACACCCCCAGCCTTGTTTATTGAATCACTTAGCGGCCATATTCCATGCAGAAGCTGCAGCACTATTCTGGTACGGACAAAAAGCTTTATTGAATCCCAGGGCCTGTTTGTTCCATCACTCTACAGTAATATATCCTATTTATTACATCACTCCACAGAAATATATCCTATTTATTGCTGCATAGGTGGACAAGTTGGTCACCATGTTAATTTTATGGGCACAGAGATTGTTAGGCTGGCTGGAGGCTTAATACCCCCTGTCAAAAAATATTTTTGTTCCAATGCCAAAGTATTTTTGTCATCTCACAAATATAAATGCACAACTACAAGGTCGATATGTCTAATATTCATAAGCAGTAGTAGTTTGCTGGGAGTTTTAAAATATACAATAGGAGTGTCTGTCCCTTGTTTATCACTTATGCTGGACATAATTTACTGTGGGAACAGCATGTTTATTTTGTATATATACTGGTTTATTATTCTCAAATTGCATCACTGGCCACAAACACAGATGTGCTGTTTTGATAAATAGCTCATGCAGTTAGTATTATCTTATGTCGGACTGCATGTCAGGGTGGCTCTTGACTTAGACCCCCCCCCCATCCCTTGCATATGTTAAAATCAGACAAACAGGTACATAACTAAGTTCTACTACTCAATGCTTTTCTTGCTTTACTGTATCATTATCAACATGTCTCAGAATACAATAGTCATTACATTTGTATTTATCTTCCACTACCCCTTTTGTCACCATCCTTTCTCTTTCATAAATTTATTGGTTTAATTTATTTTATTTATTTTTTGTTGTTTTTATCAATTTCTCTTAATATTACATACAGCACCAGAGCAACCTACACCTCTCCCACTAGCAAGTCCTGTTGCCCCCTCTAGAGATGGCAGCTGTCCCACAAAAAAATATGACCCCCACCCATACTTCTCAACTTTCTAGATACTGTATTTGAAGAAGATCTACATGACTGGCTCACATATTTGGTGTGTTCATTGTAAAATGTGTACTTTTCTGTCAAATCATTCAGGAATAAAGTCTTTAAACAATTATACCTATTTGAGTTTCAGATCTCATATCTTGAAAATAATGCTTGATAATGCTAACATGTTATTCTACCAGTCCCCACATTAATATCAGCAACAGGTAATATCTGTCCCTGATTTTAGGCCTCTATAACATCAATTGTACTTGAATTTGCCCCGAATGCTTTAGCTATGTGGTTGAGAGATATGCTTCTGTATCACCTCCACCCTACTTATTTATTCCTTATTTGCTCATCTTCTGTTCTACCTTCTGCTTGCTTCCCCTTTTCAAATTTGCCTCATACTTCCACTTCCATCCTTTAATCTGGTAAAAAAATAGATGTTGTTGTCTTTCGGCTTTTCCCTGTTAGGGGTCGCCACAGCGGAACTCCAGTCCGCTAATGATTGGCAGTAGATTTTCACGGTGCTGATTTGCCAGCTCGATGCCCAACCTTCAATGAAGGCACGCCCATTCACGCATGTCTTTCAGAACGCCACTCGACCCACGGGGAGGTCATGCAGCCTCCACACAGAAGGCACTCCCCACACACTAGCTGAGAATCGAATGGTAGAACCTCTTGCTGTGAGGCAACAATGCTACTGCTGCACCACTGCGGATGGTAAAAAAAAATAGATAAGAACACTAATTAAAAAGCAGATAAAGGCTTCTAAATCACTTATTGTTTTGGGTGACAGGTCATAGAGAGCACTGCTGATGGGCATGTCCCACTGACAACAGGTTGGATAGCACAATACTGAAGTTTAACTGATGTCGTGACCTACATAAAGTGGCACCTACTGCCATAGGTCATGTAAACAATGTGAGGGTCTTTCTGTGGCAATAGGCATGCATGAAATAGGGTAAAGCTTTTAATTTTGCCAATGAAAGGATTTGTAGAGGGCCATTGCACTGGGTGGAGTGTTGTGATTGCCTGGGGGCTGTATGTTTATTTTACAATTTTCAGCTTTCAGTTTGCAAATGTTAATATTCTCCTGATATGTGCTTTCCAGAGACTTCTAGTTTAGAGAATATTATTAACAAAGGTATGGGTTTAATCTCTTTAGACCTTTGTTTTATTGTTATCAGTCTGTATATGTGTAACATTCACCTAATATTTACTTGTCTGACAACTTCAGCATGATTGCTTCTGTGATGTACATTCATAATTAACTGTTTGGGAGAACATCACTGAGCAAATGCATGGGTTCAATTCCCATGAAGCCCGTCTTTCCTGTTATCAGTCTGCAAAGGTTTAACATTTCCCTGAAACATGCTTCACTGTGACTCCTACTCTGGCTCACCTTGTTAAGGCACTGAGAGTATAATGTAATTCTGTTGAGTCGATGACCAGATCTCGTTAGGATTGAATATTACCTCACATTACAGTGCATGTGCACTTATCAAACTCTGATGTTGTCAGAACTGGTGTAAGCCATTGCATCATGTTATTTTACTGTATTCTACCTCCTCTGTCCAAGTTTCACATAATTCTACATTCAGGTATTCCTACACCCCTTTGTCCATTGTGTTTTTCTTGTCTGCTTTGGTCAGCAGCTCCTTTTGGAATCTTTTGTTCATTTCTGTAGTTTCTGTTGCTCCTCTACACTCCACTCTTAGCCAGCCATGAGATTTTCCCTTTCATGCAACATTTCTCTGCATATATATTGCTTAAAATCTACAACAATACATCAGTGATGTAGCCTTTCTCTCTGTGCATGTGGACTTGTGAAGCCTACTTTAAATCATCATACATGCTTAATGTTTACCGCAGCTGTGGGTCTGTACTGGAACCCTAATGATAAGCCCATCATTATGCACAATGCCCTGCCACATGCATAGGTAATTATTTATTTATTATTATTTATTGACATTTGTTGACCGGGAAAGTCCACTGGGCCAATGACCCATTTTCAGTGGAGGCCCAGGGAGAAAAGCTCCATACAATCACATAAATTTTTACATAAGATCAGCTTAACTTTGAAAGTCAAGAAAGTTTTTACACAATACACATTGAAGTAGATATACAAGACAAATACATATTATAGAGGTATGCAATACAAATAAACACAGTGTGTTAGACTTTTAGTAATTCTGTTTGTATATTCACATAAGTAAGAATACTGTTTCATCAATTCTGTTTATTCAGCCACAGAAATAAAGAAAGCAAGAGAGATTGGATACGAAGACAGATAGTGTAAACTGCAACTCTATTAAGTTAGTAAAAGTATTTGTAGTGTATAGTGGTCAAAACATTTAAGGTGGTTTAATTATATGACTACAAGGTTATTGAGATAGTGTCCTTTTAGTGCAAATTTAAATGTTTTTAAAGAGTCTAGTTAAGTAAGAGAGAGGGAATGCATTCCAAAGTTTGGCAATGGCATGGGAATAGAGACATTGTCCAGCTCTTTTGTTGGGTTTAGTTATGCTTAAGAGTTGTTTATTAGAGGACCTAAGATGCCAAGTAGAGGTGTGTGTTTGTATTATAGTTTGAAGGGATGGGCAGAAGTTTGGATTATTTAGTAGTTTGTGGGTGAAAGTTGGGAGTAATGTAGGTAATGAGAGAACTCAAACCAGTTTATAGATTTAATGGCCAGGCAATGATGTGTGCGAGTTGGCATGTTGGAGACAAACTTGGCTCTTTTATTTTATAGTAGCATGACTGCAGTTTGTTCAGGAGAGATGTGTGTAGGTTAGTGAAAATGGGGCAACCATAGAGGAGGGAGGGTAGAAGTAGACTATTAGCTAGTTTCAACTTGGGAGACTTGTCCAAATAGAGTTTATGCCTATAGAGTTTGCCAAGCTTAAAATGGCTCTTTTTGATTTAGTTGAGTATATGATTCTCAAAGGATAGTTTGTCATCAATTGTGATGCCAAGTAGTTTGGCTGTTTTGACAATTTCAATTTCTGTATTGTTTTGAGAGAATATTTTAAAGTCTAGAGTTAGAGGTTTGGTTGTGAAGAGTAAAAGGTTTGATTTCTTGGGATTAAGTAACAATTGAGCTTCATTAAGCCAGGATTTGATGGAAGTAAATGCATTTTGTGTTAACTTTAAGAGATCTGAGATGTTGTTAGCGGATGTAATTATTGTCAAATATTCTGCAGGGATGCTTTATGGAGATTATTAATAAATATGTTAAAAAGCAAGGGCCCAAGAACAGACCCTTGGGGAACACCTGTGTTGTTGAGTAGGTAATCGGATTGCTTACTTTGCCATCTAACAGATGGTTTTCTGTTGTGTAAATAGTTATAGAACCAGGATAGTGTGTGTGGGGAGCAGTTTAAGGTCTCAAGTTGTAAAAGTAGTTTTGAATGGGATACTTATCAAAAGCTTTTGAAAGGTCTAGTAGGATCACTGATGTTAGCAGGCCTGCATCAAGAACTTTTTATACAGTGTTGGTAAATGACAGTAAGGCTGTTGTGCTGTGGGCTGGCCGAAAACCATGTTGGGTGGGTGAGAGTAGGTTATTGTCTGTGAGATGTTTTAGCAATTGAGAATGAATACACTTTTCTAAAATTTTAGATAGAGGTGAAAGTATGGAGATGGGCCGGTAGTTAGATAGATCACTGGTGTTACCACCTTTGTGAAGGGGAGTAATAATTGAGTTTTTCCATAGTTGTGGGACATATGATTCCGAGATTGATCAGTTAATGAGAATGCTAATTGGAAGAGCTATAGAATTTGCTGCAAGTTTTAGGTATTCAGCTGGAAGGCCATCAGAAGAGGGGGAGCATGGTTTTAGTTTTGAGAGCAGTTTACGAACTAGAGAGGTGGGTACTGGTTGTAATGTAAACAAAGGAGTGGATGGAGTAATAAGCATTGCATCGTTATGCACAATGCCCTGCTACATGCATAGGTAATAAGAATTGCATCATTATGCAGAATGATCTCCCACATGCATAGGTAATAAGCGTTGCATCATTATGCACAGTGCTCTTGCCACATGCATAGGTAATAAGCATTGGGGCTTGTTGTGCACACAACGTATACTGTCCTGCCTTGGCTGTGATCACTGGCATTGCACTTCTGAATCCCTGGGGTATTCCTTTCCTTTAAATGTCATGGCTTAAATTATTTTGACAAGCTCTTCCCAGTGCTTCATAGCTGTTCCACTCTGATTTTTGGATGTGTTATATTTATGTTTAATATAAAAAGTTCAATTATCTGCAGCTTTGAACAATAAATTTATAAATGGTCAGAATTCAAATGTATTTGACAGTGTTGCAAGACCCATTGTGGCCCTTCAATAATTAAAAAATTTCTGTTGTCCCCCCACCCCCCAGGGTTCTTAGTGCTCATATCCTGCCAAATCACAAAAGCACAATCCTTCCTATCTTGTTTTTTTTCCCCGTTGTCCTCTTTCCTTTTTTTCTATGTTTCATTCCCCTTCCTATCTTGGTTGTTTTCCCCCATTATCCTCTTTCCTTTTTTTCTATGTTTTATTCCCCTTCCTATCTTGGTTGTTTTCCCCATTATCCTCTTTCCTTTTTTTCTATGTTTTATTCCCCTTCCTATCTTGGTTGTTTTCCCCCATTGTCCTCTTTCCTTTTTTTCTATTTTTCATTCCCCTTCCTATCTTGGTTGTTTTCCCCATTGTCCTCTTTCCTTTTTTTCTATTTTTCATTCCCCTTCCTATCTTGGTTGTTTTCCCCCATTGTCCTCTTTCCTTTTTTTCTATTTTTCATTCCCCTTCCTATCTTGGTTGTTTTCCCCCATTGTCCTCTTTCCTTTTTTTTCTATTTTTCATTCCCCTTCATGTCTTGGTTGTTTTCCCCCATTGTCCTTTTTCCTTTTTTCTATGTTTTATTCCCCTTCCTATCTTGGTTGTTTTCCCCCATTATCCTCTTTCCTTTTTTTCTATTTTTCCTTCCCCTTCCTATCTTGTTTTTTTCCCCATTGTCCTCTTTCCTTTTTTTCTATTTTTCATTCCCCTTCCTATCTTGGTTGTTTTCCCCCATTGTCCTTTTTCCTTTTTTTCTATGTTTTATTCCCCTTCCTATCTTGGTTGTTTTCCCCCATTATCCTCTTTCCTTTTTTTCTATTTTCATTCCCCTTCCTATCTTGGTTGCTCTCCTCTTCTTTCCCTTCTCTTTTTTCTTTATTGCCTTCTTTCCTTTTATTTTGCTAATGCTTATGTTTCAGTGTAAGTCTAATTTCCTTGATTTTCTTTATTTTATTGAAATCTCGGTCTTCTCTTTTCTTCATTACTCACCTTCCTTTTTTGTTATCCTTTCCTTTACTATTCCTAATGTTTCTGATTCATCTTCAATACATTCTTACCTCTTCTGCATTACTTTTTTCTCCATCGCCCAATCTTTTCAGTTTTCTTTTTACTACCTTCCCCTTATTTACTCTTAAATTCTACCAAGGCTCATTTTATTGCCTTTACTTTTTCCAAAACTCTTGCTGCTCCATATCTTATGTTCTGCGTTTCTCTATAATTTACTTTAAGGTGTTCTAACATCAGTTTATGAACCACATTCACACATTGTAAACATTTAAGTATTCCAGCAAATAAAATATTCTTATTAACATCATTGTTTCTTAATTCTAATTCTTCCATCTGTTCTGCACCTCAATGCATCTCTTCCCATGTTCTATCTTAAAATTGTTTGACTTTTTTTTTTTAGAGAAGTCCATTTGCATGTATCACTATGACTTAAATCACTGTCCAAGTTACTGTACTATAACAAATTTTTAATTCATTTTAAAAGGATCTCAGTATATATATATATATATATAAAGATGATTGCCCATTGAGATTTTTATTTCCTCAGTTGATTGCCTCTTACAATATTTTGCATTTTCTGTGTAATTTCCTGCACGCACTGTAATGCCCACCAAACATTTGAGCTCTTTTTCCTCTGTCTTAAGTAATTTGTCTCCACATTTACATCATTCCTTTCCATTTTATCCATTTCCCTAATTCTTATTTAATATTGTATCAGTAAAGTTTGTAATACCTTGTATGTTTATGTACTATTTGTTATAGCTTATCTGTCTTCCCTGTTAAATCTGTAATACTTGTCAACTAAAGAGGGATATTTTCCTCTCATTTTTATTTCTTTTTTTTTTCTGATCATTAAGTTTTAATTCATTTTTTTTAATATTTTTACACAACTGCTGAGTCTCTAGTTTCTTTGGTGAGAGAGTACTTTCAAAATTGTATCACAAGCATCTAGACTTTAAATCTCATTCTACAGTCCCTCTCATTCGCTCTGCAACAGTCTTAAGCTGATTTCACACAGCTTCCTTCTCTCTGGATTCGTAGTAGAAAAGTTTTAGGTATGTGGAGATAGAGCATGATGGTCAATTGAGAGCCTCATTCCATTGTATGTGAACCTTAGCGGTGCTAGTCTGATGTGTTCAGTAGTTAATGTGCTGGTAAATGTTTAGATTTACATTTTGGATGATATCTATATGTAGCTTATCATAAAGGAGAGAATGAAGCAGTGCAACTGAAAGTACAAGAGCTAGAAAGGAGATCGAGTGGGACAAATTTTAAGTTTTTATATTTGGAGGATGCAAAACAAGGCCCTACCATGGCATCATATGTGTAACAGTGGCTGGAGAACTTGTTAAAAAAATCTGGTATCGGAAATCACATGTGGTTCCAAACCAACAGGAAAGATGTGCAGAAGTAAATCTCCAAGGCACATTGTTATTAAGTGCCATAAATACAGAGCAAAGGAATGGGTGATGATACAAGCAGCCCTGGATGATGGTGAGATCAAGACTGAGAGTGATGGAGCAGATGGCTCTATTGGTATTCCAAAAGATGCTGCAACTCTTCAATCTAGTTAACAATATGCAAAGGGAATGTGCAGTAGTAAAGTGGAGCTTTCCAAACATCTGGAGCATTTCTCCCCGGGCCACTGCTGAAAATGGGCTCTGGCCCAGTCAGACTTTCCCGGTAATCAAATGTTATACAAAAATAAATAAATATTGTAGTGACATAGAGGAGGAATACATCCAGTTTTTCAAATATTGAAGAAGACACTGTTGGCAAAACAGTTGAGGTCTTTCCGTCTGAAAAGCAAGATACAGAATTTGAACTTGACCTCTGGCCATTGCCTGTCTGGAGTTTGTATATTATCTCTCTGTCTACTCACCTTCTAAAATCATCATGTCAAACCTGAGAGGTAAAATCAAATGTATTCATTGACAGCAGTAGAGACTAAAGTATATTGGAGAAGGAGTCGTGTTAAACAGCTGCTTTATGCATCAACTATTTATAGAGATTGTATAAATTAAAATGCTTTCCCCAAAATTATACTGTGTGTGCAGTAAAAGAAAATGCAAGGCCAAACAGCAGTTTTTAAAATAATATGGCTTGCTTTGCGAGAAGAGTTAAGTGAGGATCTTTTATTTTTTGTAAATGTTCAGCTTAGATATTAATAACATATAGCTGTGGGCTAATGGCATCCTGTTATAGAAAAAAGGAAGTTACATTGACATCTCAAACAAGAACTTTACATTACAGGGACTTTTTCATCTCAAGAATAACTTGGACATTATATTTGTCATTTCAAGAGAAACTGTCCAGGCTAGAAATAACTAATGGACTTTTTCATGATACATACAGAAACTTTGCATCAACACGGACTTTACGCAAAGATGAAGTGGACAGACTTTGTGAAGTCTTCAGATACAGAACCAAAGAAGGACATAAATCATGCAAACCAGAAGAACAAGTCACAAGGACATTAAAAATAACATTGGTTGACATTTAAAAAAGGTATATAAACTGGACAGTATGTTTCTCTCTTTAGTGACATTTTTGGACTGTGTGTTCATCGGTCTATAGTTATATGTGTCTAGCTATGTTATAATAGAATTGAAATAACTCTGACAGAATTAACTGTTTGGCAAGAATTTGTACTAATACAAATAAATATTAATGGATACCATGTCTGTCTGGTCACTGCTAATAATATTTTACAACTATGATACCTAGTATCTAGAAAGCTGTGTCACTACTAGCTTGTAAAAATTGGCTGATGGTTATTTGCTCACATTAGGAGAGGTCTGTGTCTGATAAGACCCAGCAGTCATGGGTTTATAAGCTACTAGCTGGTTGGTATTCAGTTGAACAACATGCATTACCTGGGACAGTTCTGTTTAGCAAACTCTGGATGTAAAACCAATCAATCTGCCAAATGTGAATGAATGATTGCTATATTGGATTAATGTTCACTCACAGGAAGAGAAGTGGATGACATGGTGGTAGGATGGACACTGGACATCCTGTGTAGCCAGGAGACATGGTAGAAGGGCAGTATATCCAAATAGGACATTGAAGGTCAGGCATTTCTAAGCTACCTCTATATGTAACAGACATGGGTGCCAGTCCCGGTGTAAATTTCGTATTTCTCATCCACTTGTCTAGGTTGAGCTTAAATTGGGTAATAGACAAACTCAGCTTCTCATGGATGGGAAGCCTTTTACATAGGAAAGGTAGTCTATGGGACACATCTGTCTATTCAGCATGTTTTATTTAAGTCACAGACAAAATTCAAGTCCTTAAATCTTGTATTTCTGGTACTGTTTGACATACGAATGAAGATGCAGGAGATTCATAAGTGTGGGGTTTGTGGATTCCTTGTAAGCCAGGCATAGATCACTCCTCCGCGATCTATAGGGGACTAAGTAGAGGGAAAGGGCTTTAAGGCACTCTGTGTAAGGCAGGTTTGTTATCTCCTTGTATTCTTTTTGCAATGAACCTCTGCATTCACTCTAGTTGCTGAATATGCTTGGTCAGGTATATACCAAAGTGAGCACCGTACTCTATGATTATTTTTATTTAGTATTTATTACACATTTGTTTACCGGGAAAGTCTGACTTGGAACAAGACCATTTTCAGCAGAGACCCAGGGAGAAAAATGCTCCAGAATCATGTCTTTGTAATGTTGGAGGAAACCGGAGCACCCAGAGGAAACCCACACAAATGCAGGTAGGACATGCAGACTCCGCACAGAAGGCACCTCAGCCCAGAATTGAACCGAGAACCTCTCTATCAAGTTGCAAGGCAACGGCAGAAAGACAAAGAAGATAGTCTTCAGACACCATTCAAAATGGATGCTAGCAACTACATACATGTCAGTCTACAAGATATCAACGACAATAACATATCTGCAATCATGCACAATGATTATTGGGTTGTAGTGGATATATGCAGATATGACTACACTAGCGTCACCGAGATGCTCAAGTAAGCTAGCTAGTGAAAGGGATATGATTGAGAGAAGAACAGTAGATTGAAGATTGTCAAAGTAACAGTAATCTGAGGATGTGTTTACAATTGTAAATTGAATTGTGGTAATGGGATGAATTTTTAATAGGAGGTAGGATTTATTCGCAAAGCTTGGGGCCTATTTGTGAGAATCAGTGATCTGTGCCTGTAGCTTGGATGCTGAACGATCTAGGTTTTAAAGGTAGAGCTGCTTGAGAGAAGACCTGTGGCAATCAGGCATGACTGTCCAGGAAGGTCGGCGAGTTACACCTAATCGACAAAGGTGGTGACAGTTGATGCAACACCTTGGCCCCATGTAGAAAATATTGTCTATTAATTGTAGAAAGCAGCTTAGGTTCATGGAGTTAGAGAAAGAGAGGGAAGAGGAGAGGGAGGAATCAGAATAAGATTCGATGTTGATTTTCTAAAGAATATTGTGGCAGTTCCTCCTTGAAAGAGCAATAGCTAGCAAGTGGAAGTACTGGAAGAACCTTGATGAACTGGATGGTTTTGTCCCTAGAGTTTAGAGAGTAGATGCTACTGGCTATCGAGGAAGGTGTAAACAAAGAGGATAACAAGGAGGTATCTAGAAGATGAAGGAATAAAGCACGATCCATAACCAGTTGGTGGATGAAAACGAATTTATACTTGAAGACAAAATGAGCTCATGCCACCTACATTTTTTACCATAATAATCATACAAGCATACAATCATAGAATCATTGAAAATACAAGGCTATTTGACCAGATGCCATGCATGCCTTGCCAATAACCACCGTAGAATCCACCATGCTTTTCAAGGAGGGAAAGGCATGTACATTTCAGAATGTATTGTAGGGTAACCATGAAAATTGTCTAAGCTGTGTTTGAAGGCCAACAGGAAATGAAAATGATTGATGCAGAAGGCAAGCCTATTACAGAAGAGGAGACACAGAGTGGAAACCTATCCAGCCATTTTGTTTTATTTACCTCCTGGTGAAGATTGAGGTTTCTTCTTCTTCTAGTCTTGGATGAAATATTTGACTTACAGACGTCGCAGATAATATGATTCCTGAGGGCATGGTAATGAAGACATACTTCTTCTCTCAAAAGTCTATATTACACAGAGTATAGGGACCAGCCTTTCCTGATAGCTGAGATTACTGACGTCCAAGATACATTTCACTAGCAATCTCTGCAGATTTTTTGAGATTTTTTTATATGTCTAGTGCAGTCCATGCCTAAGGGTGCATTATATTCAATAATGGGTCTGACCAGAACAGAGTACAGGGAACAATAACTTCTTTGATTTTAGAAGAGATGCCCTTTGTGGTTAGTTGTAAAATATAGGAGTTTCTAATTATGGTTACTATATTGTGATCAAAGAAGAAGAAACCGTCGACCCAGGTGCCCAAGTCCTTGAAAGCTGGGTATTATCAATTCATTAGTTTGCATCAACATATTGTTTTATGAAGAATAATGGTAATATGCATTTCTTAGCATTCGGTTTGAATTCTTCTTTCATGCTCCAGCAGTTGACTTGTGTTGATTCGCTTTGAAGGGGATTAGTATATTTGGCTAACTTAACAACTACACCCAGCTTACTATCATCAGAGAACTTACTCAACCAGAGGTCTTTGCTTTCAGTATTAAGGTCCAAAAATGTATGTCAAAAAGGAGGAGACCCAATTCAGAACCCTGGGTAATTCCACTACTCATCTGCTCCCTAACAGAGGAGGCATTATTGACTCTGACAATGTGTGCTTCATCCTAGAGCCATCTAACAATCCACCTTACCACAAAGGGGTCAGTGTTTAAGGTCATAAGCTTATGTACAATCCCATCATATGGTATTGTATCAAATGTCTTTGCTAGATCTGGGTAGGCAGTATAAACAGTGTGATTATTGTCTGCTACCTGCCTGATCTTTTCAAAGAAGCTAACAAGATTAAGTAGGTACGGCCTAACTTTAATAAATCTGATCAAAATTTTAATGTCATGATTTATGAGGTTTGTGAGGATATTCTCCACGTCTTTACTGACAAGTCTCATAATTCTAATGAGTGTGTAGTTACTTGGGTCAGTGGTGGGGCACGTTTTATGGAAGGATATCACCACAGCAGTGTGCCATGATTCTCTGACATCATCTATAGCAAGGCTTAGAATGAACAACCTAAGGAGAGGATCAGCCAGGGCATTCTTAGCACTGATTATTAAGCAGAGTGATATATTGTTAGGAACTACAGAAAAGGTGTATTTAGTCTTGCAGAGTGCTTTAAGGAGATGATTTGTTTATTATTATTATTATTCATTTATTTATTTAACATTTGTTTACCGGGAAAGTCCGTCTTGGAACGAAGACAATTTTCAGTGGAGGCCCGGGGAGAAACCTCCAGATGCATGTCTTTGATCTTTTGAGATAGTGTGAAGGTGACTCAGGGATACTTGGAGTAGGGATGACAGTTTGAGAGATGAAATTTGTTGGTATGTTAGCAATGATTTTTGTATTGGAATGGGAGATAAGTTCAGAGCAGTGTTGTGAATTATTCCTTAGTTTCTTATTGCAGGATAATAAGGACATATAATTACCTTTAGCCTCAGAAGGTAGCCTACGTTCATGGGATACTGTGCTGGTATTAATAACTGCCTTCAAGTTTCCTTGCAATTTGTTTTATTCTCTTCATATTGGGGAGTGGGGGGCTCTATCCTTACCAGGGAATCTGAGCAGTTTATTCCTTTTGTTTTATAGTTTGCTTATATCTACTGATTCCCAGGGAAGCTTACTGTTGAATTTAGCACTGTACTTGGTTCTGGTAGGGTCTGCCATGTCAATGCATTTATGTAAATGAGCTTACTGATCCTTGGCACAGGTGGCTGCTCATTCCTACCTTTTTAATGTCTCAAAAAAGGGTGATGTTTGTTAGTGGAAGGGGGTTCTGAGGGTAGAGGTAATGAGTTGGTAGTCTAATTTAACAAATGAGGGACCAATGAGGGGTTAAGAAGAATGTTGGATCTGAGTTTGTAAGTACCAGATTCAGAATATTTCAGCCCCTACTGAGATTACAGATAATTAAATCCAGTGATTTCTCATTTACCCAATCTAGGGAATGTTATGCATACTCAGTGCTGGAAGTGAAATTTCTTCAATCTATGTAAATGTAATTGAAGTCAATGAAGAGTATGGATTCATCCATTTTTTAATGGGATTTTTCCATGAAATGTCTGGAAATTTCCATGATCCTAAGGGGCCATGAAAGAGGATCAATAACAACCTATACGTTGAAAGCCAACCTTACCTAGTGTGATCTAAAGTTGTATGAGCTGGAGGGGGGGTCATTCTTTGTGGTTATAGTGTGTTCGTGTTATACGGCTCCTACACCATTACCAAAGGGTTTAATGGTGTAATAGGCACACAGCCCAGGTACAGAGGGTGTGATTTCATTACATTTGAACCATGTTTATTTATTTATTTATTTATTATTTGGTAACTGGGTAGGTAGACTGATCTAGAGACCGTTTTCAGTGATGACCCAGCCTCAGAGGCAATAAACAATGCAAATAAACATATTATATACTTCAAATATTATTGAGTGTTAGAGTTACATACATGCAAAACTTTAGAAAGTTAATATACAGTTACTATAGTTTTTGTGAGGTATAATGTTATACATCTGACACATTTCTAATAAAGTAGCAGGTGTACATTAAGTTTTATTAGTTTACATGGGTTGCCGTACAGTTTTTCTGCATGAAATTGCTTCTTAAATGTAGACCATATCTCTACACCCTTAAGGGAACGAGGGTTGAACTTGGCTAGGCTTGTAAGGGCCATAAGGCCATTAGTCTAGTAACCCCCTATGAACCTGTCAAACTGAATTTCCTTGGGGGAAAAAAATCAGATGGAAGTAAATAAAAAATAAAAATTACAAAGACAGGCCTGGAGACTTAAAAGAGAACATAAATCTAAGAAGAGTCAAATGGCATAGAAAAACAGTTGAAAGACTGTAAGCATTTTTATAATTTTAAGCTTTTTAAAGAGCTTAACCATTATCTCTAAAGCATTTGCAAGCAGCTTCCATGAAGAGGTTCTCAGAAAGGGATTTTTATAAACTTAAAGTATCTTGATGCCTTGTTTCAGCTGGTAGTTTATTCCAGAGAGCTGGGCCTGCTCATGAGAAGGCTCGTTTAGAAATGACTGTTTTAATTGGGAAATGGTTAAACGATACTAGTTCTCCAGGGAATTCCTTAAGAGTAGGCCTGTTCCCTGATCGGAAGCTTTCTTTTCAGAGGAGATCAATAGCCACTGTTTAGAATGTTACATAGTAAGGTGAATAGAAGATAAGTGGACCTTTCAGTAATGGGTAGCCAATGTAGGCCACTTAGAAGTTTGCAGTGGTGTATGTGGGTATCATCGTGAAGGGCAAAATATGGCAATTTTATTTTCAGTGACTTGACATCTTTGAATTTTTTAAGCAGAGTGTAAAGACAGTACAGGAAGGGAATATTGTAATTTAGGGAGAAGGACATTCTTGCCTAGTACTTTGTGGTTAGTAAGAGATAGTAAATCTGATATCCTTTAGCAGAGATTTTTTTATTACAACTGAAATAACAAAACAGCAGTAACAGCCTCAAGAACTTCAAAAGCAATTTATCATCATGGGACTAACAAATGCATATGAACTATGTACAAAAAATTAATTTAACCTATTCTTACATTTGCATTAATTATAAAAGGGTATTAATACCTAACAAACGTTGCCAGATCTACATAAATGCAGTATCCTGTGTCCTTATAATGCCAGATTCAATTGGTATGAATAATAAATTGATGAACAAACAACACTGGAAAGTGAGACAAAACCATCAGAGAAACTAATAACCCTGAATGATCTGCAGCAGCAAAGCTTTAGTTGTGAGATAATGTTATTAATGATATTAGAAGTGTGGATGTAAAGCTTAATGTAGAGTGAAAGGTTAAGCCTAAGTATTTGCACTGAATTACAAAAGGAATGATATGGTTGTTATTGTTTGAAACAGTAAGGACAGGAAATCCAGAGACTCTTTGAAGGGAGGGAAGAAGCAAAACCATGCCATGGTGATTATAGAAACATAGATGTTCTGAAGGTGCAGAACATGGATCCGTTTATTCTTCAGACTCTAGCATTGAGAGGAGCTATCCTGATGTTGTTCAATTTCTGATTTGATTGTTTTTTTTAATTGGAACATTCATTGGGTCACCTCTGCCTAAATATGCACCGTGTGGATGACAAAGGCTTTAGCTTATGTTCAGAAGCCCTTGAATAAGAGGTGTAGACTCTATCATTTGCAAAGCAGAATGGACTATCAATCATCTCTTCTCAGGAAGATCCCCCTAGAATGACACCAACTACTTATCCAATTGTTGAAACCAGTTATCTTTTCCTTGACTCTGGTCATCATTTTCAGTGAGGGGAGGATATCACTCAAAATCAGAGTGTTACCCTTCACAGAAGCATACATAGCAAGTTCCAAGAAGTCCTTCTGCATGTTGTTTGTTGGTTTTCATGCCAGATCTTTTACTCCTGCATGGACAACGATCATGTCATAGTCATTCTTACTGGTGGAGAGAGAGAGACCTGTGGGCTCTTGGTTTATCCACAAACCTTGCTCCTGAGATGCAGCTAACTGTGACTCTGTCTTTGTTCAGTTTAGTGATCACAGAGTCAGTGACTCTAACAAAGAAGTCAGCAATTACTAAGATGTTTTCAGAAACTGATTTATTCTTGTTAGGCACAGAACTGTTATGTTGCTGGTGACATGTTGTTAGAGAGGTGTGTGTAGTAGATGTATTTGGGAGGTTTCATTAATGCCTACTTATGAGAGTTTTAGAAGGCATTATTATGGCATCAGCGTAGGGACAAACTTATTATTGTTAATATGAGGAAGTTCCATATGTGTGGGTGGGGGTGAAACAGTGTGATATTCACTGCGTGCAATGTATTTAAAATTTAGCTACCTGCTTTCACCTTCGACAGACAGAGCCAGTCAAGATAACCAAGAGTTGATTTTCAGACAGCATGTGGCTATTCTTGTACAGGATGCCAAGGCTAGAATGCTGGGCAATAAAAGGGGATGTAGTCTGCTATATAGGCATGATGTGCAATGCCATTATTTGTAGGAAGCTGGAAGGGAAAGAGGAAGGAGGAAGAATACAGACACATGGGTATGTAGGAAATAGCAATGTGCAAACTTTTGCAGCTGGTGACAAGTCTGTTCAGGTCTATGTAAATCAGTGGAAGTCAGCACAGGTCCTCACAAAAACAAAAAATCCAATGCAGACTACAATATTCATCCAAGAAGTTAAGGGGAAAAGGATTTTTGCACCTGTGGCTTAAAGAAAACTGCACTTCCACAGCGTAACTACTGTTCAGCCACAAGTAGGGTGGTGGTGTGCTCAGCTGATCTCAGTATATAACAAAAGTAAAAGAGCAATGAAAATCAGCTATAAATTTTACCAGTTAGTGCTTGGCTACCTTGATCTAGCAGCAATTAATGTACTTCCACTAAAAAACTACTACTACAGTCTCAAGATGAATCTCACACCAGACCAGAACCAAGGTAAATGCAAACAGTGATTGAAACGGAAAAATAGAACAGGCAAAATAGTTGACAATCAGCAAAATTAGTAAACTTGCTTTAAATGCAAAATGTGTATTAAATGTTCATATCAAATTTACAGCCTCTCAGGTTGAAGCAAACAAGCACAGCTCTCTTGTGTCCTTCTTAAACAACTGAAGGAAAGCCAGCTGATATCAATACATAGCAAACAATAAAAGTATAAGACCAATGGAAAGCATCAATGAGCTTCACCATTTAGTGCTTGGCTATCCAGAATTAACAGCAATCAATGTACTCCAATTACAAAAAATTACTGCTTTTGTAAGATGGCTCCCACATCAGGCCAGAACCAAGCTAAATGTAAACAGTGCAGCCAGTGAGTTTAGTGGGGAAACACAGAAAAAAACAGTTAAAATTGGAAAAATAGTAATACAACTTTAAGTGTAGTGGGAAAATGTAAAAAATAACTTCTATAGATGTACTTCTGGTGTATCAAACATTCAGATCCACTTTACAAGCTCTCATGCTGAATAAACAAGTGCAACTCTCCGGAGACATTCTTAAAAGATGTTAGGAAAGCCAGCTGATCTCAGTGTATAGCAAGCAGTAAAAAGCAAAAGACCAACAAAAAGCAGGTATAAATTCAACCGGTTAGTGCTTGACTACTCAAAACTAGCAGTAATCAATGTACTTCCACTACAAAAACTAATAGTGTCTCAAGATGGCTCCCACAACAGGCCAGAAGCAACCTAAGTATAAACGGGGAAAATGGTGATTTAATGGAGAAAAACACAAGAAGAACTGTTGAAGATCAGCAAAAGTAGCAAATTGACATGAAATGCAAGGAATTAAAAAAACTTCCCCAAGTTATTTCTAGCAACTTTACAACTTTTCATGATAAAGCAAGCAAGTGCCCTCTGGAGTTCTTCTTATAAGAAATCTGGAAAGACAGATAATCTTGGTATACAGCAAACAGTAAAAAGTAAAAGACTAATGAAAAGCATTTATAAACTTGACCGATTAGTACCAAAAGTGCTCGTACCACCAATGTCTCCCTAGTTGCACCAAACACCTCACGACTCAGCCGATAATAAAAAACAGCTTTAATTCCATAAAATTCCACAAAAGCAGTTCATAGGTTTAGCGCTTTCATCTACTGCAGGTAGACTTCTTCAGAACCAATTAAGAAAGATTACAACAGCTCATTTAAAGCAGTTTTGGCGCCAAAAATGTTGCTTGGGAATACATAATCATAAAAATAAAAGCAAAATGCTAACAGAATAAGAATAAAAATAAAAATATGTATATAAAATATAAATTAATACTATTTACTATTAAATAATAATATATATGAACTTGAAAATGATTATATTAGTATTAAACCTTTTTTACTTTTGGACCGTGGCTAGATTCTACCCTATTTCATCCCACTCCACCCCATCCCATCACTTTTTTTGGGGTTGGTTAACAAAATTAATATATATCATTAACTTATAAAGTATTTTTTGTGGAGGGCAAGTTTGTAACATCATGCCTATATGTGTTTATTTAATTAGATTTGTAACATTTATCATCAACTTGTTCTATATGTATAATTGACCTATATATAGATGAACTTTTAATATTTTCAAGTTCATATATATTATTATTTAATAGTAAATAGTATTAATTTATATTTTATATACATATTTTTATTTTTATTCTTATTCTGTTAGCATTTTGCTTTTATTTTTATGATTATGTATTCCCAAGCAACATTTTTGGCGCCAAAACTGCTTTAAATGAGCTGTTGTAATCTTTCTTAATTGGTTCTGAAGAAGTCTACCTGCAGTAGATGAAAGCGCTAAACCTATGAACTGCTTTTGTGGAATTTTATGGAATTAAAGCTGTTTTTTATTATCGGCTGAGTCGTGAGGTGTTTGGTGCAACTAGGGAGACATTGGTGGTACGAGCACTTTTGGTACCATCCTGTGCTGTTTTGTTCGAGCCATTGGGGTCCGGTCGGTTGATCGTGGTGTTGGTTGATTTATTGAACTGTTCTTGACCGATTAGTGCTTGGCAAGCCAGACTCAGCAGCAATTAATGTACTCCCACTACAAAAAGTGCTACTGTCTCAAGATGGCTGCTACAGCAGGCCAGGACTGAGCTAAGTGTAAAAAGGGATTTAAATTTAAAAAAAACAAGCAAAAACAGTTGAAAGCTGAAAAATAGCAAAATGACTTTCACTGCAACTGGGGAACAAAATCCCCAAATTATTTCTGGTGTATTGAATGCTAAGAACAACTTTACAACTTTTCAGGTGGAAGCAAATAAGTACCACTCTCTTGTTTCCTTCTTAAAAGACAAGATAAGGTAAGAATATTCTAGGGGATGGTATGGCTATATGTTTGACTGTCATTATAACCTTTTTTTGACCATCACATTTACTAAAAGAAGGAAAGAAGTAGAAAGTCATGGAGTTAGGCTGCAATCTGAAATACATACTGAACAGAACAGAGAATTTTGACCTGAAATACAGATACAGAAATCCTTGTTAAAAGTGCAAAATTAGGAAGTGAGACATCATTAAGAAATAAAGGAGAGTTCTTAGAAATGCCCCAGAGAAGTATGTTTTATTTATTTTATTTTAACATTTGTTTTCTGGGGAGATCCGACTGGTCAGTTGCCTGTTTCCAGCAGAGGCCCAGGGAGAAAGGTTCCAGAATAGAACTAAATCAAGTACATATTATTTACAAAGTACAGTAGTTGGAAGCTCATGACACATAATATAAATAAAAGTGGTTAAAGTTACATTTACAGTGGATAATACAAACTTGATGATAGTCTTGTATGTTTACATGGTCTAGGTAGATAGCAGTAGTATAGGTAGATAGCAGTAGTATAGGTAGATACCAGTAGTATAGATAGATAACAGTAGTAGTATATCAGTAAACAAAGAGCTACATTTGTTGACTACATATTGCATGGTACAGATGGCAGGAGAACTGGTGAAGGAGGTAGGGAGACAAGAGAAAAATATAGGGTGAGGGTGTGAGGCCGTACTAAGTGAGTCTGGCTAGCGGTATGCATGACAGAATGGAGTGGGTAGGTATAAGGTAAAAGGAAAGTGAGATATGTATAGTGAAGTGGTGTTCAGTTTTAAGGTGAGGTAGAGATGAGGAATGAAAGGTAAGGTGGGGGGAGACGATAGGAATGAACAGGAGATAGGTATGAAAGATAATAATAGGACACAGAGAGCATGTAAAGTATATACAATTCTACGGAGGAGGAAGCAAAGGTGTTGGTGTAAAGGCTATTATACAGGAAGAATGGTAATTAGCAAGGGAAAAAGCATGAGCAAAGCCAGGAGTCGGTTAAGTGTGTCCTAAAATTTTTTTTGAAGTGTGAGGGGTTAACAGCAGTTAGAATGCATTGTGGGATAGAGTTCCAAGTCCTGGAGATACAGTTGGAATAGACAGAGTCCCCAAAACTGTTATTAGATTTTTGTAACTTGTAGTAAAAATTTGTCAGAGGGTCTTGGGTGTCTTTTGGTAGGGTAGAAGTTGATTATGAAGTGCTGGACACTTGTCAGGTTGGTGTATCACACTATGGGCAGTTGTAAGTTGAGTGAAGGATAAGAGGCCGGGTAATTCTAGTAAGTTGACATGATGTAGAGCAGTGCAGTGATAAGATCTGTATGGGGAGTTTGTGGCAAATCTGGCTATCTTATTGTAGCAGGATTCCAGTTTAGCTAGGTCTGTTTTCTTCAGGTTGGTGAAGATAGGAGAGGCGTAGAGAAGGGTGGAGAGTAGGAGGGTTCTGGTAATAGATTATCTAGTGGAGTTGATGAGGTATGGTTAAACTCTATATAGTGAACCTAGTTTTATGTGAACCTCTTTAATGATTAGATATAAGATGTTGTTGAACTTCATGTTATCATTTGTGACACCAAATAGCTTAGTTTGTGGTACAATATCTATCTTGGCATTTTTGGATGAATAAATTGTAAAGTAGGTTAGGCAGGCTGGGGTTTTGTTGTTTGAAAAGAGCATTGGTTTTGTTTTATTGGGATTAAGACTTAACTGATAGTCAGTGAGTCAAGATTCTATAGCTGAGAAGGACTGTTGGGTTATTTCTTGGAGCTGAGAAAGTGAGGGTGCAGCACAGATGAGTGTGGAGTTGTCTGCATATTGTATGTTAGGGGCGATGTGAGTAGTAGTATGGAGTTTATTGGTGAAGATAGTGAAGAGGAGTGGACTTAGGACTGAGCCCTGTGGAATGCCCAAGGTGACAGGTAACACAGAGGTGAAATCACGCTGCCATTTAACAGCTTGTTGTCAATCAGGTAGGTAGTTATGAAACCATGCCAGGGCAGATTGGTCTAGTTTTACTGTTGAGAGTTTATTGAGGAGTTTTTAGTGGGAAATGGTACCAAATGCTTTGGACATGTCTAGGAAGATTGAAGATACTAGCTGGCCATTATTTCGGAGTTGGTTGATTGTGTTTGTGAAAATTATGAGGGCAGTAGTGGTACTATGATTGGGTTGGAAGCCATGCTGGGAGTTGGTTAGAAGGTTTTTGCTTAACAGGTAGTTCATGAGCTGGATGTGGATAAATTTTTCTAGGATTTTGGATAGCGGTGATACAATTGCTATTGGCCTGTAGTTAGAGAATTCTAGGATTTTGGATAGTGGTGATACAATTGCTATTGGCCTGTAGTTAGAGAATTCTAGGATTTTGGATAGTGGTGATACAATTGCTATTGGCCTGTAGTTAGAGAATTCTAGGATTTTGGATAGTGGTGATACAATTGCTATTGGCCTGTAGTTAGAGAATTCTAGGATTTTGGATAGTGGTGATACAATTGCTATTGGCCTGTAGTTAGAGAATTCTAGGATTTTGGATAGTGGTGATACAATTGCTATTGGCCTGTAGTTAGAGAGCTCTGCAGAGGTCAAACCTTTATGTAATGAAATGATGTAAGATATTTTCCAGATTTTGTGAAAAATTGTTCTGAGATTGAGTGACCGATCAAAACTGAGACAGGATATATGATGACATCAGTGGCTAACTTTAGGTATTCAGAAGGTAAATTATCAGCAGTGAGGGATGTGAGTTTGAGTTTAAGCATTTTTTTTATGGTACTGGTTTGGACAGGCATGAAGGAGAAGGTATTGGGATTTTTGGCAGTTCCTTTTGGTATGGTTGGAGGGGCATTGCAGCTATTTCTGGTTATCAATAGTATGGAATTAGTAAAATATGTGTCCAATTGGGTAGCTATACTGTCTGTAGTATTTGCATTGGTTGGGATCGGAGTCGAGGATTGCCCAGGTTGTAGTAGCTGATTTATAGCAGTCCAGAGTTTTTGAGGATTGTTTTGGTGTTTCTCTTGGATTATATTATAGTATGATTTTTATTGCTCTTGATCAGGCTTTTGGCTTTATTTCTTAGTTGCCAATAATAATCTTGGCTAGTTTGTTTATTTTTGGCTTGATATTGTGCCAAAGCTTTATCTCTAAGGTTAAGCAACTGCTTGGTATCTTTTGTTAACCAGGGAGCATAGTTTGATATTAACCTGACAGTTCTCGAAGGTGCTACGCTATTTAATATGTCCAGGAATGTGTTTTTAAAGTGATGTAATGCAGTATCTAGGGGCAGTAACGTTAGTGGTGCCCAGTCACAATGCTGGAGGATGGATTTAAATGTTTGTGGAGTAAAATTTTTCTGTTGTGAATCTGTCTATATATAGTATTTTTTGAAGGGTGCAGTTGTTGTCCAAGCAGGTAGGTAGGTAGGTTATACTATCAGGGAGGCAATATGACTTACAGGCAAGTGAGGGTCTGTTGGCTAAAATCTAATCTAGGATTGACTGTCTGTTGGTTCTTTTGTCAACTCTAGTTGGGTTTTTTATTAACTGGGAAAATCTGTGCAGATTAATGAAGTTTGAGGGGTTATCCAAGGTGCAAGTAAGCCAGTCTGTATTAAAGTCCCCAATTTTTATGATTTTTTTGGAAAATGATAAGAATCACCAGTGATGGATATCTTCAACTAGGGTGAGGTTGTTAGCTGGTGGGATGCATGTTGCTATAATAGTTATGTATTTAGTGGAGTTTATTTTGAGGCAAGTAAACAATATATCTGCATTATTGAGTTCTGGGTGGTCTGATTATAAGCATTCTAGATTGTGTGTTTTTATAATAAATAGGTATTCCGCCTCCACATTTATTGATTCTGTCCAGTCTGTGGATGTTATAGCCTGGGGTTAAAATTTCATTGTTACTTACCTCAGGTTTTAGCCAGGTTTCAGTTAGAACTGCTATATAAGGGGAGTAGAGTGAGAATGAGGCATGAAATATTTGTGTTTTGTTTGATAGGCTTTGAAGATTCATGTTTAGAAGTAATACGTCAGATTTTTTTGGTATGGATTAGTAGTAATATGAGTACGTGGGAGGGGTATAGTGTATGGTTGATTAATGTTGGGGCCTGGATTTGGGTGGATATCACTACTATGTTTGAGGTGCTATATTGAATGTAATATTGGGTTTGAGTGTTTAAGTGTTAGTTTAGTATATTTATGAAGTAGTCAGGGGGTAGCAAGCTGATGTTTATACTTATAAGGGAAGTATTCTGTTTTAGTGGTATTGAACAGATTTGGTGCTATGTCAATGTTTATGATTGTCATATGGGGTGGAAAGGGAAGTGACATGGTAGGTAAGGAAAAAGTTGTGACTAAATGATTATCATATGATGTTAAATGGGAGGCCAGAAGTGACGAAGTAGGACAGAAGTGTACAATAGCAATAATGTCAAACTTGAGATGCTAGAGTAATAATTGGTTAAGGGGGTTAAGGCTGACTGGTGAAGAAGTGGTTAGTTTAGTTAAGAGTTTTATAGGTGAAGTGATTAAGCTAGGTTCAGACAGGAAGAAGTTAAATAGATGGTTGATTGGTTGGTAGGAGCAAGAGGAAGGGTAATGCAGTGTGGTGAGGATAGCAGAGGTTCTTAGTGAGTAAGGTGATTGTAGATGTCTCTTAGGTTTGTGATTGGACAATTGACAGTGGTGAGTGTGGTTAGGTTAAAATAAATGCAGACGTACTAGAGGTGGGTGGGAACTGGGGTAAGGGTAGGGGAGTGGAATGAGCCCAAGAGAGCAAGGGCAAAGGGAGAAGGCTAGACCTGGTCGCAGTAGACTGTGCCTACAGAAACAAATCGGAAAAGGTAAAGCAGTTTGGGCAGTAAATATGGCAAAGTCTATATTTTGCTAAACACTTTGTTAGTTCTGCTTTGCATGTGGGCAATAGCTAATCATAAGGGAAATGTACAAGGAGGAAAAGCAACTAGCAAGTAAGGCATGGGAGAGAAAGTAATGGAGAGTATGATAAAGTACAAATAAGGAAGCCAAACTAACTCAAGGTGACTAAAGTATGTAGCAATTATGGGAAGAGGATGAATAAAATTAGTAACACAGCTAGCAAGGCACGGGAGAGAAAGTAATGGAGTGTATGATAAAGTACAAACAGGGAAGCCAAACTAACTCAATGTGACTAAAGTATGTAGCAATTATGGGAAGAGGATGAATAAAATTAGTAACACAGTATTGGAAATTGGCACTGATGCGATAACACTTAGGAATGAAAAAGCAGCTATTACAAGTAACATATATTAATATGGCTAAAAAGCTGTTTAACCTCTACATATATGATCAAACCGCTAGGGAAGGAGAGAGCCAATATGAAATAAGGGGTCTGGAAATTCAGCAAAGGCTAAGTTACAAGGGGGGATAGTAGTCCCTGGTGATGTGCAAGACGACGGTTTATATAAAACAGAAAATTGTATTAACCTACATTAGACATATACATTAGATAAGTAAGGTGGAAACATGGTCGGAAACAGGTCTACTGAAATAACTAGTAGAGCATGAAGCCATTGGGGACGTCAGGCATGAAGCTTGGGTTGTTGATAGAGGTAGGCTAAGAAGTTAGTTCAGAAGAAAAGGAGAAAGCAAAGGTACATTAGGTTAGGGGTGAATAGTAGATAAAAAAAGATAGCTTAAGAGTGACAGAGAAAAGTCAAAAGCCAAAGAAAAAGAGGATCAGATTGGGTAGAAACAGATAAGAATCAGTACATAGACAGAGTAACAGAAAATAGCATAGCAAAGAAAGGAAGTAAACAAAAAAAACATAATACAGAGCCATCATCTAGAGTGAAGGTTAGACTAAGACCTTATAGAGTACCAGAGTCACAAAAGCCATTAGTAAATGAAGATAGAAGGGTCACAGAATGACTGGGTAGATCGTGGTAAAATGCCCAAACTAGGGGGGGGACAGAAGAGTCACAGAGTGACTGGGTAGGTCATGGTAAAATGCCCAAACTAGGGGGGGGACAGAAGGGTCACAGAGTGACTGGGTAGGTAATGGTTAAATGCCCAAACTAGGGGGGAATAGAAAGGTCACAGAGTGACTGGGTAGGTAATGGTAAAATGCCAAACAAGGGGGAAAGAAGGGTCACAGAGTTACTGGAGTAGGTAATGGTAAAATGCCCAAAACTAGGGGAGATAAAAGGGTCACAGAGTGACTGGAGTAACCCAATGCTACTAGTTTTTAATCCTGATGTAATTTTCAGATTATATAAAGAAAAATGAATAGCATTTCAAAGTCATTAGCTATGCTAGACATGATGAGTTGATTGGGGACATAGACAGTTCAGATAACTTAACAACACCAGACCTGAGAAAGGGGTATTGATAGATAATACTTACTCCCTTTGCCAAAAAATAAAACAGCATTTGTGACTCTGTACAAGCTATTTCAGTGTAAAATGCTATTAGTTGGCCTACCCCGCTATTATGTTTTATTTTCCATTAAATATGATTATTGTGATCACATTATATTTGGTATATTCTATTTATTTAATTAATTCCTTACTTACCATTTGATAAAGGTGTGGAGTACTGACCACATGTGATCAAGTACATTGAAATACAATGGGAGAGCATAACATGTCAGATAATAGCATACATAGGAAGTAGTTTTAATTGAAGACAATGCAATTATTTGCAAATGTAGCACATTCCATTTGTAGAGTAGAGTGTGAAAGATGTCTCTGGTAATCAAATGAAATAGTGAGCAAAGGAAATGTGAACAGAGTGAAACAGCATTTTATTACTAATGAAAGGATAGGAAGAGGAGATCAGGTGGTGACTGGATGAGTGATATTGGCATTTAGGAAGTATCTGGAGATGACCTTTTAGCTGGGAACAGAATATGGGATAAGAGGGAGTATCTTTGATGGAGAAGGGAATACATTTTCATAATATGGATGAACGAAGGGAAAAGCAGTGGCCTGTGCAGTGGATTCTGCCCTACGCTAATGTGGGACCCATTATGTTTGAATTTTTGTCGTAGTGCCTCCAAATGATACTCTTCTGCTAACGAAAAATAAATTACATCTTTCATATTAGTACTCATTTTCTTTCCTCTATGTTGTTATGATTATATTCATCCTGACAGTTGTTAATATTAACAAAGTTAAGGCTTTACGTATGTAGGGGAAGAGTTTCAGTCCAGGCTTAATAAGCATGAAAGGTGTTATGCACTATTTACATTTACTGTCCCTCATGTTGTGTCCATTAAAAAAGTATCCAGACTTGTACTGCATCTCATGTGCCCAGGTAGGTTATTCTACAGTTAAAATACTGACCCATAAATTTGTCTTTGTTTTACTGCCATCAATATCTAAACTTAAGAACAAATTACAGGACCTTGTGTTTACCATAAAGAAATTTCTAGCCTGAAAATAGAATTAGACAGAATTATGCCAGAGAGTGTGCTAAACGCCAGATAAAAGACACCCCGAATTAGTCTTGATAAGAATGGCAATACTTAGATGTATTTAGAAACTTCATATAACCATGTTACAGGCAATGTTCTTAATGTCAAACCTTATTATAACAAATGCCCATTTAATGTGCTCTTGCTAACTAGAACATTTTTCTTAGAAAGCATCCTTTTTTTAACTGTGCTGCCAAACACAGTATTATGATTTAGCAAAAACTGTTATAAAATGTAGTACCTAAGTCTGTAATGTTGAATTAGTCTGACAGTAATATATGCAGGGGAAATGACTGATGTAAAGTACCGGGTATTCTGTATGTCACCCAGCTCAGTGTTGTGATATTTTATGTTTCATATTTTCTGACATTTGAAATAACATGTTTTTCACCACATTGCTCATCTTATAGCTATACATAGCTCATAGCTACCATTACTACACATGGGCATATGTTTTTACATTCATAACATGAAACTTCAGGTAGAAACATTGAATCAAATTAGATTCCAATAAGTAACATTTAAGAATTAAGTACATCTTTGAAGTGTTCGGATTAATATCCCATAACTAGATCTCCAGAGTGGCCCGGGGCTGTACAGTGACTCTGGACAGGCATCTTCCCCTGGAGTTCTAGGATGTTTCATCTCATTTTGGGCCTCTCTTTGTATTTATCTTTGAAGTTACTAAGTGCTAAGGTACCTCAGTTACCTTTCATGTTTTTTTTCGTATTCTTTTTTCTCTACCTCAGAAAGCACTGGTCCTGGAACCTCACACTGGGGGCTTAGTGGGAATGTTCTTCTTAGCACTTAATTGTTTGACCCTCACTGACCTGAAATATTGGCTTCCCATTGTACTACAGCCTCAGTTACTAGTCAGGCTTTTTCATTTTCATCTTTTTTATCTTTTGGAATCCTTGGATCCTGGAACTGGGCTCTGGGGGTTTCAGTGGAGGTGCTTCCAGTTTCTTCTCAAGACATGACCCTCACAGGTCTGGACTGTGTAGGACCATGATATATTAACTGCCCATATCAACAACCACTGACTGTCTCTCCTATTTGTTTGAAAGATCCTGCAGTCTTGCAATGTGCCTCAGAAACAGATTGCTGGACTTTCCAGCAGTTTGGTTATATCTATCTGTATCTACTGGGCCTTCCCATTTGTTTTGATACATGGCACTGGTGTAGGCTGCAGAAGTGTAGAGAAGGCAAGTAGTCTCACTCTAAGACATCGCCTATAAATATTTCAGCCATTGGTGTTCTCATCAGATATAAGGGTCATCATCATCAGTCCTCTTCTCACATTTTCTACACCAGGTCAAGGTGTTGTATCAACTGTCATCAGCTTTCTCAATTCAGTGCCACGAGCCACTCTCCTACCTTCTTCAGTGGCCATGCCTGACTGTTTCAGGTCTTCTCCTATGCAATCATTCCATCTTTTTGAGGGATGCCCTCATTTCCTTTTGCCTTATTCCTTTCTCTTCCAAATCTTCTTCAACAGACTGTCTTCTGTTTTCCTGCACATATGCCTGAACCACTGTAAGCTGTTCTCTTTGACTTCTGCAACTGCAACTTCTATGGTTTCTGTTATAATGTCACCATTTCTTTACCTGTCCCACAGTGTACATCCTACCACCCATCTCGAGCACTTCATCTCCATCACCTCTAGTTTTCTCAGTTGCACTGCCTTCACTGTCCAGGTTCCTGTACCATACAGTAGTACTGGTTGGACCACCATTTTGTACAACTTACTTTTCAGCTTCCTTGCCATTCTTCTGTCACACAATATCTTGGACACATTGTGCCAATTGGCTTCACCCCCTCTAATTCTAGCTTTGACCTCCTCATTCAGAATTCCATTCTCCTGAACCACCACACCCAGATACTTAAAGCCATTAACCTGCTCCAACATTTTCCTTCTATCTAAATTTGCAGCTTCTTTTGCGTTCCCTCATTTGCTGCCATGATAACTGTCTTATCGGTACTCAGTTTCAATGTATGTGCTTTGTGTTTTGCATTCCATTCTCATATTCTTCACTGAAGTTCTTGTTCAGAATCTGCTTGTAATGCCACATCATCTGTGTACAGCAGTTCTCTTGATCTGTATCATCTCATCTGTGTCCTAATGTAGTCCATCACCAGTATGAGCAACAGTGGGCTCAGAGCTGAATCCTGATGCCAACCCACTCCCACTGGGACCCATTTTGAGAGTCAAAACACTGTTTGTAAATGCTTTACTGGGTTCTTGTAAATAGCCTACAAGAATTCTACCAATTTCTCTGGGACTTAAAGCCATCACAGAACTGCACAAATCAGCTTTCCTGGGACATTGTCATATGCTTTCTCCAAGTCTAGAAATGCCCAGTTGGACTCTGTTGCTCGTCTTGTGTATTCAAATAAGATGATGAGGCTTGGGTGTTCATTTAAGATGTTTATTACACACAAGCACATCAGGACAGATGACTGGAACATAAAACTTAAATGAACTCACTGACTGCTACACACATACATGCTTTCATTCCGGCTTCTCACACAAAATGGCACTCTGCTTGCACATGCTCAGTACTTATATGCACATGCCCATGAACTACAGTGGCTTTAAAGGTACAACACACACACTATGATCTACATCCTCAATCTTTGATAATTTGTCATGCACATCCAAAATGACAATCAGATAGGCATGCAAATTATATAAACACATAAACAATAACAATCATGTCCAGGTTGCCATGTATCTTGGATTAGTCTTTGAGATCCAACCTGTAGGGTTACCACCTGTCGCACTTTGCGAGGGACAGTCCCTCTTTGGGCAGTTGTGTCCTGCAAAAAAATTGAAAAAATAGCAAATGTTCTGAGATTTTAGGATAAAAATATCTCCTATATTTTATGTAATAGTTGCAGAAAACAGTTATTCTGTATCTGAAACACCTAAATTTTATAAGAAACAGAATAAGCAACTAAAATGCTACAAGAATAAGCTATTTTTAGGCAAAACAGTGAAGTTCTGTCCTTTGTACTGGCCGTGGGTATGCTTCGCCATGCAAAATCTGACGTTTGTACCAAAAATGTCCCACTTTGGGCATTTGAAAAGGTGGCAACCCTACCGACCTGACCTAGTGATATAATAATCAATACTGGGTTTATCAACAGGGACAGTCACTGAGGAATGCTCTTCATTAGGAACTTCAGGGATACTTTCGGGAATGGAGACAGAAAATCAATTGTTCTCTGGAACAGGAACATTTGATAACATGCTCTGAGAATTAGAGTCTCCATTACAGACAAAAGGCTGTAACACTGGCTCAGACAACAGCACTAAATGTTTTCAATTCCACCTAAATTCCATTCCTTGTGACTCAATGATGTACAATCCCAGTTCTTCACATAGATGTTTCACAAGTCCTACTCGATCAAAACCTTTTGCTGTCTGCATCCTATCTCCCCTTCTTTTAATGGTTTGAGAGGTTTGCTAGTTTTGTCATAATGACATTTCTGTGACAAACCCTTTCTCATGAAGATCTTTTAATGTTTTGATGTTTTTAGCACTTGGAATCAACAAATTCTTATTGATTGGAAGTATAGTTCTGGTTTGTCGCAAGACAAGCCTCTGAGCAGGTGAACCAAGAAGATTATCATGAGGAATGCTTCTGAGATTAAGCAAACTGAGAAAAATGCCAGTTTTTTATCATTTGGATTTCTCCAACAACTGTTTTGCACTTTGAACTGCACTTTTGGCCAAACCATTAGATTATGGATACTCAGAAGTACTAGTAACATGAACAAAGTCCCGTGTCTCAGCAAATCTCTTGAAATGCTGACTTGTAAACTGTGCACCATTGTCAGAAACAACTTTGTGAGGACTACCATGGACAGAAAAATGTTGCTTCAATTTTATAGTGACAGTACTGGAAGTTAGGTTAGGAGGAAGGTCAATTTCAAACTCATTTGAATAACAGTCTACTAATACCAAATAATAATAAAACTGAAGGCACCCACTAGAGTAAATGCCTCTCCGCAAACAACTAAAAAGGATAAAACAAAAATGACAGCAAACGAACAGCAGAGGCAACCACGTAAAACACAAATAGCCAGTCTTACAAAAAGCAACAATCCTTTATTGGTGTGCACAGGTAAGCGCTTTCACATACTGCTTCATCAGACCATGAGACACCTCCTCCACATGTCCAAGTCTTAAATAGTCGTCGTAGTCATGTGACTTTACTCACACAAAACACTATCAATTATACAAGTGTGCAGACTTAAAGGACAACTATATATCATACAAAAATAAAAGCATATGTAAATGTGTACTCACAATAAAAAACATGTAAGTGCCATCTCATTGAAAAATATACACATATATGCTTGATCAAAGCACAGATAACTAATGGATAAAAAGGATCACACTTCCTAGATTAAAAATGCAAACTAAAAAACATATAATATAAAGAACAACTAAACATAAAAAGCCTCTGCTGGTGTTCACAGTAATGGGAGAAACAACCATGAACAATTAGGAACATTGTTATCATCATACAACTAACTTTCTCGACTTAAGAACTGATTTAAGGGAGGCCCTTTCATTAAGACCCCTACCCCTATCTGCCATCAGCCTTATGATCCAACCCATCTACTTTTTCTCTGCACCATTCCTTATATTCCCCTCCCTGATGATGGGTTTAACAAGGTCGATTACCAAGAAACAGAAGACATGTTCTTGACCCATGACCATAACATGTTTTGCCAAAGCATTATTATTATGGCCTATCCTAATGGCATACAGATGTTCCCTAATTCTATTGTGGAAGATCCTGTTGATCTTACCAACATAGAACGAGGAACACATATGACAAACAGCCAGGTAGACAACATTTTAGGAACCACAGTCCGCAGCTATCTTAAATACATATTCTTGTCCTAAATCCGGATGGATGAACCGGTCAGTAATGTTAATAAAGCCACAGAAGTTACAGTGTCCACAGGGTATAGTTCCAGGGCACTCATTCATTTTGTACTCATTCGCAGGACGGCAAAGAATTCTTTTCAGGTTGGGTTTATTCCTGAATCTAAACATTGACCTATCTCCAACTGTGCTTCTAATGTCATTATCACTTGTGAGAATCCTCCAATGTTTACTAAGGACGTGAAAGATAACTCCATTGTCAGTGGTATAAAGCATGGGGATTCTGACACCTAAGGGTGTACTTCTTACATCCCTCGTAAGTACCACATGGTTAGAAAAGTAAGGTGCAGCCCTCCCTTCCCTAATCAAGTCCAGGTCTGAAAGACCCTTCTCTATCTCTCCTTGATTGTAACCCCGCTCAATCAATCTATGCTTAAAGGCGAACAACTCATGTTGGTATCCTGAATCTGTTGCATCAAGACGAGAAATCCTCATCCCTTGCCCTCTAATAATATTTCTGAAAATATAGGGCGGATGCATACTACGTCTGTGCAACAACGTATTTCTGTGACATGGTTTTCTATACACTCCAGTGTTAACACGGCAGTCCATCACCTTCTCTACATAAACATCTAAAAACTCTATTCTGGTAGGGGAGGAATTCATGGTGAACCTAAGGTAATCTGTCATGTGGTTCATTTCATGAACAAATGATTCTAACACCTCTGGCTTGCTGTTCCAAACCAGGAAAACATCGTCAACAAAACGATGATAGAATAGAACATGCTTCCTATAACTATCATTCGTGAATAATACTTCTTCTTCCCACCATGCTAAGACCATGTTGGCATAGCTGTTGACACACGAAGTGCCCATAGCCATGCCATCACGCTGCAGGTAGAAGTTCTGTTCGAATACAAACACATTGTTCTCAAGTATCACTTCCAAAAAAAGGCATACCAAGTCCACCTGCTTAACATCATAGCCACTGTGTTTGATCAAATACTGCTTAACTGAATCTATACCTAAATCATTTGGAATAACCATGAACAATGACTGCACATCAAGTGTCACGAAAAGTGTATCTGGCTTCAACTTAGGGGTATTAGTATAACTGTATGTTGAATTATGAATTTGGTAACAACAGCACTGTGGATCATAGGAGTTTTAAGAAACCCAGTCTGTATACACCAAACAATCATCCACTGGTTGAGGCATTCTACAAACTAGTTGAAGATGATATGCATGCTATATATAACAATAATGTTTTTAAGTGTAGAGTCAGGAGCGGCAAAAACAACCTTAATTTTAAAAAAAGGAGTGCATTAAAATGGTTACGAGATGATCATACCATTGTTATTAGACCCACCGATAAGGGCAGGCCTGTTGTGATCATGAATAAAGAGAGATATCAAGAGGCTATGCTTTGAATGTTGAATGATGATAAATATTAATCAGAGGTCACTAAAGAGGAAGTTGATGCCATTAAATATAGGCTTTCTATGATGGTCGATGACCTGGTTAAGAATTTTACTATTTCTCCTGATTTGGGTAGGTTCCTGGAGGTAGAATACCTGATGATTCCAGCAATACAGGGCCTACCCAAAATACATAAGGATGGAGTTAATCCCCCATGAGGCCTATAGTCTCTGGGAGGGGGTGGTGCACTGAGCCCTACTCCTTGTATGTTGAGAAGTTACTTTGAACAGTATTGGATGAGAATACTATAGTCCTTAAAGATACCAAACAGTTCTTGTTGGATTTATACAGCTATACTAATAGCTCTGAGTTGAAGCCAGATACACTTTTTGTGACACTTGACATGCAGTCATTGTTCACGGTCATTCCAAATGATTTAGGTATAGATTCAATTAAGCAGTATTTGATCAAACACAGTGGCTATGATGTTAAGCAGGTGGACTTGGTATGCCTTTTTTTGGAAGTGATACTTGAGAACAATGTGTTTGTATTCGAACAGAACTTCTATCTGCAGCATGATAGCATGGCTATGGGCACTTCGTGTGCCAACAGCTACACCAACATGGTCTTAGCATGGTGGGAAGAAGTATTATTCACGAATGATAGTTATAGGAAGCATGTTCTATTCTATCGTCGTTTTGTTGACAATGTTTTCCTGGTTTGGAACAGCAAGCCAGAGGTGTTAGAATCATTTGTATATGAAATGAACCACATGACAGATTACCTTAGGTTCACCATGAATTCCTCCCCTACCAGAATAGAGTTTTTAGATGTTTATGTAGAGAAGGTGATGGACTGCCATGTTAACACTGGAGTGTATAGAAAACCGTGTCACAGAAATACGTTGTTACACAGACGTAGTATGCATCCGCCCTTTATTTTCAGAAATATTATTAGGGGGAAAGGGATGAGGATTTCTCGTCTTAATGCAACAGATTCAGGATACCAACATGAGTTGTTCGCCTTTAAGCATAGATTGATTGAGCGGGGTTACAATCAAGGAGAGATAGAGAAGGGTCTTTCAGACCTGGACTTGATTAGGGAAGGGAGGGCTGCACCTTACTTTTCTAACCAATTGGTACCTACGAGTGATGTAAGAAGTACACCCTTAGGTGTCAGAATCCCCATGCTTTATACCACTGACAATGGAGTTATCTTTCACGTCCTTAGTAAACATTGGAGGATTCTCACAAGTGATAATGACATTAGAAGCATAGTTGGAGATAGGCCAATGTTTAGATTCAGGAATAAACCCAACCTGAAAAGAATTCTTTGCCGTCCTGCGAATGAGTACAAAATGAATGAGTGCCCTGGAACTAGACCCTGTGGACACTGTAACTTCTGTGGCTTTATTAACATTACTGACCATTTCATCCATCTGGATTTAGGACAAGAATATGTATTTAAGACAGCTGCGGACTGTGGTTCCCAAAATTTGTCTACCTGGCTGTTTGTAAAATGTGTTCCTCGTTCTATGTTGGTAAGACCAACAGGGTCTTCCGCAATAGAATTAGGGAACATCTGTATGCCATTAGGCTAGGCCATGTTAATAATGCTTTGGCAAAACATGTTATGGTCATGGGTCAAGAACATGTCTTCTGTTTCTTGGTCATCGACCTTGTTAAACCCATCATCGGGGGGGGAATATAAGGAATGGTACAGAGAAGAAAGAGATGGGTTGGATCATGAGGCTGATGGCGGAGAGGGGTAGGGGTCTTAATGAAAGGGCCTCCCTTAAACCAGTTCTTAATCGAGAAAGTTAGTTGTAGGATGATAACAATGTTCCTAATTGTTCATGGTTGTTTCTCCCATTACTGTGAACACCAGCAGAGGCTTTTTATGTTTAGTTGTTCTTTATATTATATGTTTTTTAGTTTGCATTTTTAATCTAGGAAGTGTGATCCTTTTTATCCATTAGTTATCTGTGCTTTGATCAAGCATATATGTGTATATTTTTCAATGAGATGGCACTTACATGTTTTTTACTGTGAGTACACATCTACATATGCGTTTATTTTTGTATGATATATAGTTGTTCTTTAAGTCTGCACACTTGTATAATTGATAGTGTTTTGTGTGAGTCAATTCACATGACTATGATAACTATTTAAGACTTGGACATGTGGATCAGGTGTCTCTTGGTCTGATGAAGCAGTATGTGAAAGCGCTTACCTATGCACACCAATAAAGGATTGTTGCTTTTTGTAAGACTGGCTATTTGTGCTTTACGTGGTTGCCTCTGCTGTTCGTTTGCTGTCATTTTTGTTTAATACCAAATAATGTTGACCATTCCATTCGGAAATATCTGTGGCTACTGTCAACTAAGGTAGTTTAGGAATCTGGTTTAGCTGAAGTGGTTCATTTTGTTGGTACAGTTTAGTACTATTACAAATAGAACACACTGAGATTTCCTTCTCAATATCTTTTGACATAGAAGGCCAAAATACTAGACCTCTTGCCCTTCTTTTGGTAGCATCAGTTCCTGGATGACCTCAGTGAAAGATTTTAATGTACTCTTGTTGCAAGGATTGTGTAATTACCACTTTTGGACCTTTCATTATGATACCATCTTCCATCAAAATCTCAACTCTATAAGGAAAATACTGCTGCATGTATGATGGTAAACAAGATTGTTTTGCCGGCCAGCCATGACTGACAAACTGGTTCAGCTTCTGGAGAACTGGATCTGAAGCTGTGTGAGTTCTGAGTTCATCAAGATGTGTGGAAGAAATATTTCTCATATCCATGACTTCAAAATCAGCTTTCTCATTGTCATGCTTGTCAGAGGTTTGTCTGGACGATCTGGATAACGTATCAGCAAGTTAAAGAAGTTTGCCTTTTGTGGAAACCATATTGAAATTGTACTTTTGCAGTTTTAACATCATGCGTTGCAATCTAGCTGGAGCTATGTGCATTTGTTTTCTCAAAATAGCAGCCAGAGGTCGGTGGTCAATCTCAATTTGGATAGGTCAACCATAAATATAATCACTGAACTTCAAACTAGCAAACACTATTGCCAAAAGCTCTTTTTCAGTTTTTGCGTACTGCATCTCATTTTGGGTTAGAGTTCTAGATGCATAGGATACACATCTGCCCTCTTGAAGAATGACTGCACCAGGACCAAATTTTGAAGCATCACAGAAAAGAGTCACTGATTTCTGAACATTATATCTTAAAGTTGGTGGACTGGCAATTTTCTGTTTCAGGACATCAAACGCTCTTTGGTGTGGTTCTAACTAGGAATGAGTTACATTTTTGCATGTCAGCTGTCTTAGTGGTGCTGAAAGCTCACTTAAATCAGGAATGAACTTGCCTAAATAGTTGACCATGCCAAGAAAATGTTATAAGGATGTGTTATTGTCTAGAGCTGGCATCTCAAGAATTGATTCTTGCTTGGACAGATCAGTCGTAAGCTTGTACTAGTAACAAATGACCCATATAAGTAACTTCTTGTAGCCTGAATATACATTTCTGAGGGGTCAGCTTATGATCCACTTCACAAGCACGTTCTAGAACTTTCTTAAGGTTTCTATCATGTTTGAGTTCACCATTGCCTCTGACAAGAATATCATCCACTATAATAGCATAAGGGTAGCCAGAAAAAATTTGCTCCATCGCAAGTTGGAAGACTTCACTGGCAGAATTTATCCCAAATGTCATTCTCAAAAATCTGTACCTTCCAAATGGTGTACTGAAAGTGGTTAGCAGGGAAGATTTTCCATCAAGAAAAATTTGCCAAAATTAACTTTTTGCATCAAGGACAGCAAAAACAGTGCCATTTGGCATGAGAGCAGCGACTTCTTCAACTGTTCGCATCGGATGATGAGGTCGTTTCAGTGCTTTGTTCAAATCTCTTGGATCAATACATATTCAAATGTCATCTGAGCTTTTCTTATGAGCTACTACCATGGAAGATACCCATTTAGTTCGCTCTTGTACTAGACAAATTACTCCACTCTGCACCATTCCGTCTAGCTCAGCTTTTACTTTGACCTGCATTGCCACTGGAACTTTCCATGCTGGTCTGACTACTGGGCTTACCTCATGGTCTAACTTCATGGAATATACAACTGGGAGTTTGCCTAGTTCGTCTTTGAAAATATCAGCATATTTGAAAAAATATTCTGCGTGAAACCTGCATTATTATCACTCATGCTCACATGGTGGACTTCTTTATTAAATAAAATCAATCCTATTTTCAAATTATCTTTGAGACCTAACAATGACTGCATGTGTCTTTTGACTACGTAAAACTGCAAGCCATGTACGTTCCCAGCATAACAGCATGAAAGCACTGCTGAGGCTTCGGTTTGTATCTCTTCACCACCATAGGCAACAAGCTTTGCACACTTTGCGAAATCAAGGTTTTTACCAACTTTTACTTTAGCAAACATTTCTGCTGACATAACATTGCACTTTGAACCAGTATCAGCTATGAGCTCTACAGGTCTCCCATTAATCTGAATAGCACAAAATACTTCACACTTTGCCAATAAATCTACTGCATTAACCTTTCCCTCAGGCACAGACACAACGTCAACATAAAAAGTAGGGTTGCAGCTTTCTATTTGATTAGCTTGCTTCTTTGAGTACTCTCTCTTAATAAAAGAAAGTGCCTCTTTAGATTTGCAAAGCTTTCTGAAATTATTCCACTTTTTACATATGTGGCATTGCTGACCAAAAGCTAAGTACTTCTCTTGTTTGGGCTCATGGTTTCCACCACAGTTATGACAGTTGACTATGAGGTTTACCCTGGGCTTTGTTAAATCACCCCTCAGTTGTGTTATGTCTGCCCTGGGTTTTACTGAAGCTGCCCTGGGTCTCATTATAGGAACCATGCCCTTTGACTTTGCTGCATAATAGCAACATTCGTGCTGGAAGAAGCTGCCAGCAGGCTCTTTTCATTCATAAGCATGTTCATGTACTTTTCTGTAAGCTCATATGTCTGAAAATCTGTATGGCGTTGCTTAAAGTTAAATCAAAATAGTACATTGCAAAAAAATATGGTAATTTCCCCTTTTTTGAACATTTTATGTGATTTGGATACTATTTCAAATGTTTTCATAATTATTTTGAGTACTTTTATCAATATGTCACAGTTTCAAACATTTTTTTATTCTGTAATTTGTTTTGAGCATTTTGAATGTTTTGTTTCATATTCATCAAGTAAAAAATAATTTAATCAAGTTTAAGTACCTGGAAATTTTTCTGACCTGTTTGCGAATCGTTTGCGAGTTGTTTGAGCCACTGCTGTATATTTCTCCATTATTAACTGTGCACCTCATGGTTTTGACTTTGGATCCCATTCTGACACCATGTCGCTAGTCTTGTGTACTCAAATCAGACGATAAGGCTTGGGTGTTCATTTAAGATGTTTATTACACGCAAACTCATCAGGATGGATGACTGGAATCTTCTTCTTCTTTCGGCTTTTCCCAGTTAGGGGTCGCCACAGCGGATCATCTGTCCGCTTATGATTGGCAGTGGAGTTTTACAGTGTCAAGTTGCCAGCCCAGCGCCCAACCTTCAACAGAAGGCACACACATGCATACACTCACACCTAGGGCCAATTTAGAGTGTCCAATCCACCTACTGCATGTCTTTGGGATGTGGGAGGAAACCGGAGCACCCGGAGGAAACCCACACAACCACAGGGAGGACATGCAGACTCCACACAGAAGGCACCCCAGCCGAGAATCGAACTGGAGAACCTCTTGCTGTGAGGCAGCAACACTAACCGCTGCACCACTGTGGCTGGGAACTTAAATGTTCTAACTGACTGACTGCTACACATATGCATGCTTTCACTCCAGTTTCTCACACAAAATGGCACTCTGGTTGCATTTGTTCAGTACTAATATGCACATGATCATGAACTACAGTGGCTTTAAAGGTACAAGACACACACTATGATCTACAGACTCTTTCCTCATTTCTAGCTCCTTCTCAACTATCTGTTTCACTGAAAACATTGGGTGAGTTGTGCTGCATCCTGATCTAAATCCAAACTGCTCATTTCCCTTCTTAGATTCAACTACTCTCAGGATTCGTTTATCAATCATCCTCTCCAGAACTTTTATACAGTGTGATAGCAGTTTGATACTCCTGTACTGCACACAGCTGTGAATGTCCACTTTGTTGTTCTTGCACACTGACACTAGAATGCTTATTCTCCATTCATCTAGAAAAGCCCTTTCTCTCCATGCTGTGAGACCCCTGTGGAGCCATTTCTTCCCTAACTCACCCAACATCTTAATCATATCTGCTATGACCTCATCTGAACCTGCTGCTTTCCCTGACCTCATTTTTTTAGTGCTATTCTTAATTCTTCTATGATGGGCTCCTCCTCTTCTTCTCTCTCATAAGTTGAGTCTGGGGCAGTACAGTTTCTGTGAGTTTTTCTTCATCCAGAAGCTACTGGAAGTACTCCTTCCAGCTGCCTTTGATGTTCTGTGGACTATTGAACATGTTGTTGTTGGCATTTCTTACAATGGGTGTCTACTATCTTGTTTATCTTTCTGTCTTTGCAATGCAAACTGATAGAGTTTCTTTGTGCCATCTGTTGAGTCACTTTCCAGAAGTTAGTAGAGTGCCTCTGATGCCATGTTTTTTGCTACTGGAACTGATTGTAAGCCTTTTTGTTAGCCAAACAGTATTTTGTCTTAGCTGATCTTTCTTTTCTGACTCCCAATTTTCCTGTATTACTTTTCTTTTAATAATTTCCTGGGCTTCTACATTCCACCAGCAGCTTTGCTCATGTAGCTTATTTCCATACCTGGCTCGGCCACATACCTGTTCTGCAGTCCTGACACATGCTGTTTGGAGATGCCATTCTTCTTCTTCCAGTCCACCTATTTCCTATTTTTCCTGAGGTGGTAGAGATCTGAGTGTTTTCTTGAACTCTTTTGTTTTTGCTCCACTCAACTTCCAGGTCTTCAGCCTAGTATCTGTTGACCTTAGAGCATTCACTGAGCAGTGCTAGCAGCTGACTGTGGTCACCAGTGATTTATCTTGTGAGATGACTGTTTCACTGGTGTTGACTTTGCAATTGCTGATTCTACTCCAATACCCTTTCCTTACTATTTTTTTATTTTATTTCATTTATTTTTATTTATTTATTTAGTAATTTATTATTACAAGGGAGAAAGTTTACCTGAGTTGCAAGTATGCCATTCTTGTAGGTGATCTTGTGACAGTTTCTCTTGCTCAACTATGTGCTGGCCACCATCAAGACATTTGTCAGGCAAAAGTCTAGAATGGGCTCAGCTTCTTTATTCCTGTTGTTTCACCCATGTGGACTGAGGCAGTCCTCATATCCTGCTGTGTCTGCCTTAATATAAGCATTCGGGTACCCCATTATCAACACCAACTCGTGTTGTCTTACTTTATCTTGCAGGTCCTACACCTGCTGCCCAAATGCACTCTTTTCTTTGTTATCACAACCATGCTGTGGAGCATTCATTGTAATTATTAATACTCTCCTATCTTACACTGTAGGCTGACTGTCATGACTCTGTCACTAAATTCAATGACATCCCTCACTGTCTTCTGAAGACTTTCCTCCATCACAATGTCCACACTGTTTCTAGCCTGTCCTGCTCCTGAGTACTAAACTCTAGATCCTAAGCCAAGTGGCTTTGCTGGACTGTTCCTCCATCTTGTTCCTGGGCTACACAGGATGTCCTGCCTCCTCCTTATCATCATGTCTGCCATTTCCCAGCTGCATCCTGTCAGTGAACCTATATTGGTAAAAATCCTAAGTTCACGTTTGGTACTTTGATTGTTTTACATGCAGCTTTCACTCACACTATCCCAGGTGACCCAGGCTTGGCATATGGACAGTGGCAGTCCAATAGCTTATTGACCCATGGCTGGTGGGCTTTATGACTGGCACACAGGTGCCACCAGAGGCTCTTAGACCTTTCCCAGTGTCAGCATGGGTCCTGGCATAGAACAGAGTAGGCTGGGTTCCTCCACCCACTTATCATCGACAAATACCCATGCCCATTTTTGGTGACATTAGTTAACATGAAGCAGTCAATGTGACCAAATCGTCTACAGCCAGTTTTTACACTACTGAGTCCATGGCCCTGACACAGTGCACATTCTGTGATCTGTATTCTCCTGTCTAGAAGAGACTGCACACCACAGCTGATGCCTCAAATAATGGGTCTATACAACTTTTCTCCAGTATTCACCACTCTGAAGTCAGTGCTGCTGCCCATGACCTCATTCAGTTTGGGGTGCATTTGAGCCAGAAATACCCATCTAGTTTTTTGGAGGTGGGAGGGACCCCTCAGAGACATAGGGAGAAAATGTTAACTATACAAGTGGCCAAAGGTTAGGACTAAACCTTGAATCTTGTGCATGGGAAGCAACATCCTTAATCATTATACCAATAAACTATTCACCAACTGTGAGGGTGTGATGTAGTGTTCAAGGAGAGCTAGGTAGCAGTCCTGCATTCATTTCATGGCTCTCTTTTTCAATGTGTTTTTCATTGTTGAGTTGGTCCACTTTACTAGACCATTTTATTTTATTTTATTTTACATTTGTTTACCAGGAAAGTCCAAATGGACACAAGCCCTTTCTCAGCGGAGGCACAGAGAGAAAAGTTCCACCTAAAATAAGCAATATCTATGAAGATTCAAGTACAATATATGACAATTACAGCTGAATACAGCAAAAAAAAAATCTACAGACAAGGTTAGCATTGTATTCGACATACTTTGTATACAGACGTACAATTAATGAGATTGAATCAGTACAGGAGAAGTATCAGGAACAAGCTGTCTGGTCAGGGGCCATACATGGACATGTCCGTTTCTTGGACAGATGTGTTTTTAGTAAAAGTTTGAACAGTGGTGAGTTTGTGTTGGATGTAATGTTGGGAGGTAATGCATTCCACATTTTAGCTATAGAGCTGGAGAAGAGGGATTCTCCAGCTGATTGTTAGCAGTGGTAACTGTTATCAGGCATTTGTTGTTGGATCGTAAGGATCTGGAACTAGAGTAAGGTTGCAGTAGGTTTTGCAGGGCATGTGTCTTCTCTTTCTGATAGAGTATTTTCTAGACCATGGTTAGTCGGTAATAAAGAAGTGGTTGGGAAGCTCGAGCCAGTTTAGCTGCCTACGGGCTTTACAGTGATGGGTCCATGAGTTTGAGCTGGTAGCAAATCTAGCGATTTTATTATAGCATATCTCAAGTTTTGCAATGTCAGTTTTTCTTTTTTTTTTCAAATATATATTTTTATTGCATTTTTTCTTATTATTTTAATACAAGAAAAGAATATCACAGAAAAATATTAGAACCAGTACTAGGAATATCAAGTTGTAGTAATCCTATTAAAGTATATATAACATGAACCATCACTGTTAAACTAACAATATGCAAAATTAATTAATAATCATGCTGTGCATATGGAGCTATAATACAGAAAACTACACAGAGATAATTTGCACCATATTGGAATCTGACATTAAAACACTTGCATCAAGACATTCTAGCCTATGTAATATCTTGTACTAACTATATACACTATATACATTGATGTCACCTTGAATGTTCATCTTATATGTAGTACCATGACCTGCCCATTGTTGTTGTGGGTAAACATTTTACAATACTAAATATCTTTAGTTTCCCTTATTTACATAGAATAATACTGATGTTGTAGTCCCTTGTTCATAAAATCAGTTTTCACATAAGAATTCTATAAGCGTTCTCCAATATTTCTGAAAGTAGGATAGATTCGTTGGCTTCTTGTAATTAGTTTACTGGCTAATAAGTACTTTCTAGCCATTCCTTTAAATTCTTCCCATGCAATTTTACTTCTATCTAACCAATTTTGGGCAAGGTCAGTTTTTCTAAGGTTGGCAAATATGGGTGATGTATACATCAAAGTTCAGATCAAATGTGTTTGAGCTATTGTGGCTTTTGTGTTGTTTGTGAAGTACAGCTTATGCCTAGACAGTGTACCTAGTTTTTTGTGCACGTTTTGTATAGTTTAAGATATGTGGGTGTCAAATCTCATGTTATTGTCTATTTCAATGCCTAGTAGCTTAGTATGAGCAGTGGGAGTGATGACAGTTTTGTTAGTAGAGTCACTGTTTAAAGAGGGGGGAGTAAATTTAGTAGGGTGGAATAGCATAAGTTTTGTTTTGTTGGGGTTCAGGATTAGGTGGGAATTTGTTAGCCATGTTTTAACTGCTAGAAAGGAGTTTTATGTCAGTGATTGAAGCTCTTCTATAGCGGGGCAGGGCAAATCACTGTGGAGTTGTCAGCGTAGTGAATAAGGGATGCTTGTGGGACTGAGGTATGGAGGTTGTTAGTGAAAAGCGAGAATAGCAGGGGACCTAGTATGGAAACTTGGGGTACACCTATGGTCACGGGTAAGAGGGATGCTAGATCACCTTGCCAATGTACTGCTTGTTGGTATCCAGTCAAATAGTCTTGGAACCAAGCAAGAATGGATTGGGAAAAGTTTAGTGCTGAGAGGGTGGCTAGGAGTTTGTTGTATGAAACCGTATCAAAGGTTTTTGATAGGTGTAAGAAAATAGTGGATACATATTTGTGATTGTTTCTATGTTGATTAATTGTGTTGCTGAAAGATAGTGCAGTGGTAGTACTGTGATGTGGGCAGAAACCATGCTGTGTATGGGATAATAGATTATGCGTCTACAGGTAATGCATGAGTTGCTTGTGAACAATTATCTCTAGTATTTTAGACAGAGGAAGTAAGAAATCAATAGGAAGGTAGTTAGCTAGCTCAGTAGAGTTGCCTCCTTTGTGAAGTGGAATTATATGGGAAGTCTTCCAAATGGTTGGTACTTGGTGTTCTAATATGGATCTGTTTATAAGTATTGAAACTGGGTAGGCAATTGCCTCGGCTGCTAGTTTTAGATATTGTGCTGGTAGATTGTCTGTGTCTAGGGATGTGGACTTTAGTTTGTTAACCAGTTTTTTTTATTGTTGGAATTCAGACTGGTCAACGTGAGTAGGTGTACTCATCTTTATTTGGACTTGGTATGTCCAGATTTGGGAAGGGTGGCTGTTTTCTGGATAGGGCTAATATGGTTTCTGTACATACTGATTGAATTGGGTAGCAGTACTTCCATTATTATTTGGGGTAGCGGGTTGGAGAGTGCTAGCTTTACCTGGTTGGAGTAGATTGTTAATTGCTGACCAGAATTTATGTGGGCTGTTTTGATGTATTATCTGAATATTGGTGTAGTAGTTTATTTTGTCTTGCCTAATTTGTTTCTTACCTTTATTTCTAAGCTGATGGTAGTTTTGTTTAGTGACTTTGGATTTAGTTTTGTGCAATTGGTCCCAGGCTTTATCTCTAGCTAGTAATAGAGACCTTGTTCCTTTTCTTAGCCATGGGGCATAATTAGATTTCATGCGTAAGGTCCACGTAAAAGCTTGAGTGTTTAGAATAGAAAGGAAGATATTATTAAAGTGTTGGATAGCATCTTCCAGCAGAAGATATTTCAGTGGCAACCAGTTGGAGTGATGTAGGAAGTTGAGGAAGTTTTTGGGGTCAAATTGTTTTGTGTTCCTTATTTGTTAGTACGTTATTTGTTTTTTTACGTTAGCTCATTGTCTAATCATATATATTGGGAGATGGTCACTCAAGCAGTCTGGAAGGCAGCCAGAGTAGATAATCTGATGTGGTTTGTTTGTTAAGATCCAGTCAAGTATGGATTGTTTATTAGATGACTTAATGATCCTGGTGGGGGTTTGTACAAATCAATGTGATTAGTGGGATTTTGAGAGCTACAAGCTGTCCAATCAATATTAAAGTCACCCATGATAATTTCCTGGGGAAGGGATTTTTCAGACCAAGTTAATATGTCTTCTAATGTGTGGGTATTGTCATCAGGTGGGATGTGGGTTCCAATGAGGTTTATATGTTTGTTTGAGTTCAGGGAGAGCTTGGCTAATAATACCTCTGCATTATTTAAAGTTGGAGTGATTTGGCTGGAGACTTCTAGGGTTAAGTGTTTTTTATATAGAAAGGCAACTCTGCCACCCTTTTTGCCTGACCTGTCAAAATGTAGGATATTGTACCCTGGAGGGAGTATCTCATTACTGGAAATCCTAGGTTTAAGCCATGTTTCAGTAAGTAGGACTATGTCGGGGAAGTATAGTGCTAGTTTGGCATGTAGTTCCCAAATGTTATTACTTATACTTCTAATATTAAGGTTTAGGATTAGGATATAGGATTTGTTTCTACCGGGGATTGTTGAAGACTATGTTTGAATGCAATTTGTGGCAGTTCTACTGTATAGTTTGGTTATTGGGCCAGGATTAGGGTGAATGCCACCACTAACAGCTAGTTTGGAGGCAATAGTAACAAGTGTTTGTAAGTATTTAAGTATGTGTTTCTCATATTTGTGGGAAGATGTGGGGGTATTGGGGTGAGGGAGTGAAATGTGTGTGAAATGAGTTATCAATGTATTGAAGATGGATGGTGATATACTGATGTTTGGAGGTTTCAGATTCTGTTTAGTGTGTGTGGGGTGAGACTGGGTGTTTTAAGGTGCTTTGATAGGAGGAGGTGTGGGTGGCCAAGATTAGGAAAGTAAGAGTAGTAAATTGAGTCAGTAGTATTCTGATGAGGAGGGACTGAGAATGGGAGAGATTCATTGTTGTAGATTAGTTGAATGGAATATATATTGCTAGGTTACTAATTAAGAGTGCAATATTTAGTTTTTGCTGTGTTTTTAATAGGCAGGAGTACAGGTGGTATTAAGTGACTTTTAGTGGAAGACCTATGGTTTAGACAGTATGCTTTGACTGGTGGGATGTTCTGATTGGATAGGGTGGGTCAGGGTGTGACTAATTAAGAATACATTTTTATTTATTTATTTATTTGTTTATTTTATTTTATATTTGTTGACCGGGTTTGTCCAACTGGGCTACAATTGCCTGTTTTCAGTGGAGGCCCGAGGAGAAAAGCTCCAACAGAAAAATAGAAATTTTACATATTGATTACATATAGAATACATTCATCAGTACCACACAAAGTGGGGGTGGGTGGGAATGGGGGTAGGGTACAGAGGCGGAGTGAGCCCGAGCAAAGCAAGGGCAAAAGGAGAGGGTAGAACAATGCGGCAGAAACTCACACACACTCAAAGAAAAACAATATACTGAGCCAGTTTCTATCTATAGCTGAGGTAAGTATAACAGCACCAGTTGTTTGTTATTGCAGGGTGGAGGGTTACTGACATAAATGGCTTTAGGCTAAACACAAATAGTTGTGTGGCTTATTCTATCTCTTTTGCTAAAAGGACATAGAATTAAATAGTTCAGGGTGAAGGGATTAGTTGGGATTGCTAAAGGGACAGAGACGTCTAACGGGAACCCTAGCTGTGTGCATGCCATTTAAAAATAACGTATCAATGAAAATGACTCCAAAACGCTGCTGGATCCTACAAGATTAAGTATTCTGCAGGTTACAAGTTAACAATTCCCATTGTTTTTCTGTGGGTGGTGCAGGGTCCAGGTTACCATGATAAAAGGGTGGTCAGTGTCAAGCATTTTATTTACAGGGAAACTGTAAAAAGATAGATAAATAGCAAAGTAAATAACTAGGTTAGATGGGACAAGGGATAGATAGCTGTGGTTAGGTAATGGTGGGAAACATTTACATACATTGATATGTGAGCATTTACTAGTTTAAGAATGATTCAGTATGACCACAGTAAAAACAGTGAACAAAGAGTAGCAATTATACTGTTCAGAACGCCAGTATTAACATTCTAAAACCAAAACATTTAACTAAGAATATTTTTGGTTTGTTAATGCATGTCCCAGTTTCCTATTTGCAACAAACTGTCCAAACTCCTTAAATCTGTGTTGTAGCCCAATGTCTGATACAAGCATTTCTGCAATCCTATCATGCAAACATTTCTTTCAAAATAATAAAGGTAATATAGAAGATGATATATATAACTTTGATAACATCTGGGTGCTTTGCATAATAATTCACACAGATGAGGCAATGGATTTCCCTGATCTGGAAGATTTCAGTGGCCACTTTGCTCTATGACTTGTTGGCACCTTGTGAGGAATCATCTGTACATGTTACACTCTTGGCATGACTGGACTATTGCTTATATCTGGGCTGACATGCCGGGACATACAAAAACATCTTTACTTCATATTGCATGCTTCACTATGTCCAGATGAGCTTCAGATATTCTCAGCACCACTTGGCTCCTTAGCACTGTAGGGATAGTTACTGTTTTGGACTTGTTCAGCATTTCCGCATTGTAAGTGATTTTGTCATTGAGTATGAAATATTGCTGGATCAATGAGTGACTCTTCTTGTTTCTTCCTCCCTGTGATGGGTATGGTGGCAATAACCACCAATATTTCTAATCATTCTTGGGTCACAGTCAGTGCTTTGATCCCCCTGCACCAAGGAACCATAGAGCTAACCTTGAGTAGATATGCTGTATTTTAATAGGATCATAGGAAGTTACTAGGCTATTGGCCCTGAGGCCCTTATAAGCCTAGCCAAGAGTTTAACCCATGTTTAGACAAGTCAGCACCCAGAGCCCCTGTCCAGCAGGGACACAGGTGGAATCCCAGGAATGTATTTTCAGTTTCCCATCTAGTTATCCAGGTTGCGCTTAAAAAGATATAATGAGGTACTCTGCTTGACGTGGAGAGGGAGTCTATTCCACAGATGGTGGAGTTTCTGGGACACAAATCTGTCCCGCCAACAAGTATTGATATTACAGACCAGGTTGAGGTCACGCACATGGTTACTCGAGTGGAGCTTGACTTGTGGATATGCAGCAGTCCCATCAAGGCGGGGTCTGAGATTGCTTTGTATGCCAGACAGAGGTCACCTCTGAAAGTCTGTATGAGATTGAGTAGAGGGACAGGGCTTTTAGCCTATCTGTGTAGGGCAGATATTTGAGGCCCTGGGTTCCCCTGATGAGAAACCTCCGTGGTTTCTCCAGCTGTGTTTTGTGAAGTACACACCAAAGGAGGCATTGTACTCAAAAATTGGTCTTATAAGGGAAGAATACAGGGATGTTATGACCTCTTTGTCCCTGGATAAGATACCCTTACTTATGAGGTGAGCCATCTAGAAAGCTTTCCTGACAACAGAAGCAATATGGTGGTCAAAAGTCAGATTGCTATCAACTTGGGTGCCCAAATCCCTCACTACTGATTGCATACTTAGGATGTTGCTATTAATGTGATAATATGTGGGGACAGCACTCTCCCCAAAGGGGATGATGATGCATTTTTTGGTATTCAGCTTGAGGCCATGTTTCTGGTACCAGTCATTTGTTTGGGTGAGATCTTTTTGGACGACGTCCACATCACTTGGAAAACTGATGACAGAGCCCAGCTTGCAGCCATCTGCAAACTTGATTAGCCATAGCCCACTGATTTTGGCCTGCACCTCAGATAAGTATATCCCGAATAACAGAGGTCCCAGGACTGATCCCTGGGATACGCCACTAATTAGAGGTCTACTGCTTGAGGTGGATTCTCCTATTTTGATTAGGTGGGTTCTATCAGTGAGCCAGCTTGCTACCTATCTGGTAACATATGGATTGATGCCTAGTTGAGAGAATTTATCTATTATGCCTGAGTGGGGAATAGTGCCGAAGGCTTTGGCCAGGTCAAGGTAGGGGGTGTGCATCATCTTCTCCTTGTCCATGGCTTTGGTGACTGTCTCAAAGAAGTCAACCAGATTTAACAGACCTAACATCCCCTTGACAAAGCCAAACTGTGTGGAGTCGAGTGTTTGGAGGTTACCAATGTCCCTAGGTCCATAATAATCCATTCCATGGCCTTGCAGATCAAACTAGTTAGGCTGATGGGTCTATAATTTCCTGGACCGGTGGATGCTCCACCTTTATGTAAAGGGATGACACTGGCTGTTATCCACTCAGCTGGGACAAATCCAGTATTCAGGCTTTGGTTAAATAGGGTGCCTAATGGTGCTGCAAGTTCATGCCTGAGTTCATGTAGGATGTACTCTGGGATGTTATTGGGTCCCATCGAGGCTGTATTTTTTGCCTTTGAAAGGGCAGTGATGACCTGTTCCCTAGAGATAAGGGGAGAAAGGCAGGTACAGGGGATGTCCTGATTTATGATGGGAGGACAGAGGGGTGAAGTTTTCACTGAATCTGTCAGCCAGTAGATTGGCTATAGCTACAGCATTTGTGTATGTGGTGCCCTTAACCACCAGTTCTAAACAGATCTGGGTGCATTCTTTGAGACTGTGAACATATGTGAAGAAAATTTTATGATTCTCTCTAGTAGATGTGGCCAATTTGAACTCAAAGTTGGCTTTAGAGGATTTCACTAGTGCTCTTATTTGCTTGTTCAGGCTAAGGAGAGATTGCCTCCAATTGGGCACCTGCTCCTTCTTGGTCCTGGACAGCAATTTTTTCCTTTTGTTATATAGTTTATTTATTGCAGATGTCCACCAGACAGGTTTACTCTTCCTTGCTGAGGATGATTTTGTCCTGTCAGGTATTACTGAGTCCATGCATCTATATAAATGCTTGTATAGTACTTTGGTGTAGATTTGGACATTGGTGCCACTGTCCATCAGGAGGTTGTAATCAGCTTTGGAGAAGTTTTTTTGTTTTACCCTAGCTAGAAAGGGGGTCAGGGAGATGGTGCCTTCAAAAGTGACCACCATATGGTCAGATCTTACCAAGAAAGATGGTACTGTAGGGGAGCTGCAGTGGTTACTCATGTTGGTTAATACCAAGTCCAAGATATTGCCACCTCTTGTGAGGGTATCAACTAGCTGTTCCAAGGCATTTGCATTGATAAAGTTGAGGAATCTCTGGCCATGATAGGTGGAGTGGGCATTTTGAGTCAGACTTAGGGGCCTGTAGCCTGCTATGATTTGAGTAGGGGTCTTGTCAATGGTTAACTTCACCTGGAGTGTCTCCTGTGCATCATACTGTTTGACTAGCCTGGAGGTATGTGTTTTTTTAATATATATTGAAAATCCACCTCAGTTGGCTTTGCTGCCCACAGTTTGGGGTCTGAATGTATGATAAGATGAGTAACCAGGTAAGGCTGGGATGCTCTCCGCAGCTTTGAACCAGGTTTTTGTGACTGCACAAATGTCAGCATCTTCCAGGGTTAAGAATGCTTGCAATGAGTGCAGTTTCATGTTTAGACTCCTAGCATTTAGCAGCATGACCTTTAATTTGCTTTTTGTTGAAATTTTATGTTGGTAGTATCGACCTCATGACTTTTCCTAAAAAAGGCACTATGGGTGAGGCAAGGGACTTTGCAAGAAGCCTGAATCCCAAGTGAGACAGATGCAGGCCATCTTTAACTAAGCATTGTGGTCTGTCAATCATATCTTCCCTGGCTATCAGATACTGGAATGACACCAGAAACTAAGCCAATTGTCAAAGTCAGTCATTTTCTGTTTGTACTGAGGCATCATTCTGAGTGACAGTAGAATGCTGCTTAAGGCTAGGGACATACTTGCCTGTAACACATATTCAGCAAGCTCAATCATGTATCTCTTCATATAGACCACGGAGGTATGTCTGAAGTCATTCACGCCAACATGGACTATTACAGAGTCATAACTGTACCTGTTGTTGAGAGACGTGAGCATGTGTGTGATATGATGGATTATTGCACCTGACAAACAACTAACCATGACGTTTGCCTTATGCAGCCTGGTGAGTGGAACATCTGTGTGTCTCTCAATGGAGTCTCCTTTGACTAATATGTTGGGTTTATGGTTAGGCTTTAGTGGTTGCAAGACACTGGTGTGTGGACCATGCATGGTAAGTGGTGTGGAGGGTTGCAGAGTTTGTATGTCTTTTTGCCTCTGAGGTCTCCTTTGTTTGGGTTTGTTTTTGTTGAGAACCTCCGCGTATGAGGGTGTGTGTTGTATAGTTGTGGGTGGTGTTTGAGGCATAGTGATTGTGCTAACACCTTTCTCAGTGCTAGATATACTAGCTTGTGAGGGAGACAGCATAGACTCTAGCTTCTTTGTGTAATTGTATCTCTCACAAATTGTGTTTCTAATCCTAGATGGTAGTAGTAGATGGTTGCCCATGTACATGAGGCAGTTGCTACACTGTCTCAGGATGCCCATATCAACCAGGCTGGCAGGAGAAACTGTAGGAAACTGTCCATCCATATTTGTCAGAATCTGAGGGAGAGAGGCCAGGGAGAGCTAAGGGGTAGGCCTAAAGCCCAAATGCTTAAACCAAAACTAAGAGGCTTAGAATAACACTTACAATTTAAACAGGCTAAAAACAAGCAGTGATAATTGCAGCAGAGAAGATGCAATTGAATACTTTAGAGAACAAGTAGCAGAAAAAACAAGATGAAGTAATAGAGTAGGAGAAAACAGAAATACTGTAAAAGCAGCTGAATAAAGTGTTTTTAACCATTCAAATTCACCATTTGTTTACAATAGTTCCTAGTGTGTGTGTGTGTGTGTGTGTGTGTGTGTGTGTGTGTGTGTGTGTGTGTGTGTGTGGCTAATGTTTATTGTACTGTTTGGAAATAACCCGACAATGAATGTTAAATTATGCTGACTAATTTATTTATTTGTTTGTTTAACTTCTTCTTTCAGCTTTTCCCTGTTAGGGGTCGCCACAGCAGATCACCTGTCTGCTCATGACTGACAGTGGAGTTTTATGGTGTCGAGCTGCCAGCCTGGAGCCCAACCTTCCACAGAAGGCACACACCCACACACTCATGCCAAGGGCCAATTTAGAGTGCTCAATCCACCTACAGTATGTCTTTGGGATGTGGGAGGAAACCAGAGCACCTGGCGGAAACCCACACGACCACAGGGAGGACATACAGACTCCACACAGAAGGCACCCCAGATGAGGATTGAACCGGAGAACCTCTTGCTGTGAAGCAGCAATGCTAACCGCTGCACCACCATGGCCGCCCTTATTTGTTTAACTGTTTGTTGTATTTGTGTTTGTATGTTTACCGTAGTAGATCACAAGTTATGTTAAATCTTTCATCATATTACTTTGGACTCAGAACCATTTGCATGCCCACTACCTTGTTTATTTTTAGTATAAAATATTCAGACTAATTCCTCTGGTACATTTAAAACCACCAATCCCTTTTTCCCACTTTACTTCATGGGGTGAGGTTGTCATATCAGCTATTGCCGCCTCTCTCTCTCTTCAGTGCCACAGTCATGCCTGACTGTTCCAGGTCTTTTCTTACACAATCCATCCATCTCTCTACTGGATGCTGTCAGTTCTTCTTGTCTTCTTCCTGTCTGTCCCAAATATTTTTCACCAGATTGTCTTCTGTTCTCCTGCACATGTGCCCGAACCACTGTAATCTGTTCTGTTTGACTGTTTCTGCAATTGGAGTTACTTGGGATTTTGCTCTGATGTCCTCATTTCTTCATCTGTCTCAGAAGTCTGAATGAAGAGGTCAAAGCTGGAATCAGAGAGACTGCAGCCAACTGGCACAGAGTGTCAAGTGTGGTGTATGACAGAAAAATACCAAAGAAGCTCAAAAGCAAGGTGTATAGATCCAATTATACAGCCAAACTGGAGGCTAAGCTCTCTCAACACAAGGCTGGATCAGATAGTCAAGAGGAGAAGGGAAATACTTGCATCACACCACCAGTCTCACATAGATCCATTAAACCAGCATCGGCAAAAAACACAAATAAATACACAAAAACATACTCAGAGGCTTTAAATAAAAATCTGCAAAAGCAACAGAGACCTCCAAAGCAGACATCCAAGCAACCTCCACCCCCCCCAACACAAATCATGAAACACATATTTCACAAAACCAGTGTGCCATGCAATCACAGCCCTTAAGGCAAAATAACATACCCAACATACTAGTAATAGGTGACTCTATAGTCAGACACACTGACGTCCCACTCACTAGGCTGAATAGGGAGAAGGTTACTGTTAACTGCATGTCAGGTGCCAGGATCTGCCACATAACACAAGCACTCAGGTCACTCCACAACAAGTACAAATATGACTTTGTCATTGTCCTTGTTGGTGTGAATGACCAGAGCCGTACCTCCCTGGACTACATGAAAAGAGACACGGAAGAGCTTTCTGATCTTGTAGCCCAAGTCGGTATGACCTTGACCCTAAGTAGCATCCTGCCCTCACCAAGAATGATACCACAGTATAAACAAAAAATTATCAATTTCAACAATTGGCTAAGTTTCTGGTGTCATTCAAAGGGGATCCAGTGTCTGTCTGCCTGGGATGACATGCTCAACAAGCCACGCTGCTTCGCTAGAGACGGCTTGCACCTGTCACCCTTAGGCTTTCGAATACTGGCCAAGACTCTTGCCACCCCCCACAGTGCCTTTTTTAGGCAAGGCTCAAAAGACAAACCCACCGCCATAAATAGCACAAGTAACAAAAAACTGAGGGTAATGCTACTCAATGCCAGAAGTCTAAACCTCAAAATGCATGCACTCGAGGCACTCCTCAGTATGGAGAAAACTGATATATGTGCAGTAACAGAAACCTCATTTAAGGCTCCAGAGAGCACCCCAGCACTACCAGGCTACAACTCATACCATACATTTTGGCCTCAGAACCCTGGCCGAAATACAGAGATCTTCAGAGATCATCCACATGCAACTAACAACAGGCAAAACTACAATTCAAATTGTAGCTTGCTACAGATCACCTACCATGTCCCAGGACCCCCATTCTGCATTTCTGGAAACACTGGGAAATATAAAGGTCCTACCAAACACCCTAATATTGGGTGATTTCAATTACCCAAACATTAATTGGGAGAACTACTCAAGTACTAACTCCCTTGCCCAACATTTCTTAGAATTTGTAAACTCAAATGCCCTGGATCAACTGGTCAACACTCCCACCAGAGCTGACAACATATTGGACCTGGTCATCACCAACATGGGTGACCGGTGATCCACACCGGAGGTCAACCCCTTGCTAGTTACATCTGACCATAAACAAATCACTTTGTATATCCACATTCTGCCCCCACCCCCCGGACAAGGAAACCACCATGAAAAACTTTTCAAAAGCAAACTTCACGTTACTTAAGACCAAGGTGGAAAGTTTAAAGCCCCCATGCTAAAGGATAATGCTGTCCAAGCTACAAAATCCTTTACTAATGCATTCTACGGGCACCTGCAAGAATGCATGGATCATGCTATCCCAAGCAAAACCAAGACTCACTCCTCTAAGAAAATGAAACCAGTCTGGTGGACTCCTGCCATAAACAAGCTATACAATAGAAGGAGGAAACTAGTGCAGAAAAGAGTAAAATCCCAAGAAGGGAAGACATCCCTGATCAGTATCAGCATGAAACTACGATCCCTCATAAAATCATCCAAGGCGAGCTTCGAAAGAAAAATTGCAAAGGACTCCAAAGATAACCACAAGGCATTCTTTAGCTTTGTCAAGAATCTACGTGGCAATGCTCAGATCTGCTCGGAGTTAGTGCAGAATGGTACAAAATACACTGAACTGACCGATATTGCCAACATCCTTGTAGACAGGTTCAGAGTAAACTTCACCCCCTCTCACCCCCGAAAGGGCCCATAACCATACCAGAAGAATGTAGAGCTCCTGAAATCACAGACACTCAGGTTAAAACAGCCCTCTCCAAAGCCAAAAACACAGCATCAATGGGACCGTACGGTGTCCCAGGCTGCATCCTACATGAGCTCAAAGATGAACTAACCCCTCACCTAAACACACTGTTCAAACTCAGCCTATCCACAGGTTATGTACCCATAGAGTGGCGCCAGCAATGGTTATTCTGCTCCACAAAGGTGGAGCCACAACAGACCCTGGGAACTATCGCCCTATAAGCCTGACTAGCTTGGTCTGCAAGGCTATGGAGTGCATCATCATGGAACTCATTAACAGAAACATTGGGAACCTCCAAACACTGGACCCTACCCAGTTTGGCTTTGTTAAGGGCAGATCATGCCTCCTAAACCTGGTGGACTTCTTTGAGACAGTTACCAAGGCTATAGATGAGGGAAAGGTGGTACACATAACCTACCTAGACCTCGCAAAGGCCTTTGACATCATTCCCCATTCTGGTATTATAGACAAGCTCACTAGCCTGAACATAAACCCCTACGTCACAAGATGGGTTGCCAACTGGCTCATGGACAGAACTCACATAGTAAGAGTTGCGGGAGCTAGGTCTGACTCTAAACCGGTTGCAAGTGGCATTCTCCAGGGCTCAGTCCTAGGACCCCTCCTGTTTGGCATATACTTCTCAGCAGTACAGGCAAGCACAGGAGGACTATGGCTGACCAAATTTACAGACGACTGCAAACTAATGGCTATAATTGACTCCCCGGCTGACACAGACATCCTCCAAAAGGGTCTCACTGAGACGGACACCTGGTGTCACAATCATGGCCTCAAGCTAAATGCCAAAAAGGGCATAGTCACCCCCTTTGGAAAAAACAAAGTACCCACAAACTACCACATAGGTGGTAGTCCCTTAAATGCAGAAGACGTAATAAGGGATCTGGGGACCCAAGTAGATAGTAAACTCTCCTTTGATAATCACATTGCCAAAGTGGTTAGAAAATCCTTCTGCATGGCACACCTTATCGCAAAAGGGTTCTCATCCAGATTAAAAGAGGTCATTGTGCCCCTCTACTCATCGCTCATCAGACCCATCATAGAGTACAACGCCCCATTTGGGATGCATCTTACAAGACACCTGCAACAGCTGGAAAGACCACAGAAGTACCTCACCAAGAGGATCACTGGCCTCAAACAGATGCCCTATGCAGCTCGACTGAAGAAACTCCAGCTTTACTCGGTTGCTTACCGCCTACTCAGAGGTGATCTCTGCCTGACACACAAGGCCATGTTCAATCCAGAACTGATGGACATGCTCCACCTAAAGAAAAACTTATCCCCTTGAACCACATACTCTAAGGATCTAAACCTCACCACAACAACAAATAGGATGTGCTGGAGGGATAGATTCCTGTCACAGAGACTTCCCATGCTTTGGAACAAGATTCCAATCTACATTAGACAGAGCTCCTCGCTAACAGTCTTCAAGAGAAACCTTGACGAGTGGATGGGAAACAGAAAGTTTACCCCGGAGATCACTTCAGTGGCTCTGTTGGACAGAGGCACAAGGAACTAATCTAAGGGAGCGGCAAAAGCCAACACATTCTGGCTAGGCTTATAAATGCCTTCGGGCAGATAGCCTAGTACCTACCTATGAATCTATGAACCTATGAACAAAATAGTAGTGCATCCAGTACTACTGTATGTTACAGACATCTGAGCAGTAACGGTAGAGCAGTTGAGGAAGCTAGAGGTGATGGAAATGAAGTACCTGAGATGGGTGGTAGAGTGCAACCTGTGAAACAGACAAAGAAATGAGGACATCCAGTAAAGAGATGGATTGTGGGAGGGAAGACCAACAACAATTAGGCATGACTGTCAAAGAAGGTAGGAAAGTGACACTGAGATGAGAGATGGTGGCAGTTTATGGAACACCACAACCCCATGTAGAAAACTGGGAAAAGGAGGGTTGATGATGATGACGATGATGATGATGATGATGATGATGATGGTGATGGTGATGATGATGATAATGATGGTGATGATGATGATGGCTATGATGATGATGATGGTGATGATGATGATGGCGATGATGATGATAATGATGATGATGGCGATGATGATGATGATGATGACGATGATGATGATGCTGATGATGATGACGATGATGATGACGATGATGATGATGATGACGATAATGACGATGATGATGACGATGATCACTACCGCAGTTTATCAGGTCAGAGGAACTGTTGTATTGTCGCAATGAAATCCTAAAGGTATATTAAACAAATCACCTAAAAAATGATTAGTGCCATCAGCATTTGCAGCCATGTGTCATCCAGTCCTACATACGTGTCACAGAGGAACTGCTTACTGACTGCAGCAACCTCAGCTACCAAAAGCAGCCATGTTTCATCATCTGCTTTTGTCTCTACCACCACAGAAATGGGTAGTTCCTGAAAATGTCCCTTCCAACTCCCAGTAATGCACTCAGTCAAAGTCAACATTGCTCCACCTTTGCTGAGAACACTATCAGCAGTAGCTTGACTTCCCTTCCTAAGTCACCAGCAGGTTAGCCAGAACATATCTGTGGCTATGCAAACGTCATTTATTTATTTATTTGTTTGTCCTTGTTAACTGGGTTGGTCCACCTTTTCAGTGAAGACCCAAAGAGAAAAGCTCCATAAAAAGAAAACAAGTTACAAAAATGTATAGCAATAATACAATCATTAGAATCAAAGAAATGTGATGCAAATATCTACAGAGGTATACAATATATTCATATGTGATATAGAAGATAAAATGTACATAGTATCATGAAGTCATTAAATAAGGACAATGAATAATTAATAGGTGGATATAAAAGCAACAAGCACATTTGTGATCTAGAGAAATCAGGTGGGTTATAGTTAGGTGGGGTGGTGACAGGTACAAGATGGAGAGTTAGCCAGGCAACTCTTCAGTTCTCTTTTGAAAATATTGGGAGAGAGGATAGAGCATAGATGATTAGGGAGCTTGTTCCACGTTTGAGACATAGAGCATTTGTAAAGTAATTTACCTATGGTTTTATTGGATCACTAGGTTTCCAGTAGATTTTGGTCAGTATTGTGGAGGGATCGAGAAGGTTTGTAAGGGGATAAGAGTGTAGATAGGGAGTGGCAGTTGGCCAGTTTATATAGTAAAGAATGTGTCATTTGAAGCTGAGATAGTAGTAAAAGTTGAGAAAATTCAAGCCATAGGATTTTAGAAAGAGGTGAGAGGATGGCTATAGGGTGGAAATTAGATGGGTCGGTGGAGTTACCCCCTTTATGATGTGGAATTGTATAGAAGGATTTCCAGATATCTGGGACTATGGATTCTTTAATGGAGCTGTTTATAAGGATGGATACTGGATAAGCTATGGTACTGGATGCAAGTTCTTGATAGTCTTAGTAAACTCATTTAATGTCTAGACCTTCTCTTCAGCAATTGCTACCTTCCTGATTTGTTAGTACCTCAGTTAAATATGGAGACCCCTGAAAGCTGACAGCTAAATTAATGAATAAGTAAACCTCACATGGAAAAGAGATACTGTGTTCCAGCCTCAGAGGCAGGCCTGGGAGTTCATAGGCTGATACTAGGCTAACAACCACTAGGGCCCTTACAAGCCTAGCCGTGCAGTCAATATTATTTGGGTCCTGAGTATCATGGGTGGCTACATGGGAGGGGGCATGTTAGTGGGGAGGTAACTAAGGATTTGTACAGTGGGGGTGTTAGTTAGGATAATGCTTTTCTTATTAATGGCTTCTGTTCATAAGGAACATAAGGACCAAACTGGGGGTAAATTTACAATTTTCCATCCAGTTATCAAGATTTCATTTTTATAGGATCAATGATGAACTCTGTTTACCTGGATAGGGAGCTTATTTTCATGGAGTGGTGATCCTTTGGGACACATATCTGTCTCTCCAGCATGTTCTGTTTATGTCACAAGCAAAGTTCAGATACCTGGATCTAGTGTTTCTGATCATGTTTTTTTCTGCAAATGTACAACAGATCCATCAGAGTTGTAAGCCAGACAAAGATCCCCTCTCAGCAGTCTTCTGAGTGGTGTTCATCAGGTAACCATGTCATCCACAAATTTACATGAAACCATCATGTAGGCTCATAATCTTAAAGGCAAAAGGTGAGTGGGGGATTATGTGTTATAGCAACCAAGTAGCAACCATGTGGAATGCAGGATCAGGACAGGTTAAGAAGGATTAGACTGTGGCAATGGCAAACTGACATTTGGGACAAGAAATGCCACCACTCTGCTGGGAAGAAGCTGTGGCTTGAATGTGAAAATGAAAATTACCAGCTAGAGTTATGTAGTCTTAGCACTCTACATAGCACTGTTTTTGGAATCAGGCTTGTCACTTTCATGCCCTGGAGCTGACCACAGGAGAGGTCTTGGATGGGTTTGGGAAAACTAACAAGTCCTTAGCTGTGGGTCCTTTAGCTGGAATTTGTCTCAGTAAGTGACACAGGCATGTCAATCTGACTGCAAGTTACATAAACAAAAGTTCTTTCTGCTGCTTGTGCAAATGTAGCTCACAAGTATTCATAGTATGTGGCCTTCTTATATTTCATGGGAATGGTGCATGCTAGGGAAATAGAACCCACATATTCTATTGTTGTACTGAGAGATGTCAACAGAGAGACAATGCTGCATATGCCTGGAGAGGTATCATTCTGAGAAAGAGTTTGCCTGATCTGAAGCTGAGTGGTGAACTGACATCGGGCATCTGTGTTACTTATGGGTTGTCCATGATAAACGCCATGTTTGAATGCAAGGTGGGTCAATGACCATTGGTCATAAGTGTACTTTTTAGTACAGAACTTGAACTAAAGGTAATTTATCAGCTTTATAATCTAGTCATCAGACCTGAGGCTGAACATTTTGGACACTTGAGTCAAAAGAGGTGTTGAACTGTCACCTGAACTCCAGTGGTGACCATTTCAAACACAGAGACTGCAGAGACTGAATGGCTGAAAAACGGACTTACATATAATATGTCTGAGATGACCATTGCTTGGAATATTTGCTTTTCTCTGATGTATGACAATCTCGGAGTTAGTATATGTAGTTAGTACATGTGTGTGTATATATATATATATATATATATATAAATATATATATATATATATATATATATATATATATAAATATATATATCAGTGTTTGAGATTCACTCTTCTCCTGCATTTTTGGTCCTTTTTGTCAGAGGTTTGGCAAGCAGCATTTGGAGTGCTGATATTTCAGTAAGGAGCTATCTTCACTTCATGACAATTTGGGTCTGAGATCTGAAGAAACAGTTGAATAGACACACAGGAGGGGTCCAAATGGAGAGATGAACAGTCATCAAGCAAAGGAGAGTAGTAGTGCTGAAACTGAATTCATCCTCAAGTCTTGGTGAGTGCCTTCATGATGTGGACCCTGTTTTCACCAAATCTCACCAAGGCCACACTGATATATAGACCGTATTTATACAGCATATATCATGGACTGAAGTAGGTCAAAAACTAAAAAAGATAGCTGGGTGCACAAGACCTAGGATAAAAAAGTGCCCAGTCCTGGCAGGCACACTGGCACTAGGACTGGAAAAGAAGACAGTGTAGAAACCTCAAAATATGGAAACATTCCTACAACGAGGCCAGGCCAGGCCCGGGGGAAGGATGGCCCAGCTGTTGTAGAAGGAAATAGCAGTCCATAAAAAATCACAAAAACTGATAGGGCAAAGAAAAGCCATAAAGATGATAAAGTGGACTACTGGGAAGAAGAAAAAAATTATGTATTGTTGCTATTATGCAAAAAGCCCAGAATTTCCAGACACAAGATATACAAAACGATTAAGAGAGAAATTAGAGGAAAGAAAAATACTTCCACAAGAAAAACTGTCAGAAGCTTCAAATGAAAATTTGTGTTCATTAGTACAACAGATTTGTGAGAAACAGTATATAGATCAAGAAACCTTGATCTGTTTGGAAAAAGAAGCATCTGAGGAAGTGTGGAAATATAAACAACAAAACCAAGAGATATTTTAAAAGTATAAAAAAGAAATATGGCTATGGGAAAGAAAGAGAGATTTGATATGGTGCAATATTTATGCAAAGGAGAAAGCCAAATTAATCAATGTAAAGAAGCCAGCCCCAAAGATATTTGAAGAGAAATACAGGCAAAGGCATCCGGATATGGAAAATTTCACAATAAAATAAATAGTATCGCATAGATGGAACACAGAAAAGAAGATTGGTAAATTAGAAGTTAAAAAAATAGAAGCTGAAGTTATGGAGTACCTGCAAAGTGAAGGATTTGATGTAGAAAATCTAATTCAGAAAGAACCACAACAGTATAGAGTAATGGATATCCAAATTAAGGAGAAACCAGTCGAACAAGAAGCAATTGGTCAGGTGCCATATAAAGATAATATGAAGTCTTCCACAGGAAACCAGAATAAACGTTCACTTGAAGCTAGGCAGCCAAGGAAGGAACATGAAACTGTGGAAACTCTGATGCAGTCATTGTTAAGGAGTGATAGGCCAGCATACCTCTCAACCTGGAAACATCAAAAATCTGGGCAAAGACCCGTAAAAAATAGGTACAAATCTGTGTGCTGATTAACATAAAATTTGCGTACATAATTATGTAACCATACCCACTCCAATGGAACTGTGGGATACCAACTTTCAAACAGAAACTGAAAAAGAGACAATCAAAATATGACCCCAGACAGAGTCCCCCTGCAGGCATTCCAATTTGCCATTACTTGGCTATTTTGTCCCATTTACCATAAACACCATAGTGTGCATATTGCTCTACTTCTATAATGATTTGGATTTCATTTAAAACTTTTATTTTGCATTTTATAGCACAGATACTGATAGACATCTGCTAAACAAAGCAATACAGTCTCACAGTGAAAACCGACTTAGTATTAAAGCTTCTACGCCCTTCAAACAAATAATCATTGAAACATCACTAAGCTAGAAGATAAGACTTCATGCTTACACAATTTTGTTAAAGAATCTACATTGCTTTCCAAGTAAGTTGTTTGTTTGCTTGTTATTTCATTTTTTGTATGTCCAAAAAATACGCGGGGCTTCTCCCGCTGAATCACTAGTTTAGTGATATACTTGTTGCAAACTTCACTAGTTCCTTGTTTCACTAATCACCCCTTAAAACACAACTCTCCTTTCACTTGTGCTATCTGCATATTAAATTGTAACAAGCTGTTACCTACTCTGATCAAGTTTATGTAGTCCAGCACCTCTCGGCCGAGTGCCACCACACCCCTCACTCCCACTGGCCAATTTTACAAGTGTCTGAATCAGTTGTCAAACTCCCTCCTCCCACCAGCAGACAATCAAACTCTCCAACCAGAGTAGCTGCTCTCTAATACACACCTACAATGTCCAAAGATCACAGCCAAACAACTCATAGCCCATTACTTCCAAATACTATCACACAAAGCACTCATAGCACTACTGGAAACCTGACCACAACAACTCCAGACAGGCAAAGAGATACAGACACACACCACCCCAAAGGCTGACAAACAGCAGACCACACCAAAGCACCAACAAAACCACAACACAAAGACATAAACAAAACACCAACACATAACCCACAAGGTATTTGAGCAGTTCACAAAAGCAGACACAACCCACTAGGCCAACCAAAACACACCACACCCTCACAGCAAGACACAAAACACAAACATATGCATCTCCAGTCACAGCCCAATAACACATACAAACCAAACAGGGCTAGAGAGCACTCCACAGTCACACACCACCACGTCCACCACCACGGCTAAAAAAGGAACAAGGAGAGCGCAAATCGCCAGAATCCACCACATAACACACTGCCCACGACACCACCTCCAAAAATATGAACAGTACATGTCTATGCAGTCCAGGCTGGTGTGAATCACCTGAGACGCATTAGATGCTTTGAGCACCTGATTAACTCTCCTGTTCTCTAGAATTATGAATGGCAGGCAATCCCTTTGGGACCCCGGCTTCATGTCCTTCAGATGATTCAAAGGGGAGACATAGACATGTCTGTCTGGGCTAACAATTGGCTTAATGTCTGGTTCATTCCCCCACTAGGAGTCTGTGCAAGCCCACCGCACATGCTTGACAGCCACTGGCTTGCAGGGATGGCTTGCAACCCGTCACCTGCTGGGGCCTGCTGTTCTAAGGCCTAAAATGCCACCAAATTTTTGCCCAAAATGCAAGGGAGAAAAGTCAAACTGAGGGTAAAACAAAAAATGGAAGGAACTGAGGGTGGTTCATATTGATGTAGAAGTTCAAATCTCTGGTGGCACGCTTGGCCCCTGTCTGGCCCTATTAGGAACAGATTGGTGTGCTGGAGCTGCAAACTGGTTCAAGGCTCCTGACATTCCCCGCACTATTAGGTTTTACCTCATCATGCCGGCCACCCAACCCGGACATAAAATGGCAAAGGGAGGTGTATGTCAGTGGCAACGCACCCACACACTCAGGGCCATGGGCAACCATTGAAGCTCGGAAACCATCCAGGCAACCAACCAACTCAAAAACTAGTCACACCAAGTTATTAATGTGCTACCACCTACCTTCATAACCCCAAACACCACTACTGAAGACAGAACTTACTAGCATAAGACTGGGAACCAACATATCATAGCACTTGACTTTCTACCTGAATCACTGGGAACATAATGGACTAGCTAACTTTCTAGCCCAACGTTCCTGGAGTTCATAAATTAATCACATGGAACATATATCACTGGACCCAATCTCTTCAGAAATGAACAGATCTTCATATCCACATCATGGGACACCCAAACCAAACCCCGGAAAAGCAACCACAGTGATCCCTGCCCATAAACAAATCTCACTGGAACCAATCTGCCCCCACCCCCAAACAAACAAGACCAGGGGGTGAACTCTAAAATCCTTCTCACACAAGCCACCCAAACAACCCTTCTATTCACACCTCCAGGACTGCATGGATCAGGCAATCCCAAACTTACAAATGCTCTTTCAACAAGGCAAAGAAACCAGTCAGCAATCCCAAATAAAAAAAAGAAGACAACAACAGAGGGCTTAACAACAAGAGAAAAAATAATCAAATTAACAAAAAACCCAATAAGAGGAGAAAAAAAAGTAAGTCACCCATAAATCAAAATAGGCCCAAAATTCGAGGAAATCATCATTATTAGTAAAAACACGAGCAGGACATGAATCAAACCATGTCAATTTTGAGAGAAATTGCCATGGATAAACTAGACAAATCATAAGGAATTTTCAGAAAGAACCTGGGTGGAAACATGATATAACAAAACAGCAGACGGTCAAAACTCCAAAATCACTGAACCCACAGACATTGCCAACATACTGGCAGACAGGTTCAGTGCAAACCATCCCAGCTCTCTAAAGGAAAGACTCAATCTGTGCAAGAGTGAAGCCTCTCATCAGCTGTAAATGTGCATGTGAGGGGGAATCGGACTAAAGACACTAAACCAGCATTACGCCGGCCAAAACAGGAATTAAGCCAAATGTGGAGGCAAACCCGCACATCCACCACTCCATAGGATACAGGCCTGCCATCTACGGCCCAAGGAGTCACCCACCAAACTAAAGTCCCACTCCACAAAGGGCGTGCCATCTAGTCTGGTATCACTAAGTACAGAAGTAGGGCAAAGCTATGGCAGCCAGGAGAGATAAGCAAAGATCAGGGGAGATATTGGGACCGTTGTCTTAGAAAATGTTTTTTAGGGACTTGCGAGAAGGGCAGATCATGCCTTTACTACTCCAGACACACCTTAAGGCCATTGCACCCTACCATTACCATGCACCAAGGCCATTTGACCAAAAACCTTGACACACAATAAACCACTGGTACAATAGAAAACTGGCACATTAAAGAAAAACCCACTAGCTTAAAACAGGGTTAGCTATGTCACAAGATGATAAGGAAACCGGCCACAGGATGTGACCCATAGGGGCTCCAACCCACAGCACCCTCGGTGTCTCCATCTACTCCACAGGGGGCCCCGAAATTGGGGGTAGCAGCTGTTTGTTCAGGGACTTAGGCTGACAAATGAGGCCTGACAGAGTGGAAAGGCAGACAAAACGACTACGGACAGAAACTGCATCGTCATAGTGGAAGTGACACAAAAACACTTAGCTGGTGCAGAGGACTGACAGAAACAGATAGCTGGTGCTGTTAAATGGGTACCCAAAACGCCAAAAAAAATGTATCCCATTATCTTCGGGAAAACAAGGTAACCCCTAACCTGGAAGGTAGGTGGGGGACACAGGGACCCAGTGACCAGGATGGGGGGACCTTTGGCACCAGGTTGACAGCCTTCTACGTTGCTAACCTGTTAAAGAAGACCTGAATCACTTGATCTTGCTGTGAAGATGATGGATTTGTTGTCTCTTCACTTTCAGTGAGGTCATACTCTACTGTACCCCTTATTATCAGGACCATCGATCGCGACATCTGCAGCAATTGGCAGGAGACAACCCGGTTCCACCAAAAGGGATAAACCCCAAAAAAAATCTGTCATATGCTGCCAGATTGAAAAAACTCCAGCTCTATTCAGTTGCATACCGTCTGCTCCAGCTAGTGACATGTGCCTGATATACAAGGCCAGAGGTGACATGTGTGGACAATATCCACCCCAAAATCAAATCCAATGCTCCACCTCCAAACAAAATCCAACCACTTTACTACTAGAGCAATAATAAATAACAGGCTGGACGGATATAAATAGGACAGAGAGGAGAGAGGATTTACCAGAAGATCCATGCATGGCGAGGGAATAAAATCAGCAGTGGCTCAGAGCACTCGCTGGCTCTGTTCAGATGGGGATTGACTGGTGGATGGATCTCTGATTTATATCTGGAATCATTCTGACAGAGGCACAACAAACTAAACAACACAGTATTTTTTTTTTTTTCATATAAGGGGTGGTGTAAGCCACAAATATTTGGGCTAGGCTTATAAATGCCTTAGGGCAGACAGCCTAGTATAAACCTATGAACCTATGAACCTAATCACTGAAATCCACATTCAAAGAAAATGCATCTGGCCAGTGGTGGATGAAGATTACATTTGGGTTGTTTTCAAAACACAGGCCCCTTGCACATGAAACATACATGTTTTCTTTGATACACCTTCCCTTGCATTAAATTATGTTCCTTGTAAAATACAGCACACTTTTTAGAGTACATTTTAAATGTATTGCTTTTAACATTTTTCCAGTAAGCATGAACCAATAATGACAACTGCTCAATTCAGAAATTTCCATCATAAAGTCTACTTAAACTTCTACAATCCACCAGTATCAGTAAATATGCACAATCTGTGCAGAAGTAAAAGTCATCTAACTAATTCCACATTAAAGAGATCTGTAACTATTGAAGAGGTTGCCGCTAACAAACAACTAAAGTGCCTGTTGTCCTTGAGGAATACATTGCCTGTTACATTAAAAAAAATGATAAGCTAATATTGCAATAGGGAATGAATGGATGGCAAATTGAACAGGTTCATAGTTACTAGGTATCTCTGCCAGACAGGACATTCTCAGGACTGCAGCATCCACCCCCTTTAAAAGTACAACACAACATCAACAATCAATCTGTGTACTGTGGGACTAGAATCCACAGCCTTCTGTATCAAAAGCAAGCATTCCACCTGTTGTGCTACTAACACAAACAGGGCTTGTTTAAGCAGCACCAAACTTCTCTCTTCCTGAGGAACTATGCAGCATAACTTAAGATTAAGCAATCTGGAAAAGTATTTATGGGGGGGGCGGGCAGACAAAGGCCCAAAACCAGGGACACAGTTTACACATTGCTTGTACAATCTTAAAACATTTTATTCTAGCAGGTAGCAACTTTTCTGTGTTACCATACGTTTTCTGAATGATAGCCATTTAAGTTTCAGTCTTCCTATCATTAGTGAAGTCAGTTCTCATTCTCACTAATTGCTAGAAAACCACAAATTTTAACAGAAACCGACCAAAGAGCTGGTGTGGGTAGGCATTTAGACTCTTGCTACCTATAGCTAAGGTATAGGATTTGAGTCTGAATACTTCTAATTATCTGGGGCATTTTATACACACGCACACACACACACACACACACACACACACACACACACACACACACACACACACACACACTCCTTGGGAACTTAAGCAGAAAAAGTTAAAATGCAGAAACGGCAGATAAAACTTGAACTTTGAACTTGCACAGTTAAACTGAAAGCTTTCCAGCTCTTAAGCAAAGGAGAGGCACACTAATAATAACTTTCCAGCACAGAAATGGCCCAGCTCAGCAGCATTAAGAAATATGGCTGCTACAGACTTACAAATGCAATCCAGTGCAGCATTTAAAATAAAGCTTTCCAGCTCTTAAGCAGAGGCACACAATGGACAGTTAACTAAAATGCATTAAACTGAAAGCTTTCCAGCTTGGGAACTTAAGCAGAAATGGCACCCAATGCATAGTTAAACTAAAATGTATTAAAATGAAAGCTTTCCAGCTCGAGAACATAAGCAGAAATGGCAGAACTTGCACAGAAATGGCCCAGCTCAGCAGCATTTAAAATAAAGAAATATGGCTGCTACAGACTTACAAATGCAATCCAGTGCACAGTTAATGCAGAAATGGCCCAACAGTAAACTTTCCAGCTCAGCAGCATTTAAAATAAATGGCACACACTCCCACACCCCCCCTACTTAATGAGCAGATACATTACCAACGGAAATGGACTTAAATAAATTACACTGTTAAGTTTTCTTTCTTAATGGAGGAGAGGCTGGATAGACTAAAATTTATGTACATCTCTGCCGCCATTGCTGTCTACATTTCCTATTTCCTCCAGTCCAACAGGCAGTAGCTGATGTCATCATGCACGCCTCTGTAGGCTGGTGATGCATGGTGACATCAGCCATAAATTTAAAGTAGTAAACTGCTAATACAAAAAAAAAAAAAAAAAAACAGGAAATTCAGAAATTAAGGGGACCACTGGGAAATTCGAGGCACCCCAATATTTTGCCCTCAAAACTGGTAAATACGAGGAATTTGGTATGGTTGACAGGTATGTAGGCCAGTGAGTTCCCATATGATAGAGCAACAGACGGCACAGGATGAAACTGATGAAACTGTGTCACATGAATATACTATAGAACTTTCTATAAAATGCCCGCAGGAATTGGAATTGATGCAGGATCAACAATAAAACACAAACAAATGTGAATAAAACTTAGTACAGAATACTTTATAAGACTTAAATTAATACTGAAAACAGCACTGACATTTAGGAATAAAATTCAAGCAATAAACCAGTTTGCTCTTCCTGTCCTAACTTACAGTTTTGGAGTGATTTACTGGCCCCAAAATGTGTTGGATAGATTAGATAGAAAAACAAGAAGGATGCTTCATGCTCACCAAATGATTTATAAAAAAATCAATGCAGATATATATTCCCGTTCCAAAGGATGGATGGGCCTCCTTGAAATTGATTACATGTATAGATCTGCAATTGTGGGACTCCATACATATCTGCTGACCTCACAAGACCCAAATGTAGTGAAGGTTTTGAAACATGATGAGAATAAATCTAAGATGACTTCTCTGCTTAATTTAGCAGAAGCATATCGGTGTCAAGCAGGAATGGAAATCAAACCAAAAGAAGATAAAAATCAGACTGCAACTGAATGTGCCAAAAACCAAAAGAAAGACTATAAGGTGAAGGACCAGATGAGAAGGCAAGAAATGTGGAAAAAGCATAAATATAGTTGCAAGTATAGAAAACTTCTGGAAGAACCTCATGTTGATCAGGAATGAACACAGGAATAGTTAAGGAGAGGCAAATTCAAACCAAGAGATGAAAGGTTTATATTGGTGGCCAAAGAAAGTGAGCTGTATATAGGTTGGTTTATAAAGTCCATTGAACATGTGGGAGAAACAGACAAATGTAGGTTTTGTAAAACTGAATTGGAAACAGTTGTATCCCTCTTTGCTGGCTGAAAAATATTAATGTCAGAAAGACCGTATACTGAAAGGCATAATAATGTGGCAAGACTATTGCACCGAGGATTGTGAAAACATTATGGTAGTGAAGTGGCTGAAAAACACTGGAAACATGAGCCACAAAGCATCATAGAAAATGATGAAGTTTATATCACATGGGATCACCCATTACCAACAGTTCAAAAGATAGATGCTAGAAAACCAGATACAGTGATCCAAGAAAAGAAGACAAGAGTAGCATTGATCATTGAAATCGCCACACCCAGTGACTACAGTCTGTTGTGTACAGACAGACACAAAGTCATAAAATACCAGGATTTGCAGGCAGAAACAAGGGCAATGTGGAAGAAAGATATTCAGACACTTTCAGTAGTAGTAGGAGCAATGGGTCTTAGAAAAAAGAATTCACAATATTTAGATATATTACTGATACATGTAACTCCTTACGAATTACAGAATTCACAATCATATTTAGATATGTTACTGATACATGTAACTCCTTACGAATTACAGAATTCACAATATTTAGATATGTTACTGATACATGTAACTCCTTACGAATTACAGAATTCACAATCATATTTAGATATGTTACTGATACATGTAACTCCTTATGAATTACAGAAGGAGTCATTACTGGGCACACTGCAGGTGCTGCAAAGAGCACTTCTGGCTAACATCAAAGATTGAAACAATGCCAATTTCATGAACTTTAAACATACTTTGACTTAGGAATGGGGTCCATACCTCTCATGGTATTAGAAGCCCAAAAGACATGGAGAAATTCAAAAAAGCAGATGCCCAAATGGGTAATGAGGGTATTCTAGACATAATTAGCCAATGCTTCTCTGCAAGAAGAGTTCTAATCTCACTTCCAAAAGAGAATCTCCCATATACTTAGGGTTATTGGGGATGTGGATTCTGAAAGGACCTTTTTCAGACATCATGTGGAAGTAAGAACCTGTTGGATCAGTAAATGTCATGGTGGTAACCCTAAGAACCATGAGTAGACAGTGGTGAGAGGATCCACTGGGCTAAATAAAGAGGCTTTTGCATCCATTGCATCCATACATCAATGATTCTTGCTGAAACAATTACATTAATGTTAACTACAAAAACATGTTGGCTTATAAAACATACAAAAAAATTTCTGGAGTTTTACTATTTTAGAAAAAATAAGATGATCTTAAAATACATTTAATGCTTGATTACTGTTTTACCTCTTTTGTCTGGGGTTCTGCCGAATGTCCAAACTGCGACAAGGCGGACATTGTCATGTTGTTCATGATCACCTGGTGCATCTGTGCATTCTGGATCATCATTAGCTCAACTAGATCTGTTACACAAAGAAACATTGTTGAACAAAATGAACAACCCTGATGGTAATGGTTTATTATCATTCAAATGTCATTTCTGAATGACAGCAGGGAAGGACATTATTACATAATCAAGGATTATTGCATTAGAACTGCACTGAGGTACTAGGTTCTGTGTCTGTTTATAGAGAAAAGTGCACTGAATTATGCATGTCTGGAAACAATAACAAAGATGCAAACTGTGCCCCTGCACTGCCTGTGCACTCTATCCCACCCTGTAGTTCATTATACTACTGAACCACCTCCTAGAATGGACGTCTGCAGTAGGAGTTAAACTATACTCAACACGTGTCCATAGACAAATATGTGAAAAATAGATGCATGCTACACTGTGACCATTGGAAACCTTTATTTGAACAATACCAAACAAACATGAATGATCACGCAATTATTCCACTGTAAACATTTCCCTGCTAAGATGATCATTATACTGACCTGGTATTTACCTGATTATTCTGATGTATTTATAGCAGTTTTCACAGGTGGTCTGGTAAGCACCCCTAAGTCTCTCAGATGTAGAAAAAAATATATATACCATCCAATATATTAACATATCCATTCCTAATATTCTAGCTCCGTCCAGCTTCCTGAAGAACATTTGCCATTGACGGGTCACTGGAATGACCTTCACCTCACCTACAACATGATTCATGTATTGCTTTCCTTCCAGATCTGACTGCAGACTGACCTTGTACACTACTAGGGTAGGGTACTGACTGAGTCACAGAAAAGACTCCATGAATGCCATCTTTCATACCCTCATTTGTATTTTCATTGTTACATCATGGTGGAGTGCAAAAAACCATGCCTGGTGTTGGCTCAGTTTGTAGCCAGGATCTAAAAAAAAAGGGGAGGGGGGGCTGAGTATCAGGTGGACCAGGTAATCCACTGAATCAGCAAGGCATAGGTGATGGAAGAAGTCTCAGCTGAGGGGAGGGGAGAGGTAATGGACCACCAAGGCTAATTTTTAATGTATCAGGGTATTTGACCATGGAGGCAGTTGGAGATACATGATCCTGACCACTGGAAAGGGAGAATTTATTTGAACACTACACTGGGGACATAGTCGGTGTGTGACACAAGCTTTGTGAACTGTTGATGTCTTACTACCCATGAAGATGCTATACCTATCCCTGGATGTATGCAACCTGGTTGTACATGTTTAACTCTGTAAATAAAGCTGCACATCTACAAAGGACAACCTGCTTTGTGCACATGAGTATTGTTTGATGTTGTACACCAGGTATTGAGGCTCTTTCCTGGTCCAGATTGGTCACGTGCAAATGGAACACTGCTGGTTAAATAGCACAAACTGTTTTGTAACTCTTATGCCAGGTATCAGCACACTTTAGAAATGTGTTATTCTTTTGTGAGGAAAGTATTTTGCATAACTCTACTATTTGTATGCTACAGAAATGTATTTGAATCCAAACAATGTCGCACAAAAAGGGATGAAAAAAATTGCGGTTGAGTTCAGTCCAATGAATGACAAACAAAAACATAAAAGTTGATATAACTGTCCCAAATATTACCTCTGTAACATAGCAATGGGCCCACCTTTTGTGAATAGTGTCATAAAATAATTACGTATCTTCTTTTCTCATAAATGAACCAAAGGTGATCCAAAAAGCTCAAGTCAGGTCTGGTATCCCAACTGTGACCCAGAGGGTGACAGGACTAATGAGAAACACAATATAAAGGATTAAGCCAGATGAAATCCCTTTAGCTAACAGATCTAGGAGACTCTCTTTCTGAAGTACTCCCTGTAGGAGAAATAAAGACTCCTTATTGAAGTTTAAGATGTTTATTCGGTTAAGTAGGAAGATACAAGAACACTCATCCATCTACTTAACTGAATAAACTTCATCATACTTAAACAAGGCATCTTTATTCCTACCACAGGGAGGGTATCAGAAAGACAATCTCCTAGCTCTGCTAGCTAAAGTGATTTTATCTCATCTAATCCTTTATACTCTGTTTTTTCTCATAAATGAAGAAATAATCCTTTAAAGCAAAATATCAACTCCAGACTCAAAGTTCTTATAGAACCTAATCATATCATATCATATCGTATCATAAAAGTAATTGAAGAAGGAAAATGTAGCTCTATGTAAATCTGTCTGGGTGTTCCAGCTAGAATATATAAGTTGAATCTCCTCATATCAAATAGATCACATTTTTAAATCTCATAACTGCCATAGACCTTACTGCCCATTACGAGAGCTCCTTCCACCTGTCCACTGCCATCTCAGAGAAAAAGTCATTTGTAATATTCAGAATAAACTGGGTTTCCTTAATCTAGTAGTCATACCGTCTCCTAGATTCCCTGTATTTAAAATCAAGTGAGGTTTCTTGGGTACAATGTAGAAGGGTTAGTTGTTTGCAGATACTGACCACTTATAATAAGCTTACAAAGGTAGATAATCACTCGGTTATTGCACTGTAAACATTTCTACGCTAATATTCCGAATGAATTAACAATGTGATTTATTTGCTGTTTTTTACCAGGTACATGTGCTGACCTGTTTGAATGGTTATTTTCAAGCATGATTTAAGACAATACATACAGATGATAGAGATACATGTGTAATTTACAGGTTTCATAAAACTGTAAATAAAAATAGAAAAGGCAGAACACAAATTATATCATTTCATCAGCATTCAGTGACAAATAGAACTTAGATAAGTAAACATAGCACATTTTAACAAAATACGTAGCTGGAATTAATAGCAGTTTGTGCAACGCACAACCCAAAATAGCACTGGTAGTAGAGATATGCATGGTGTGGGCAATCCAAAGAATTCTATTAGGTATTCAGAAACAAATAATGTACTGCAATATGTAAAATAGTACTGTAAGATACTACATGCAAGGAAAGGATGACTCAAAAGTTTAGAGACACATGTGGCTTGGCAGAACTAGCAGGAAAATATAGAAGTAGGCCTAACATGCCGATGATTGTTTAATAACATGAGGATTAGTGCCTTTAGGCTAATGATAACTCTCATCTGTGCAAATGAGTAAATCAAACATGGTGTCACAATTCAGAAACATATTAAATTATGAGCACTGAGCTGTGGCGATTGGTTTATTCAAACACCATCTTTCAGTGAACAGGTGTATAGCTCATGCTAAGATGCAGAGAGTAGCATCGATTTTACCTAGTCAGAATGTGAAAGGAGTCAGCTCTCCTCGGCCTTCTTTTTCGTATCCTGCAATCTGTCATTGTTGCATTCTGTATGCAGTTCAGGGTGTAACCAATAGTCAATAATTGGCCTGATGAATGCTGAATATAAGGGGTCTGGATGAAATTCCCTTGGCAATTAGCTGCAAGTGATTTTTAGACAGCTGTTGTCACATGATGATCAAAAGAAAAAGAATTTTCAACCCACTTTCAAGTCCGTAAATACATTTTCATTTTGTAATAGAACACTTTCTATACTGTATGCTCAAGGGCGGGTGTCATCTATGGAATGTGACAATATTGCACCGTGCTTAATTTGAGTCCATTTTCAGTACTAATGTATTTACAAGTGTGAGTTCATGATGAGGGGTTAGGATATCAGTGGGAGGCTTGACAATAACTCCCAGTAAACAGTCATCTGCTGACTTAGTTAGCTGGAGGTATTGTTATTGGGCTGAAGATCAGAAAAATATATGCTGAAAAACGAAGATCTCAATATTGAGCCATGGGGGGCACCATTGGTTACCCTCATACCTTCTGATTAGGCATCTGCCTCTTGAACTATGTAGATTCTGTCTTTTAGCCAGTTTACTATCCATAACTCTATTCCAGCTAAGTAGTGCACTCCTGGAATCTATCCCCTCATCCATTAAACATGCTAGTTACCATTCCCATTCCAAGACCAGTTTAAAAAACATCTGCCTAACACCTAGACCTGTCCCTGCACTACCTTCAAAAGTGATGCATGACCACCTACTCACTATAACTATGCCTTTCTCACTCTGAATCACTAACACCTCCATACCGTAGCAGGTAGTAATGGGCTAACATCTGAAGAAGCTTTCACTTTAATGATACCATACAATACTGTCGGATGCCCTACCTCTTCAGCCAGCACTTACTGCTATTTATTTTCCTCTCTCTTGTCCTAAAACGTTCTCATATTTCTAATAACAAGCAACTCTCTCTCTTCTTGTCCTTAGTTTTCCCTCCTGCTCATTGCTTCTCCTCATCTCATTCTATTCCTCTGCCTTTTTGGCAGCAGAATACTCTGTTATTTTTCACTTCCATACATTATTAGAAATATACCCAGCATTTTCATTAACTATATATTAGTTTACTCAACGCATGCTATCCACTTCTGCACTTGCTACTTATCACAATGTATCCTCGGAATATTCTGTAAATGTATTTCAATCTGTTGTGTTTTATCTGTTGTGGGGATTTTCCCCTTTTGTATATAATTACTTATCAGCTACTGCAAATGTTTTTATGTGCGCTTTTTTTTTTTTGCGCCTTTCATCCTAACTCATTGTAAAATATTTAATCTGTTGCAAGGCTTTCTCCTCTTGTATATAATTACTCAACTACTGTTTAAATGTTTTTGAATCTGTTGAGGAACTTTTGTTCCCATTGACTCAATCAGACAGTCCAAGTTATCAAAGCACAAATAAATAAATGAAATATTACCACAAAGGGATTTATTTATAAGAGCATTTCACTTA